>NW_027094089.1:1230282-1561368 GCF_029207755.1 Chamaea fasciata | reverse complement strand
AGAAACCAGCACACAAAGGGCTCCTGACTTACTGAGATGCAAATCAGACGTGAGGGTGAGCTTGCCAAGGATCTCTCTCCCGGCCTGGGCTGTGCTGGAGGCTCCTGTGGCAGCGTCCTGCCCATCACCTTTTCTGGGATAAATCATGCCACAGATGCTGAAGCCACCAGAGACCACTGGGCCATGCCAGACATGGGGTCACAGCCCCCCGCAGCACAGCCACCCAGCTGGGGTTTAGAGGATGACCTTAAAAAGCCCTTTTTTTTTTTTTTTTTTTTTTTTTTTTTTTTTTTTTTTTTTTTTTGCAAAATAAAAGCTATTTGAAAAATAAAGCTTCACTGTTTCAAGTCGGGGAAGGTCCTCCAGCTCCCAGAGACCCCCGGGAGAGGACAGGGATACAGCCCCCAAGAAAAGCCACAGCTCTCCACTGACAACATGTAGCCATATGAGTTACACCTTAAAAACCTTGTTAAGACCTTAAAAAAAAACTGAAGTAGCAGCAGTCTAGAATTGCCAAACGGATACTTAATACACAGATGTGTGTTTAGGATTTTTCCCCCCCACAACTCCATTATGCACACACACACACACACAGCATCGCTGCTGCTCTTATTCCACTACTGGGAAAAAAAAAAACCCTCCTCTCCCTGCAGCACACTGACCCAGAATTCTCCCCTAAAGACTGAAAGCAGATGTAAATATACATGTTTCTCCCCACACACAAAAAAAAAAAAAAAGAAAAAAAAAAAAAAAGAAAAAAAAAAAAAAAAAAGCCCACTTCCCCCAGCAACTTTTCCCAGAGCAGCATCTCCCTCGCAGAGATGTAAACTCATGGAAAAAGCAGAGTTGGAACAAAAGTCCTTTTCACGTTCGTCGTGCCCCGCTTCGTAACAATTATGAAAACTGTTTAGCTGGGCTGGCATTTGGAGCATTTACTGCATTCCTGCCAATAAATTCCAGTCCCCGGATCCGATGGAAAAGGGCTCCCTCCCTCCCCTTTCCCCTCCCCTCCCTTGCCTTCATTCCTCCTGGCTTTCTTTACAACCTAATACCCTGTCGACGCGGGGGCCAGGGCCTACTTAGGGGGGAAAAAAAAACACCCAGCGCCAGACTGGAGACAGCAGGCAGACTGAAAAAGTTAATCATTACTTCTGTCTGCCTCATAATCTAATCACGCCTATTCCTAAGAGCGGGCGGCGGAGCACGCCGTACACGGGATATATCCATCCCAGGGTCACCGCCCAGGGGTGGACAGATGGACACACGGACAGCACCAGCCCCGGGCCCGGGGAGGGGGCAATCAAGGGATGGACGGACAGGACGGATGGCGTTGGGAAGGAGTTCACAAGCCTGGCCATGCACACACGCACACGCACAACACACCCACCCACACACACACACCCCTCCCCTCGCCTCTCACTTTGC
The DNA here is from genome assembly GCF_029207755.1 of Chamaea fasciata. Classification (NCBI taxonomy): domain Eukaryota; kingdom Metazoa; phylum Chordata; class Aves; order Passeriformes; family Sylviidae; genus Chamaea; species Chamaea fasciata. Next base: position 1,559,943 of record NW_027094089.1, on the reverse strand, counting down.
TCTGGATTAATAACGCGTAGCAATTATGGAGAATATTATATTCATTAAGTAATTAACCCTCCCGGCGCTCCGGCGGAGCTGGCACCCCCTCCCCGGCAGACAGAGGCCAGCAGAGGTTTGCCCCGGGCTATGAAACGGGGCAGGTTGGCAGCACACAGGTTAAAGAAAAAAAAAGCCCCAAAACTCCTCGTGGCTCATCTCACACCCACTTCTGGTGGCAACAGCAGAGCCACGTCCCGATCGGGGACCTGCCATGCCACTGTGGGCATGGGGATTCCCATGGGGACAAAACTCAAGGGGTTTGTGGCTGCCACCAATAGCCACCAGCATCCTCCCATGGGGACAAAACTCAGGGGGTTTGGGCTGTCACCAACAGCCACCAGCATCCTCCCGTGGGGACAAAACTCAGGGGGTTTGGGCTGTCACCAACAGCCACCAGCATCCTCCCGTGGGGACAAAACTCAGGGGGTTTGGGCTGTCACCAACAGCCACCAGCATCCTCCCGTGGGCGCAAAACTCAGGGGATCTGGGGTGTCACCAACAGCCAGCAGCATCCTCCCAATGGGACAAAGCCCACGGAAACTGGGCATCACTGGGATGCAGCAGCATCCTCGCACAGGGCTGAAACACGAGGGGTTTGGGCATCACTAAAACCCAGGAGCATCCTCACACAGGGATAAAGCCCAGGGAATCTGGGGCTTGGCAAGCCCAGCATCACACCAGCTTCTCCAGAAAATAACTGCAGTGCAACTCTCAGGTGAGCCAAGGCTTCATGCTCTTGACACCCAGGATACATTTTCCATGCTTGGCTGTGACAAAGAACAGTAAAAACTACAGGCCTCTGCTTATGATTTATGGGTTTGTTCCTTATCGTGAGCTAAAAAGTCTCAGACTGGCTTCCAAAGAAAATGAATTCATCAGTTCAAATGCAGTGATGTAACTTCAGGCTCCCAGCTCCTTTTCCAAATAAAACTCCTGTTACTTGATTCCTGCTCGAAGAATGATTTTATGGAGTTATTGACTCTGTCCTCTCTGGCTGGGAAGGTGCTTGCCAGAGCCCAGCCACAGGGTCACTGACAGCTGTCCCGCCGTGGGCGGGGCACGACCTCATCCCATGGCTTAGTTTCTTGGCTATTTTGCCAGTTTTCCCTGCTTTTCTACTCAAAACCTCACCTCGCACACCAACGTGCAAACAGACACTCGGCTCCTCCGGTATTATTTTGCATCTCCCACCATGGAGGGGGCTCCTCCCCAGCACTGAAGCCCGGTAATTTTTATCACCCATAAATTCAGCTCATAGCCTTCCATCACCAAAAATCACTCGATCCACAGCCAACCTCACCACTTGGAAAGCGACAGATGTCTGAATTCCCTTCACCACCTTCCTAACAGCCGAGTTTCTCCCCCACAAAAGTCACCTCTTACTGATGAAGTTCTGGTTTCTGTGAACGAAATCTCTTTAACCTGTGTAAGCATTACACAGAATTCCATTCAAATATGGAACGCATCCAAAACACAACTAATACATTCAATGTATTCAACCTGTATATCTACAGAATATGTACATTGTACGTTGACTGTATCTCACATCATTATATATATAATACATTGAATAAATTATCTCCATACATAATTAACCTATACATAGAGACTGAACAGATTTTGCTCAATATTTAACCATCCACAAGTCTTTCTTATTACACACATCTCTAAGATACGTATTTGGAACTAGGGTCAAGAAGCTCGAGAGGTAGTGAATTATTCCTTTAAGGGCAAAATTCGCCTTTCCACACACTCGGGGAGCCAGGACTTCTCCCCAAAGCTGGCTCACCGAACCCCAGCACCCCAACAGGGATCCCACTGAGGGAGGGTGAGGAAGGACCCACGGAGCCGGGCACAGGGGAGCATCACTAAGAGCATCACCAGGACCTCCTGCACCCAGCCCACGGTGCTTCAGCACTGCCAGCACAACCCAAGCAGGGAGGCTGAAGCCAGTGGGTTTTTTTCCTGTAGTGAGGTTAAAAGGGTAGAGAAGGGCTGAGCCAGCTCTTACAGGGTGGTTTTTTTTTTGGGGGGGGGGGGGGGGTGGTTTTGGTTTTTTTTTTTTTTTTCCCTTGCAAGTTAAAACCAAGATAATGACACTGGGTGGGGACCAATTTGAACGGCTGAGCAGCCAAACCAAAATTAGTCTCCCGGCCAAGAGCTTCCTAGTGCCTCTCAGTTTGGGGAAGGAAGCTGAGAAAAAGCATGAAAATAATAATAAAAAAAAAAATTCCTCGGGAAGCTGGACCGTCGCGCTCAAGCAAAGGTGACCCTGCTAGTCAAATATTTTTCAACATAACAAAAATAAAATCAAGTACTGGAGCAGCCTCCCTTGGAAAAGCATGGCCTATGAGATGGTGTTTTTTCCTCTTTTTTTCTCCTTTTCTTTCTTTTCCCTCCCCTGGCACTTTCTTTCCTTTCACTAATAACTATGTTTTCTTGCATTTTTTTTTTCTTGGCTCTTTCCTCATAAAAGACTGATGTAATTTCCTGTCTTGTCCCAATGTTTCCTGTTAATTAACAGGGTGAAAGTTATCATCACGCGTTTAGATGGTTACCCAAAAGAAGGGAGGGGAAAAAAAAAAAAAAAACAACAAGGGGATAAATTAAAAAGAAAAGAGAAAAGGAATGCGAGTTTGCTGTCTGTTAGCAAAACACCACATCGCATCCCCAGCAGCATAAAAAACCCTGGGAAAAAGGTTTTTGGAACTGATGAGTTGAGCCCATGGGCAAAGACCCCCTGAAGGTCTGCGCACAGGTGATCCAAGCCCCCACCCTCCCCTGGATGGGGATGGAAAATCCCCTGCAATGCCTGCCCAGAAAAGCTCTTTTCTTGCATTAAGAAGGAAAATAAAAGAAGGGGAAACAAGGAGATGGAAAAACAGGAAGAAGAAGGAAAAAACAGCAGAAGAAGAAAAATAAGAGAAAAGTAAAGAAGGAAAATAGAAAAAAGGAGAAGAAGAAGAGGAAAAGGAGGAGAAAAGGGAGGAGGAAGGAAAACAAGAAAAAAGAGGGGGAAACAGGAAAACAGAAGGAAAAAAAGCCAAAATAATACAAAAAAAAAAGAGAGTGAGAAATAAAAAAAAAGTAAAATAACCTGTAGAGAGAAAGAGGCGGACAGCAACACCCAAGACGTTGCATTTACTAAGAGAAGTTGAAGAATAGCAGAAAGAAAAAAAAAAAAAAAAAAAAAAGGAAAAAAAAAAAACAACCCAGGGGCTAATCCAAAGACAGCAGGCGGAAATCCTGTGAGCCGCCGAGCTCCTTCCCCTGCCCGCCCTCAGCCCCGTGCAGGATCAGGATCAGGCTCCTCCGTGCCCTCTGTTCCTCAACAGCAGCCGTGACGCAGCCGGTACCCCGGCGGCACCGCGGCCGCGCCGGCGGCGGGCGAAAACAAAGCGATTTAGGCAAAAAGCGAGGGTGGCTGGAGCAGAGAGACTGTGCCTCAGCGGTTAATAATATCCCAGCGCTGAAAATAAACTGGGAAGGAAGCTCCTTTGTGACAGTAGGCAGGCGGCCAGGCTGCGGCGTGGGTCATTCATGCCGGCGGGGGACGGCAAGAGGGGCTGGCACCCACCTGCCGCCCGGCCCGCCACCCTGCTGGAGCACAGCTAGGGCTGGGGACGAGGTCCCTACGCAAAATTTCATCCTAGGCACCCTAAAACACGCTGCACCCCGCTGCGAGCCAGCAGGGAGGTTAATGGTGTGGGCCACCGTGGCTGGAAACAGGCATCCCCCCATGCCCGTGGCAGGGAAATGCATGTGGCTAACGTTACTGGTTCCTTTAGTGTAAGCGATACCCACTGGCAGACAGCGGGGATGGAAACGATGCAGCCCACATCCCTGCCAGCCCGGGGCTGCTCCTCTACGAGTGTTTTTGTCCCATGGAGTTTTAAATGTCCCCAGTGATCAAGTTGCCGGCGCTCATTGGGACAGCTACTGCGAGCAGAGCACGGCTCAAAACCGACACTCAACTTCCAAAATTCACCTTCCTAGCCTCACCCTTCCCTAAAAAGCGCCAGGTTGTGGGATTAAAACGCAGGTGAACCCATCATGGTCCCCCCATCACTGTTAGCACCACCATCCCCACTCTGATGGTCTTGCTGGTTCTGGGGTCTTCTGCATTTTGTCATCGGCTGTTCCAAAGGCACTGTTTGGCTGGGAAAACCTACTGTCACCTGGAAAAATGGGTTTAATGAAGCTGCACAGGTATGGATTGAAGCTCTCTAATGGGGGCAGCACCTCTGCTATCATTTCTTTTTTAAAACACATCATGGGAGAGTATCTAGGAAAGGCTCAAGAGGCTCTAGAGCACTTAAAAGTAATTATTAAATGGATTCTATTTGCTTTGGAAGGATTTTAATCGACGAAACGTCCGGAGCTGGGAGGAGGATCCCAGCTGTGTCCCAGGAGGGTCCCCACAGGGTGAGAACCCCCTTTGGAAAAAAAAAAAAAAAAAAAAAAAAAAAAGGGCAAAAAAAAAAAATCCCTCCTGGGGCTTGAAGGAACCAGAGCGGGTGGCCAAGCCAAGAGCCCGGGGTCGGTGCCAAGCACCAGCTCCCTCCTCCCAGTCGGCCACGGTCAGATGATGTGCGAGGCGAGCCGGGAGGCTCCTAGTCTGGCAGGCAGCCTGCTCTGCTCCAGAGGCTCCAGTGCTGTCATCCTGGCATTAACCCCTGATAACCTTGTCCTTTCCAGGACTGGACTGTGGTTTTTTAGGCAAGCAAGGAGCAAGGGGTGGGCGGGGGGGTCACGTCTCCCAGCGAGGCTGGGAAGGAAAGGGTGCAGCGCCCCGCGACGCTCAAAGCAATTTAAAAAATATTAAAACGACGTAAGCTCAAAAATAAACCAAAAATAAGTGACTTAAAGAGAAAAAAAAAAAAATCCCAAGCAATTGTTTATCCCTGGGACAAATATACAATCCTAGTTCCACAGGAAGATGTCTCAATTTCAGATTATAATAGGATGCCAATTTGTAAATAAAGGCATTTCACAGGAGGTTATAAACTCCGTAGGGGAGGGAGGTGGAAGTAGGGGGAACGGGAAAACACAGGCAGGGCTCTGGCGGAGAAACAGCACAGGATCCTGTTTACACGGGCGAGGGGAGAGCGACGGGAAGCCGCTTTGGGGGGCAAATATCTCCGGATTTGGACAAGGTGCTTCTTCCCCGCCGAGCAGATACCAGCGGGGATCAGAGGCATAGTGAAACATTCCCGGCCTGCCCGCAATTTTGGAATGAAATGTCAATCAGCCAAGAGGTCCCTTAAACCAGACAAGGTCCCACAGCACAGAGAGCCAGAGCAGGGAATGAGGTCAAAGCTCTCCCAGCCTGGGGAAGTCTATTCCCTGAGTTTTTGGTGCAGAGCTGGGAGGGAGAAGCTGAATCTGTGCCGGCTACAGAAGAGCCTTGTTGGTTTCCCAGCCTCAAGGCTTGGAGAACCTTGATCCAGCACCCACCAAGCATCATCGCTCAACATCCACTGGCTCTTGGAGATCCTGAGATGCTACCAGAGTTTGGGCAAAACAGCAGAATTGGGCCAAAACCTGGATAACCTCTCAGGCTTGGTATTTCAGGAACAACCTCTATAAAAAAGCAGTGGATGTGGCGAGGACGCAAGCCGGCTCAACTCGCTCTCCCTCTCTGAGGACAAGCTCTGGACCGCTTGAGAGCTCTGCTTTGCCAGCAGATCCAGCACTAATCACCTGTCCCACTGGAGAGCCACCTCCTGACCCACCGTGGACACCACAACCTTTCACCAGGCAAGAGCCACCAGCCCCACACCACACATGGGTCAGGATAGAGATGTCCAGGGCTGGTGGATCACATCCCACGGAGACCAAGCACCAACAGCACCAAACACCACCAGCTCACTTCTACCCTTGGAGCAGAGCTTCTCCATGGGTCATACAGGGATTTGGCTCCCACCAATCTGAGGCCACCAAACCACGGGCCAGCCACCTCCAGGCTCTCCAAGCATGGCTCTGCTTGTTTGAAAGGAGTCACAACCAAACACAACTGCTGAGAACAAGTCAGCTCAAAATACAGGAAAACCACCCTCTGTCTCCTATTTACGGGAATTATTTTTATCTCCAACGGGATATTTTTGCTCTTTAACCACACTGAGGACAGAAAGGATATGGCTAGTAATACCTGAGCACAGCCATGTCAGTGGGAGAAAACGTGAGCGAGGAGTCCTGACCTACCCACAGGCTGACCACCGACAAAAATAAAGATGATATAAGAAAATAAATAAAGCCAAGAATACAGAAGCAAGAGCCAGCGCCTTGGGGGAAGCAAGGGCTACATCAGCCAGAGAATGGGATGACTGGGGAAGACAGAGCAGAGGTGGGATGAGAAGAGGACACCAGCATGGTGTGATGGACTACCCAGGATTGCATTCCTGGGTCACGAAGGAGAACAGAAAGAAGAGGGAGGGAGGGGAAGAGCAGCTCGGAGCAGCTATTGGCGAGGGGGGAAACACTCCCCGTACACCCCCTGGCCGCGCCGCTCCCCCCGCCACACATCCTCCAGAGCCTCTGGTATCCATCAATGCAACTGCCTGCAGCCCCAGTAAGAGACAGACCCCAGCAGTGGCTGATCTGAGACTCCTCCTCGTCAAAGGCTCCTCACGGAGAGCTGCAGGGACGCTCGCTTTGAGCCCCGCCAACGCTCCCCTTGCCACCATCCTCTCAACCCCTCCGTGCACTCCCCTGACGGAGTGGCTGTGAGCCCCAGGCTGGCCTCATTCCCAAATGCTCAGTGCTGAGAGTGATCTTGCTTGCCAAATCTTGCTTTTTAAGACATCAGAGCAGGTCTTCTGACCCTGCTGCTACACCAGCATCCACCACACGTCGCAAACGACCAAAGGCTGCAGCGCTGCAGGATCCCACCACCAGCAACAAACACCTGCGATGTCTTTTTCCTCACACACCCGCTCCAGTTTCCAAATTACCGAAATAATTACATTTTTTCCCCCCCCCTTTTCTCAAACCATCCTTTCATTAAGGAGCTGCAAATCCAACACACATAGGTCTGGATGGGATGAGGGATGTTGGATTCTCCACCCAGTTTCACCTGTCCCTACCTGCCCAAACACAGATAAGACCAAGCCAAAGCGCTGGCCGCGTACGCTGCCAATATCCCATTAAAGCCCTCTTCAAACACACTCTTCTGCTAACTAAAATATGCAGGAGGGGGTAGGAGAAAAAAAAGGAGGAGAAAGTGAGCTTTGGAGGATTGTTCCAAAGTGCGTTTATTTTCCTTTCTTGACTGGGTCTCTCCAGTTGGGAATTTTCAGCGCTGCACTTCTGCGCGCGGAAGGGAGATGCCAGTAAATCAGAGCAAATTCAAAACAAATGCTCTTTCATGTGGAGGCATTCAGGGCTTGGGTAGCTAACCATATCCCTTCAAGAGTCAACTCTCCTATCAGCTCCTCATTAAACTAAATGGCTACAATTACATTTGGGGAGGAAAAAAAGAGCGGTTAATGATCGTAAAAAGGTTCTGTTTCCAGGCTTGGGGAGGGGGGGAACCTTTGATAAGGGAGGTTAAAAAAAAAAAAAAATCCAGTGAAATAATAACAATAGAATAAAATGAGTTAAAAATGTACTTTCAGGTAGAAATGTGCTTTCATTTGGGGAAGAAGCTCAATTAAGGAGCTAGGGGTCCCCTTCCCGCGGCCCTTTGGGAGGCACCAGGAACGAGCCATGTTATTTCCTGCAGCCCAAGCCCCCACCTCCTGCCTTCCCTTCGGGAGCAGAGCTGCCAGACGAGATGTTATCAATAGGCTGAACCTTACAGAAAGCCCCCTTTTAAAAGCGAGTACTTCCTCTGCTTATTTCATGTGGTATCCTGTGGAACTGAACTCTCTCCTCCCCTCTGCAATGGGTGTATTTCAGGAGGAAAAAAGAAAAAAAAAAAAAAGAAAAGGAAAAAAGATCTAACAACATCCTTATTGTGTTGTTTTGCTTCTTGTCTTTTTTCTTCCTACAGTCCCTTTTTTTTTTTTAATTCCCTGAAGCTATAGGCTCCAATGGTAAAAAAAAAAAAAAAAATTAAAAAAAAAACGCAAATCCTTCAGCCTTAAGAAAAAAAAATAAAAATCCCAACCAGCAACAAGTTTTCCTGTTCCCTCTCCCTCTTCGTTTGATTAATTCTCATTAGGGCCTTTGAACAAACAATATGCTCCCCTCTCAAATAACAGACAGGGTATATATTACACCCAAAGAAAAACAAACAAGGCTCACTTAAAGACATCACATCCACACCAAACGCAATTCCTGGAGAGAGGCAGGGGCAGATGCGAGCGCGCGTGCAGCCGCGGACGACCTAATTCCGATTTCCAGTTTCAGGGTGATGAATAAATCATAAATCAAGGAGACATCCCCACAAAGGCAAGCGCCTTCAAACATCAGCCTGTACCTGCAGGTACATGGTTTCAGACACTTTAATCCTGGTAGAGACACTGAGGTGGCCAGTCTGGGGTGGGAGATGAGGTGCCGGAGACATCACACCTTGGAAATGGCGTTGGGAGTTGGACTAAATGACCTTCAAAGGTCCCTTCCAAACCACTCTATGTGCCTATGCAAACTCCAGGAGGGGTGGAGAAACCACCCCACAAGCCTCCATCCTGTAAGAGCAACTGGAGGCTGAAGGAGATGGCAAATAGGAAAACTATGGAAATCATTGGATTTATCAGGAAGGGATTAAAAAAACACATCATCAGCTCTCTCTGCAACATCCTCTATACAAAAACAGGCCACCTCTCCTCCCCAGGCACCACGAGCCTTGTGCATCAGATGGGGGATGCTGGTGACCTCACCAAGAGCAAAACCTGAGCAGGGCTCTCATCCCAGGGACAAGAGATGCCCCCAACACCAAGTCAAGGATTTGACACCAAATCTTTTTTTAAGGCATGACTGCACCTGCTCCCATAACCCACACACCAGAATGAATGGCCAACCAACATTGTTCAGCCTTGCTCTGCCTCAGACCTTTGGCCTCCTCCTGCCTTAGCCCAAAAATGAATGGAGCATAAGGCTGGAAGTCAAAGGAAATACAGACATTCAGGGATGGAGAATCTTGTCTGAGATTCCAACACATCCCCTGCACGAGAAGTACACAGCTGCTACTGAAACAAAACCCAGCTTCCCCTCCAAGCACACCCTTCTCAGTGATGTGCATTCCCAAAACTCCTCCAGCATCACTTCGCCTTTTGTCAGGACCCTCAGCCAAACACAACCCACAGCCAAGATCAAGGGCAACAAGAAATGTCTTACCTGAGAGCCCCCCAGGGGCTAGACAATTAGTTCCCCCTGTTTCAGTGGAGGAAGGCACAGAGTCTGGACAATCTGCTGGAGCAGAGGAAAAAGAAAAAAAAAGAAAAAAAAAAAAAGAAAAAAAAAAAAAAAAAAAAAAGAGAGAGAAAAAAGAAAAGTCAGTATATAGGTGGTTCTTTTCAGGCTCCCAGCATCGCCCCAAGCAGAACACACATTCCAAAGGGCTTAGCAGGAAGCGATTACTAATTGTCCGTGCAGAGACGGTAGTTCATCAAGAAGCATCCACCCTAACTCGTTGTCTCAGTCAAGGCTGTGCTTCATCACCAGCCAGCGCTGATTATAGACTGGCAGAAATTACAGGCTGGCTGCCACCTCTCTGGACAAGTCACCGGCTAAGGAGATCAAGGTTGTCGCCGTTCTGATGCAAGCAAGCTTCCAAAAATGCTTAAGTCGTGGCTTTATACACCCGATTTAGTCAAAACCTGTAACCCACCGAAATGGGAACCGAAAGGGAAACGTCTCATTGCTGCCCTTTCACAGTGAACGGGCTGAGTTTGTGGTGCCCTGCTCAGTTTTTGTCACCACCAGCTGCTGGCAGACCTTATTGCCACCTCCTGGGCAACTGGACCTGCTCCTCCGTGCACCACCGAAGGGCAGGGTAAGACTGGCTGCTGCATTAGAGGTTTCTCCTGATGCATGCAGGTGTTGGAGATCAAGGTTTGGACCTCCCTTTTCCTAAGCCTGCTCTTCCAGAAGCCAACACCGACCTCCTGGTCCTACATGCCGACTCCAGCTTTTTGGTCGCTACCATGGGGGACCACAAGCTGAAGAACAAGCCTGAGAAGACCTGTGAAGTTCATGCGAACTTCTGGTCCTCAGGGATTTTGGGTTTCACCAAACGTGGCCTCTCTATGCCCTCATTTCGCTCACATCTGCATCCCAAAGCAAGGGCCACCACCAGGAGAGCCAAGATGATTTTCTCCCTAATGATAAAGCAATTCTGCCAGATCCCACCCCTGGAATACCAGTGAATAAGAAATTCCTGTCTGCATAACCTCATTTTATCAGAGTAAAGTAAAAGCCCTAACAGGAATATACAGTTTAACAGGATATACTTAATCAAACTGAAAACAATAGGGGAGACAGGAAATAGACTTACTTGTGAAATACTGTATATGATACACTCTCTAAATGCCTTGTCGTGCTTTCTATGCTTTAAAGAAATAGAGGGGTTTAACTCTTTTTTTTAACCCTTTCTAGTCCAGACAGAAGATTCCCCTGCCAGGAATCCCTGGAATTTGAAGCCCTGTGATGGCTTCAACTGCTTGAGCTACAGATGCTTTCCGAACACAGGCTGGACCAACCACTGTGCCCTGCCCTGGGCTCCCTGTGCCTGCAGCTACAGTTCCCTGAGGAGTTCCTGTGGATAAGGAACATAACTGGTCCTTTCCATGCCACCTTGCTGTAGAGATCATATGTGACCAGGTTCTGTTACCACATCAGGCAGGACAGAACTTCAAATACATAACCCTAGCAATGAGGGCAGGGGGATGCGCTTCCACACTTCTCCCTCAGCTCCCTTCCCGTGCCCCATCACCCAAAAGACAGTTCCCCTCATCCATGAAGCCTTTCCAGAATGCAGAGCTGGCAAGGCTCAACTCTGGACCAACCACGGGAGCCAGGCGTGGGCTGAGAATCCTCATAGGGTCTCTGCCCTGTGTGTGGCTGGATTCATTATTGCACTCTCCCTGCTGCCCACAGAGGTGTCCAGGGCTCTTGTTAGCACTGGGCACTGAGGCTCCCTTTACCTCCAGCACCAGAGAGGTCGGCAGGAGCAGACGTTTCTCCTGGTGCACATCAATCTCCTCCCAGCTCTGCCTTCCCACGGCACGAAACCATTGCGGAGACACACAATTATTCCTTGTGGCCACCAGCCCAACCTTGCAAGGTGTCAAATAGCTCCTGGGAGCTGCCAAACCTCCAGCTCCCCTGAAAGCTGACACCGCAGGAGGGCATTCGGCCCCGCAGCGACATCTCAGGGAGCTCCCTGCACTCCCGTACCATCAGCACCACCAAGTCCCATCACGCAGGAGCACAATAAAGCCACTTGCAGCCCCCTGTCCCACTCAAAGCTGAGCCAAAAACCTGCCTGAATGATTTGAGGGTGCTACTGCCCACCCCACTTTCAGCAGAGCTGCAAGTGGCAGCTCCAGCAGGGACAATCAGGAATGCTGAGTGCCCACACACCTCCATCATCCATCCCTGACGATGCCCCGTGTGAGGAAGAGGGAAAGTCCTTTTATCAAGTCCTCTCCTTGATAAAACTCTTCCCCATCCCTGGAGGTGTCCAAGACCAGCCTGGAGGTGGCTTGGAGCAACCTGGTCCAGTGGAAGATGTCCCTGCCCAAGGCAAGGGGTTGGAGTGAGACGAATTTTAAGGTGGTTCCAACCCAAACCATTCTGGGATTCTACGAATGAGCAAGCCAGGCTGACCCACAGCCTTCCCTCAGGTAACTCAGCCATCAAGGGCAGATCTTTCTGTTCCACAACAAATACCGTATCTATCCTACCAACACAGCCCGATGTGGCATTTCATTGCCTGCAGCAGATCCCCAGCTCCCTGCTTTCCTCCAGCCTGCGATGCAGCCTGTCTCAGCCTCCATCACCTCCAGAAAAACCAATTTAATGCCCATCGATTCAGAGTTTTAAGCAAAAAGAGAAGCGAGATTTAGACAATATTGAAGAGAGAAATGCTTAATGATGGCAGTGGTGAGGCACTGGCACAGGTTGCACAGAGAGACGGTAGATCCCCCACCACAGAAACGTCCAAGGTCAGGCTGGATGGGACATGGAGCAAACCTGAAGATGTTCCTGCTCATGGCAGGAGGGTTGGACTAGATGCTCTTTAGGGTCCCTTCCACCACAAACTGGTTTTTGATTCTCCGATCTGGCAACCTCTGCCAGAACCCACACCAGTCCAGGTTTATTATCTGCCTGTCTCTCCATATGAAGCACTTACAAGACACAGCACTAAACACTTAAAACTTTTACCACCACTATCATGCTTGATGGAAAAGCAGAAGTTTCCTGCTGGATTCACAGCTCCACTGGCAGAGCCTAAAGACAGGGACTCTTCCCCAGGTGAGAAGATGGCTGATGGGCATCAGCCAGGTAAAAAATCTTCACACCTTCCCACAGTTCTCAACATGCAGCTGGGGAACTGCCACAGGAGATGGCACTGACGGGAAACTCTCAGTCCCCCCTGCAGAGGAAATGCTGAGAAACCCTGAGCTTGCAAAACCCACCTGCCACCACAGACTTCCAGGCTCCGCTGGTGCCTGTCACAGCCCCGCTAGTCAGAGCTCAGCTGCCAAGAGGATTTTTCTTTCAAAAAGGAAAAAAAAGGAGGACTTTTTGGTGAGTAACCCAGTTGTTTCTGTGTTTCCGATGGGCAGTGTTAATCACTTCCTATTGGCCGATAGGAATGACTTTTCCTTTCGAAATGGCACATTCATGTTCTGCGGCTTTTCTGTTTACACACATTTTGCTACCTTATGTCAACACTTGCTAATGAATAAATATATCATTCGGCTAACTGAAAATGAGATCCTGGCAGAGGCAGATTGGATGTTTAAATCCTGCTAATAGATTTTATCCTAACATCTTTAGAGGAAACCAAAACCAAGCTTTAACCCTTCTCTCCCGCAGCTCCGAATCCCTTTGCATCCCACGCCAGGATCATCAATGAGTACGAAGAGTATGAAGTATGAGTATGGCAGAGAAAAGCCATACAGGCAGAAATAGGAACTTTTGGGGGAGCACTCCAGGGATGCAGTCAAAATTTTGTGAAACCGATTAAACTCCATGACCCACCAGACCCTCTGAGCGTATTACAGAACAACCCTTCTGCCTCCCACCACACGCTCGGGATGCTGAACCTACTCCCAATGTCCCTCTCTCATTCATGAGCCCTTATCTTCTGTTTTTTCCACACCAAGGAAAGATAGCTCATGATTTGCAACCCAATTGTTTGTTAAACAGCTTTGTTTATTTCCGCAAGGCAAAAAAAAAAAAAAAAAAAAAAAAAAAAAAAAAAAAAAAAAAAAAAAAAAAGCAAGCCTTATTAGCGTTCCCAAAGAGTTTGCAGAAGGGGAAAACAACAGTCCAGCCTCCAAGGGAGCAGCTGGCAGGATGAAACTCCAACACTGCACCAGAGCAGCCTGAGACCCTGAAGGGAGGTAATTTTACAGACACTGTTCTTTTTGGCCAAAAAACCCCAACCAAACCAATCTGACCCTGGTCTTCAGGAATATCTGTCTATCTAACTTTGCCTCCCTTGCCTGTCACCACCGCGGGACGCGACCGCAGAGACCACCGCGCTCCAGCCCACTCCAGAGCCACTAATCCTCAGGAAGCCAGGAGCCGGGCTCCCTCCCGGGCTCCTCGTGTTTCCGACTCTCCCCACCTCTCCTCCTTCTCCCAGCCTCATTTATCTCACACGCGGCGAGCTCGCTGCCAACCAAGAGTTTATGCAGACAACCGCAAAAGAGCTGGTGCCAGCCTCAAATGGGCTTCTCCCCTGGCACCCTGACATTCAATTACAAGCAACAGGCATGCACAGCGGGGCTAACAAAGTTAAATTTAAAAAAGCTTTTAAAAGTAACTTTTCAAACTCTTCCCCCGCTTTTTTTTTTTTTTTCAGCCTAATGAGGCAGAAATAGGCTCCCATAAAACTTAAAGAGAGATTCCTAACCAACCAGTCCCCCTCTCAAGGGATTCCCAGGCATCAGGGGGATGCTGGATCCCAACCTAAATCCCTAAAAATTCACCCAGGGGTGCAGAAACACTGCCATTTCCACCTAGAGCCTATGGTTTTCCTGGCTGACTCAAGCAGCACAGGCCTGTGCTGCATTGCAATCCCTTCTGAAGTTTCCTGCCAGAGTTTTAAAATCCTACTTCGTGCACAAGGTGGCTTAGATAAAATACACGTTAATTCTTACAGGCATAGCAGGAGGCACAGAAGCACACAAGCAACCCAAAAGCAAAATGCATGACAAAGCCGGGAGACTGTTTTCCCTGATAAAGGGGCTGTTTTGCCATTTTTTATCTCTTACACTTGCATTGAAAGAAGTCCACTTACCAGTTGGTTTGAGAAAATCCATTGGATATCTGGAGTAGGGTGGAGGGGGAGACTCTGGAATTAGAGAAGTACAGAGAAAATAAAGGCAGAGCCATGAGAAAGAAAAAAAAAAAAAAGAAAGAAAGAAAAAAGATAGGAACTTATGATAACAGTGGCATTCTTTTAGCAAAACTGTTTGTCTTAGCTCTGGGGGTTGGAGGCAGGGCAGCGAGGCGGTGATTGCCTTGATATTTAGCTGTCAGATAAACAAAAGGGGCCGTCTGGCGCCAGTCTCCCTGCTATCTGCCGCTCGGGCTGTCTGATCGGGGCCTCCTTGGCTCGGCGGAGCCGCGGCAGCGCCGGGGCCGCCCGGCCCTTAATCCCCCGGCACCGCGCGGGGACGGCGGGGAGGCAGCGCCGGGGCCCCCGGGGAGGGAGGGGGTCCCGGAGGTGGGGGCGTCGCCCCCTCCCCAAGTACTAAAGGAAATACATAAAACCACGGCAATGGAAAGTTCTTGTGCGTGTTCTGGGTTCTGTTGTTTGTTGTGGCTTGGTTTTGTTTTGGTTTGGTTTTCTTTTTTTTCCCCTCCAGAAAGGAGGGGGGGGGGGGGAAAAGTTTTGCGGGCCGGGAGGTGAGTGAGGCTGCCATCCACGTATCGCTGCATTCCCTCCACACACGCATCCCTTGCATCCCCTGCACACCTCCAGCCCCCGGATCCCCTCTGGCCCCTGCAACCCTGCATCCTCTCCATCCCCTGCACCCCATGCCCTCCATTCCCCGCATCCCTGTGTCCGTCCATCTCCTGCACACCTTCAGCCCCCGCACCGCTGCACCCCCTCCATCTCTTACACCCAGCCCCTGCACCCCTGAACGCCCTGCAACTTTGCGTGCCTGCCATTCCCCTGTATTCCCACATCCCCCCAAGCCCTGCACGCCTCTAACCCCCCCAGCCCCCGCGACCCCCGCTATCCCCCCGCCATCCCCCCGGCGCCGTACCTAGCTCGCAGAGCCGGCTGAGGTGGTGCGGGTTGCAGCAGACGAGCTCGGAGTGAGCCTTGCCGTAGGATTCACAGCAACATAACCGCTTCACTTCGGAGCAGTGGCGGAGGTCGGGCCAGCGGAACACCTTGCAGAGCAGCACGGGCAGCGGGTACCAGTGCTGTCCCAGCCGCGAGTCGGCCTTGGCGGGCAGCAGCAGGCAGGGGGTCCGCGCCCCGCCGCGGGACTCCACGGCGTGCAGCAGCCCCTCCAGCTGCCGCTCCTTCAGCCGCTTCAGCACGGCGTGGGTCAGCGCCTTCAGTTCCGCCTCCGCGCCCGCCGCCGCCCGCCCGCCGCGGCCCGCCTTGCCCGGGCAGCACCCGCGCCCCCCCGCCCAAGTGCGCCCGGGGCTCGGCCACCGCCGCCGCCGCGCCGGGCTCGCCCGCCGCCGCCTCCTCCTCCTCCTCGCCGCCGGGCGCGCGGCTCCGCCAGAGCCGCCGGACGAGCACCGAGCGTTTGGTCCTGAACATGCGGGACGAGAGGAGGGGCCCCCGGCTACAAAACGGGCATGTCGTCCGCCGAGCATGAAGGGGCCGGCAGGCGGGATGCGGCGGCGGCGGGGGGCAGCGGCGGGGGGCAGCGGAGCCGAGGCGGGCTGTGGCATGCGCCAGTCTCCGCGCTGGGGCCGCGGGTCCCGCCGCCTCCCGCGGGGGGATGCGCCGGCCGCGCCTCCTCCGCCCGCCGCGAGAAAATTTGCAGAAAAATCGGGCGGAAAAGAAAAAGATCAAAACCGCGAGGAAAAAAACGAAGAGGAGAAAAAGGGGGAAAAATAAAGGCGGGGGGAAGGGAAGGAGGGAAGGCAGAGAGTCGCCGCTCGCTCCGGCTTTGCCCAAAAAAGCGAAGAAAAAGGAAAAAAATCCCCGCCTAGAGCCGGCGGCGCCCGTGGCGGGGGCAGACGGGCGGGGGCTGCCGGCGCCGCGCCGCCGTGCGCGGGTGCGGAGCGCGGCCCGAGCCGCGGGGGAGCCTCGGCCGCCCCGGGGCCGCGGCGCCCATCAACCCGCCACGCCGGGGAGCGGGCGCGGCGGCAGGGATGCGGCGCAGGGCAGAGCCAGCAGGCAAAAAAAAAAAAAAAAAAACCAGAAAAGGGAAAAAAAAAAAAAAGAGCGAGCCAAAAAGGCGTCTATTAAAAAGGGTAAAAAAGAAAAAAATATTAAAAAAATTAAAAAAGAGAAAAATCTCAAAACACCAACCCTAAGGTTTGGACGTCGGTTTAAGCATCTGTCACAAAAGAGGAGAACGAGCGCATCCAGAGTGTTGTATCCCTTTTTAAAAGCCCAGGTCGTCCTGATGTGGGGGTTTCGGGGTGGGCTTTTATTTTTTTCCCCTCCTTCTTTCCAAAGGTTTAATCCACACGGAGTCTTGATCCGGCTGCTACGAAGAGAAAGAAAGGAAATAAAGAAAAAAAAAAAAAAAGGGGGGGGGGGGGGGAGAGAAAAGTGGGGCTATGTCCCTTCCTTCCTGCCTTCCCCAGCAGCCGCGCCGGGCCGAGCCGGGCCCGCCGCTCCCGGCGGAGCTTACATGGGTGCGCGGGTGCCCGCCGGCCGCCGACCCTCTCCCTGCTGCCGGCGCCTCTGCCGCGGTGCCTTTTTTTTGCTCTTCACTCCTCCTTCCTGCCTTCCTTCCCCTCCTCCTCCTCCTCCTACTTCTCCTCCTCCTTTCCTGGTGGGGTTTCTTTTTTTTTTTATTTTTTTTCCCTCCCCTTTCCCCCCTCCCTCCCTCCCTCCCTCCCTCCGCCCCCCTCTCCGCAGTCAGCCGCCCTCCCCGCACCTCCGCCTTCCCCCGGGTGCGTGCGGGGGGAGCGGCGGCGGCGGCGGCGCGGGGCGCGGCGGGAGCGGAGCCGGCGCGGTGCCTGCGCCCTCCCCCGGCCCCCCCGCACCGGCGGCGGCTTCGCAGTGCGCAGCGGCCCGGCCCGGGCCCGGCCCCGGCCCCGTCACGTGGGCGTCTAGACACCGTGTCGCTCCGGGGGAAAAAAAAAAAAAAAATATCTATATATTATATTTGTCTCCAACCGCCTTGCGCAAGAGGCGGCTCGGGTTGCGGAGAGGTTGTGGGTCCGTGTGTCCCCTCGGCAGCACCACCCTCTCTCCCTCCCCCCACTCCACTGCCGGGGCCCCCCTCCCCATGCCTCCCCTTCGTACCTGCTCCTGGGTGGGGGGTGCGGGGAGACCGGGGTGTCCCCCCCGCCCCGCACCCCGCGGGGCAGCGGGTGGGGAGCTCCCGGGGCTGGGGTGTGCCGCTGCTCGCTGTGAATATCGGAACATTAAACCAAATCAGAGTAAGCGTTCAAAAATTGGTACGGATATGGGTTTCGAGCCAGGGCACATCACAAAAAAGCAGTAACAGTCATGATAATAATAATAATGATAATGATAATAATAATAATTTGTGCTCTTACAGCACCTGTCACCAAAGGACAGGAAAATACCTCACGGAGGCTCGGTACGCTCCGATTCCAAACACGAAGCAGAAATGACGGGCATGCAGCAGCACTCCCGTACTCTCGTTACGGGCACTACCGGCGGTAACAACCCCTGGCACCCTGGGCGCTCCACAGATTCCCCCTTTCCAATTCTGGACCTGCGGGAGGGTGAGGAAAACCGAGCCACCAAGAGGCTGCGCTCTCGTCCAGCCTTGGTGCGCTCTGCGGCCGAGCTGGGAAGTCCGGCCAGACTTCCTAGCGCCAGGCTTGGCAGGGCAGCAGAAATCCCCAGGGGTCCCCGTCCTGCACGCACTCCCACGGAGGAGCAGCTCCTTTTTCACAGAATAGCTGCGGGCGGATGAGTTGCTTTAAGGTCACTCTCTGAGGCAGTTATCGTGTCGGAAGTAAGAGCCGGGACTCTTAAATCATGGCTGCTATAAGCAAGCCCTGTTCAAATCCAAAGCCAAAGCCAAAATCCGAAACGAATGCACCCAACTAAACGTGACACCAGATAGGGCACACATAAAACTAACATCCCTGAGGTGCATGGATCCCTGGATCCCTGAATTTGGGGTAGGTAGGAGGGCAGGGATAATTTAAGTGCGCACTCATTCATTTATTCACCTGAGCGAGTCAGGGATGCTACAAACAGGCCCGGCACTTGCAGAATCTGGATCTAAATTAGTCACAAAGTGGCTAGATTTGGGGGCAGGCTTTATTAAATGTTAACCGGACTATACCTAGCCAGGTACAAAATCTGCTCAAAATCCAGATAAATAGTTGGAAAAATGCCGGGGAAGGGAAGAAGGTTATTTGCAGGCATCAGAAAGAATAATTTAGGAAGCCTCATTATAAAGCTGGAGTCTGAAGAAGGCAATTGACTCCTTGCTTCACCTCTAAATAATTAAAGGCATGAGGGGAACCCAGAGCACAGCCCTGCAGCCTTTGGGTGATAGCAGGGGCCACATTAGAACAGTATCAGCACTTGGTTCTGCACATGCAAAAAAGTCCCATTGCTTTTAAAATTATGCCTTCTGCACCCTGAGAAATGGAATTTGGGTAATTTTTTTAGTTCAACATCTTGTCCTACGGCTTCCAGAGCGACCTCACATGCACTGGGTCTGATTTCCTCACTTCCTCAGGGAACCTCAATCTCTTTTTATGCATATGGTAAATCAGGAGGGGGGGGGGGGAAAGGAGAGTTCCTTCTCATTCCAGTATTTTCTGGCGAAAGACAGAAATGTCCATTAATCCATACGTTATACTTTTTAATTTTTCAAAACTTGCCAGGCTGTTGTAAATGAGATTAAAATCTCCTTTTTCTTTATTTCCCCCTTTGTAGCTCCGCTTGCCTCGGCACTGACAGCTACGATTATTTTAGTGTCACGAAGGAAGTGACAAAAGGCACAGTGTGGTGTGTGCTGTGAAGAGGTGGAGGACAGGAACGGGATCCAGGAGTTAATATAATTTTTTGGCCCTGCCATAGGTTCTCCGGCGGAGCTTGGGCACCTGCCTTTCCCTGTGGGTAGGCACCTGGGCTTTGGCACCTGTGGTTTCCCATAGGTACAGCTGGGCCATCAGCACTTGCCTGGTTGTGTGATCTCTGCAGGTGAAAATTGCCCCAGAAGTGCTAAATATTAAATGACTGATAAAGAACTGCCTTCCAATTAACCCTGCAAACTTGTTTGAACAGACCATATGTATGTGCCCATATGGAAAATACAGAAATAAGCATAATGAAGCTGGTAAGTATGGGAACGGGACCTGGGCTGAGGGGACACTTGGGAAGCAGGGTGATAACCACAGCCTGCCCTGCTCTGGATGTATTTCTCAAATGTCACCCTGGGCTAGAAACCTGTCCTGAAATGCATGAAGGGCACTGTTAATCCCCTGAGGAGAAATAAAATATGTTCGAGTCATAGAGTTCAAGAATTGTTTAGACTGGGAGGGACCTTAAAGCTCACTTCGTTCCACCTCATCTGTCAGGGCTGGGACACCTTCCACCAGACCAGGTTGCTCCAGCCCTGTCCTACCTGGCCTTGGACACTTCCAGAGACCCAAGGGAAGCCACAGCTGCCCTGGAAAACCTTTGCCAGGGCCTCCCCACCATCGCAGCCAAGGATTTTTTCCTTCTACGTAGCCTGGATCTCCCCTAATTTAGTTTAAAACCATCACCCCTTGACCTGTCACTTCAGGCCCTGCTAAAAAGTCTCTCCTCGTCTCTCTTCTAAGCCCCTTTGGAGTATTGAAGGGATTTATCCGATGTATTGCATTTGTATAATGTGTTTGCACAGCGTATTGCATCCCTCCTGCCAAACACATTAGGTCCTGGATGTAAAATCCCGCCGAGCCCACCCTCCTCAGCCCCAGAGCTCCATTCTCACGGGGGTTTCTGGGGACCTTTCCTGAACCCAGCTGGCTTTGAAGAGCTGAAGCCGAGTTAATTTGCATTGCAATTCAGCCTTTGACAGACAGTTGGAGCCAAGGCACTGTTAACCTAATTGTTTTGCTAACAGCACCAGGGTGTGAGACTCACCAAAGGCACTTCCAACAAAGGGGATAAAACCAGACTTGGGAAAAAGAAAAAGAAAAAGAAAAAAAAAAGGGAAAAAAAAAAAAAAAGAAAGAAAGAAAGAAAGAAAAAAAAAAAAAAAAGGAAACCCTTTTCCTGACATCATTACCGGGTACAAACAAACAGAGCTGATCCCTCTTCATACACTTTCCAGGGGAGGGTCAATAACAAACACACTTTGCTCTTTTGGGGGTATGTCTCTCCTTTTCACAGCAGTGAAAAGGCAGTCAGGGGAGGTAGGAGAGAACAAGCCCGGCTGAAGGCAGGGCAGAGGCAGCGCAGGCTGGCTCCTGGCACTCTCCCATCCTTTTGTGCACATTAGGAATAGCTAAGCTTGTGGCCCCGCTTCTATTTTTATGCATTATTTTGAGAGCAGAGCTCTCAAGCAATGTTCAAAGTCTGGGTTATGAAGCCGTTTTGGCTGTAACCAGCCTCCTTCCACTCCAGCGGCTCATGTCAAGAGAGCAGATTCAAGCTATGACTCCCAAGGTCTGCAAAGAAGAGCGTTCTTCAGGCAACCCTCCTGTGAGGTGAGCAGCACGGGGAGACAAGGATCTCATGCTCACTCCTGTCACACAGCCCTGAGAGCTAAAATCACCATCTCCGTGCTGGTGCTCCTGGTGGCCACTCCAGGGCTGGAAAAGGACTCAGTAAAAGTGGGTGCGAGGGGAAATTCACTGCACCCACCTCTGGGGACTGACAGCAGAGAGACACGGGCTTCCTGGAGTGAATCCAGAGGCCACGGAGATGCTGCCAGGGCTGGAGCCCCTCTGCTCTGGAGCCAGCCTGGGACACCTGGGGCTCTTCAGCTGCACAAGAGAAGGCTCCAGGGAGAGCTCCCAGCCCCTGCCAGGGCCTCAAGGGGCTCCAGGAGAGCTGCACAGGGACTGGGGACAAGGCCTGCAGGGACAGGACACGGGCAATGGCTTCCCAGTGCCAGAGGGCAGGGATGGGTGGGATCTTGGGAAGGAGTTGCTGGCTGTGAGGGTGGTCAGACCCTCTCTGGCACAGGTTTCCCAGAGCAGCTGTGGCTGCCCCTGGATCCCTGGCAGTGTCCAAGGCCAGGCTGGACAGGGCTTGGAGCCACCTGGGATAGTGGAAGGTGTCCCTGCCCGTGAAAGAAAAGGTTGGAATGAGGTGAATTTTAAGGTCCCTTCCAGCCCACACCACTCTGTGAGAAAAGTGAGAGAAAGGCCTGTTGAGATGAGATGTATCCTTGCCTCTGCTTACCAGCCATGGGTAAAACCTTTCCTCTCTCCAGCCCTGGGGGTTGGGCCATCCAAATCAAATGTCCACCAGTGGCTGTGACAGGCACCAGTGCTGTCCCTGGGGGGCTCATCCCGACATGGGAATATTTTCATTCATCAGGGCACTCACACATGCCTGACTCTGACTGTGTGCTCTGCTGGCTGAAATTTTGTTAGCGTTACGAGTTGATCACGCAGCCGCTGTAGTGTTTAGGTTTGGTAGTTAGAAATGGGTTAAACACAGGGCACTCTTTACGCCAACGTAAAGGAAAGTGTACGTATAAAGTGCATATTAAAACTGTATGTCTCCCTAATTTTAGCAGGAGAATTTGCTGTTTGCAATGAAGGATGCTGGTGTAACTACATCCATCCTGGGATCGGGACCCAGTGTGCTGCAGGGAAAGGAAGAGTGAGCGTGGGCTGCTGCCAGAGGAAAAATGCTGCTGGCAAAAAGGATCCGGTGTCCCATGCCCATGGCATGCCAAGGTGGGCCACAGGAGCAGTGCCTGCCCTCCAGGGCCTCTCTGGTGGTCACTCACTGACACTCTCAGTGTCCACAGAGCTGCCACACCTCTGCCTCTCAAATAACCCATGGCAGCAGTGCTGTGTCACCAGTGGGGCCAAGGGTCAGACCAGCTCCTGATGAATGTCACCAGTGGGATTTATGACCAGGAGGTGAGAGGGATTTAGGTCAGACAGTCTGAGAGGGGATGATGGTGGAGCTGGGCAGGAGAACACGGTGTCATTTGGGAGCCACAGGCCAGGCAGAGGAGACACAGGGCTGTTGGAGGAGGGAGGATGTAAAAGGGAAGAACGGAGACAGCTGCAATATTTGATTTTACAGATAAAGGAAAGCTTGAAAATCTCTTTAGCTGGGACGTGCTATGCTGAGAAAAAGGCTGGCTTCTTCCTCCAGTAGTCCAGCCCAGAGATCCCAGTGCCTTTGGCACTTGCTTGCACCTAGCTCCTTAGGATCTAGCAGACTCTGACTCAATGTTAACATAAAATATGTGTTGCTATTGCACCACCTCAGTTGCAACTCTTCAGCTGTGTTGTACCTGTATTTCTGCGCTTCAGGTGTCCAAATTAGTAATAAAAGTTTTCAGATTTGTTTTGGTGTGTAAGCTCTCAAAAAGTGATTTTTTTTTTTTCTTTCTGTAACAGCAAAGTGGCTCTGCTGGAACAGTTTAAAAGATAAGCACATGTGGACAGTATAGCTGGTGTCCCTCTTTCAGTATTTCAGTTACAGTAGCGTAGATCAAAGTCCTCTTTGTTTCAACTAGGTACATTTGCATGAACTGCAATGTTTTGTTTGTAGTTACCTATGGGGATCTCTGGATCAGACAATGGGGTGTGTGGAAAGAGCTGGGGCTGGCAGGAGAAATAGGGGTATTTGTTACCCTGTGATTCCCCCTCCTGACACCTCAGAGGAGACCAAGACTTTCTGGTTTCAGCCACACCTGCCTTGCAGACCTGCCCGTGGCAGGGAGATTGGAACCAGAGGATCTTTAAGATCCCTTCCAACCCGAACTACTCTGTGCTTCCACAATTCTAGGACCTCAGGGTGCATCCCAGGTGGTGATCCACTGCCTCCTGGACCCACATACCATATTGCAACACCAGTGCCCGGGAGCCCTGGGGAAGGGTGGGGTGTCCATCACTTAAAAGCAACATTTTAGTCCTAATGTTATCAAGCCAATCCTTGAATTCTGGCTTTAAGGGAATTTATCAGCTCCTGAGAGATGGGCTACTCAGACGCAGCCACAAGGCAGGGATGTGCCCTTCCTCTTACCCAGGAGAGGAGGCTGAGGTGCCACTGCCTGCAGATCAGTTTACCAGCGGGAGGAGCCCACAACGCCCTCGCTAAAATCAAACAAAACCACCCCAAACCCATTTTGGCAGAAGGAAACGGTTGTAAAAGGGATGGGAGAGCAGCAAGCAAAGCAAGAGGAAAAAAACTTCAGCTTCTGTGTTTCCTATTGCTGGCAGGTAGGGGTGTAATTTTGGAGTTCCTTCCTTTTTAATGGGATAGGTCGTAACCTTACCATCATTTATGTGTCTCTCTGTATTTATTGCAGTGGCCTGGCCAGATGCACTGTGGAGCTGATTTCTCTCCCTCAAACATTAGTCATGTCCTCACAGATGGCAGTACAGCAGCCTATGCTTTTCAAGGGCTTTACCAAGCAAAAGTCCCTGTGACGCTAATGGGAATTTTGTCCAGTCAGGGACAGGGTCTGGCCCGTTGTAAAAAGAAAATCCCCATGTTTGTGGTGAGTTGTTCAGCGTCAGTGTTCCTCTTTCTGACCTACAGCTTGACATAAAAAAATAATCCAACTATCAGACATCTGCAGTCAAGGACTTTATGAAGCCCTGACCTTTTACATGTGGAGTATCGCAGTTACGCTGCACAACAGTCTGCTTCAAGGAGCACAGTTTGGATTTCCCTTCCTCAAATCCGATACAAATACTCAAAATAGCAAAATTGCTGAATTCTTCTTTATATTCCTGCTCTCTAGGAGCATTACAGGTCTAGATTACAATATTTTGGTCTTACATATTATATGCCTTTTTGAGTTGTGTGAGAGAGAAGGGAGAAGATGCATGCAAATAATTAAAAGATGCTTCAAAATCAGGACAGCTGAGGGAAGTAATGTCTTTTATCTGCAATGCCTTAGTCACAAAATACCTGCATGGGCGAAATAAAAAAAGAAAAGGTAGATGCTGTGCTGGGAGGACACAATTGAGAAGTGAAGCATCGTTTTTCAACGGTAATGATCCAGGTGGAGTAATTAACCACTGGTTGTGGTGGAAGTTTTGTCAATAATAATTGTGAAATGAGGTTTTGGTGGTATTCAGCAGATGAGCTCCAGCTGGTTTAAACCTGTGAGGGTGCAGGGAGCCTTTCTGCCCCAAGTTACTCAGGTGGGTAGTCTAGACAGCAGGAATAGCTCTTCATACCTGATAATTTATTAATTAGTAGAGCCACTGTATTAAAACAGATAATTGAGAAGTCCTCATTTGTCTAAGTGTAGGGTTGGGATTCTTTAATAACTTTTTACAAATATTAAACCCAACAGAAATGCTTTCATTACAGTCTTGCACATGGATTAGTTCCAGGAAATGGAACCTGCTGGGAATTGATTTTTTTTTTTTCTGTGAGATTTCCAAGTGATGGAAATTGCTTGAGAATGGGAGAGTGGCTAACACTAAAATAAAACTGAAACTCTGTCTGATAGTCACTACCTTCAGGATGAGAAAATTTCTTTCAGCCTCAAGTAAGGGAGTTTCAGGTAAACAAGAAATATAGGATAGGACAGGAACTGACTTCCCTGATTTCACAACCCAAATTGCATTAAGTGAAGGGAAAAAAAAAAAAAAAAAAAAGAAAAAGAAAAAAAAAAGTATTAGAAGTAAAGTGTAATTTAAAGATTGGATTTTCAAAAGCACATTACCCAAACCTGCACATTCATTTTATCTGGAGGGAAGAAGGCACGCCATCTGATAGCAATGATTAATCCAAAGGAGGCCCAGACTTGTTCTCTTCATTTAAGAGGAAAAATTACATATTCTGTGAGGAGGTAAAAAACCAGCTGTACTGACTGAGATACCTTTGGCTCTTCTAGAGACTGAAGAGCATGGCTCACCATCTCCCATATGTGTTAATATTTGAGGTTTTTTTCTAAGACATAGAAGTAAGTTTAGGTCTGAAATATCCAAAGTGTATTGGAGACACACTTTTTTTTTTTTTTTTTCATTTTATGATTTTTGGGGGTTCGCTGACATAATTTAGTGACACAAAGTCAAACCACCCAACGCCACATATGGAATAGAGGAGAAAACCGATTTACAGCAAAGAGGAAAAGTTCACTGTAATGGATCCTATGCTAACTGTTCCTTCAAGTTCAGGGAAAGATCTTAGATATTGAAGTGTATCAATTACAATCAGCAAAAATTAAAAAGGTTTTTGCTTGCTGGTCCTAGTGGGGGGAGTTAACTGTGACCTGGTCCCAATGCTTTCCAGCACTCACCTACCTCCCAAATCACAGAGACAGGGAAGAGCACTTCGCAAAGAATTAAAGGATGACTTTATAGCCATTGTTTAAAACGATAATTAACACGGCGTTTAAAGCAAAAGTGAGACAATTACCACCTCCTAAAGCCCTTAAGAAATCCGAGCAGCATATCTCCTGCCAGACTTTCTGATATCACAGGCACCATAAACAGAGCTTCGCAAGAACCATCCCATTCACACCCCCCGACAGCTTTTGTCCTTAGGTGCTAAGTATTATTATTATTACTACTATTACCCTCTCTGTTCATGTTGATGTGCTAGAGAGTCAGCAGCTCGGGTTTCTCAAGATCTTACTGACTCCTGCAAAGAGAAGCCTCACCTCCAAAGGGCGTCTGTCAGTGGGACTGCAGAGCTCTCAGGACTGCTCCAACAGCACTCGGTCCGTTGGGAAGATCACAGGATCCTGGGATGGTTGGGGTTGGAAGGGATTTTAAAGCCCATCCAGTCCCACCCCCTTGCCATGGGCAGGGACACCTTCCACTAGATCAGGTTTCTCCAAGCCCCATCCAACCTGACCTTGGACACTTCCTATGATAAAAAGGACAGACAGCAAGGTCTCGGCTTCTTGGGTCACAGCTAGAAACATCATGACACATTGTCCCCGTCCCTCTGGCGAGCCCTAGCTTGAGTCTCAGTGCATCACCTCCCTCTGTCTCACATCTGTCTGCACAACAGCAGGTCAGGTAAATTGGTACTGCTCTGAAAGTGCCCTTAGTCCGGACTAGTTAAAATATTCTGCAACATATTCATTACAGAAAAATGTGGTAAATTAGATTAGTAAAGCCAGAAAGCTCCCTTAATTGCTGTGACTTACCGGGAACACAAAACTACTCAGAGTCTCAGAAGAAAGGATTCATTTTCTGTACATCTGAACTATTTTAAGTGGTACATCCTTGCCTACAGAGTCCTGCTGCAACTCACACCCTCGGTCCCCATCAGGGCTCTCACACGGCACTGGCTGGGATGCACCCCTGGGATAAAGGATGTGAGCCATGCCTCAGCTCCGGAGCATCTTGCAGCTGAGCAAAGGGAAATACGTGGCAATATGTATAAAAATCACAGAATTGTTTAGGTTGCAAAAGCCCTCCAAGATCACTGAGACCAACTATTGCCCCAGCACTGCCCAGGCCACTGCTATCCCCTGTCCCCAAGTGCCACATCCATACAACTTTTAAATCCCCCCAGGGATGAAGAAGCCACCACTGCCCTGGACAGCTGTGCCAGGGCTGGACAAACCTTTCCATGGAGGAATTTTGCCCAATATCCAACCTGAGCCTCCCCTGGCCCAGCCTGGTGTTCCCTCTCCTCCTGTCCCTGTTCCCTGGGAGCACAGCCCGACCCCCCCGGCTGTCCCCTCCTGTCAGGGAGTTGTGCAGAGCCACCCGGTCCCCCCTGAGCCTCCTTTTCTCCAGGCTCAGCCCCTTGCCCAGCTCCCTCAGCCTCTCCTGGGGCTCCAGCCCCTTCCCCAGCTCCCTTCCCTGCCCTGGACACGCTCCAGCCCCTCGGTGTCTCTCCTGTCCTGAGGGGCCCAAAGCTGTCCCCAGCACTGGAGGCGCCTCAGCAGAGCCAGCCCAGGGGACATTACAGAACACACAGTGACAACTCCTCAGCCTGTGGTGCTGCCCTGCTCTGACCATGCCAGTCTCAACCTCGGGGAGAACCCTGGCACTGGGGATTCCCTGCTGCTTCTTCCTCTTCCTCGTCATCCTCCTCCTTCTCCTGCCACCCTTCACCCTTGGCAGCCCCACCCGCTGCCACCTCCACGCTGCCACATCCTGTGCCCGCTCTGCCCCACGACACTCTCTTTCACCTGGGCCAGCCCTGTTCCTCAGTTTACCCAGCCATGACTGTGCTTACTAACAGGTTATTATCTCTCCGTGTTATTACCCCAGGGTAGATCAGCTACTGGCAGTCAGGAGGTGCAGTTACTCCCCTCCCAGGCTCCAAAGGGCACCTACTGCGAGGCAGAACTAATTTTATTTATTTATTTATTTATTTAGTTTAAATTCACGGTTAACACATAATCCATGCTCTATCTGAAAAACTAAACCGAGAAACAGCTAAGAGGGAGGAAACCGTGTAACAAACCTAATTTCTATCTCCCTACCCCCCAAAAAAAAAGAGAAGAAAGTCTGTCATTAGATGACTTGGTGTTAAAGGAATGCTGTAATGTACAGAAATCCCATGCCATTATACATGCCCCTGAGGGCAGTGGGGATTTCTGTTCCAGCATCTGCCAAGGCACTTCATCTCTGCTCACCAGCCTGGATAGGGAAGGACTCAATGCCTCATACACCATTTGACACTGATTGAAAACTTTTATTTCACTATTGGCACTTGCCTGGCTGGACCGTGCCTTAGATGGCTTTCACATCACATATATTCTGACAGTAGAAAGCTAGATTTCTGGTCTAATTTGGGGTTTTTTTAGTATCTCCTGAGGGAGTCTGAGAGGAGAAAAACCCCTTCAGGGCACAATTCCTTCTCCCGGACACCCATTGCAGTGTGGGTGATACACCCATGTGGGAAGCCTGCTCATGCCATCCCAGGAGATGCCCAGGGAACTGGGTGGTCCAGATGGGACATGGGGTAGGGCAGGGGTGAGGGATGCACTGCAGCTCAGACAGGTTTGTTTTGGGGATTGCAGCTTTGGGACCCAACAAATGAGTGCGTCCTGGGAGGTCTGCAGCTGCACAGGGGAGATGGTGCCACTGCCCAGCTGGGAGCAGCTGTTTTCGTGGAGTCAGAATGGTTTGGGTTGGAAAGGACCTTGAAGATCATCCCATTCCACCCCCTGCCATGGACCTTGAAAATTATCACATTCCACCCCCTGCTGTGGGTTGGGACATCTTCCACCAGACCAGGTTGCTCCAAGCCCTGTCCAGCCTGGCCTTGGACACTGCCAGGGATCCAGGGGCAGCCACAGCTGCTCTGGGCACCCTGTGCCAGAAAGCGTCTGACCACCCTCATAGCCAGCAACTCCTTCCCAAGATCCCACCCATCCCTGCCCTCTGGCACTGGGAAGCCATTGCCTGTGTCCTGTCCCTGCAGGCCTTGTCCCCAGTCCCTGTGCAGCTCTCCTGGAGCCCCTTGAGGCCCTGGCAGGGGCTGGGAGCTCTCCCTGGAGCCTTCTCTTGTGCAGCTGAAGAGCCCCAGGTGTCCCAGGCTGGCTCCAGAGCAGAGGGGCTCCAGCCCTGGCAGCATCTCCGTGGCCTCCTCTGCACTGGCTGCAGCAGCTCCACGTCCTTGTGCTGTTGGAGCCAGGGCTGGGGCAGCTCTGCAGGTGGGCTCTCACCTGAGCACAGGGGCAGAGGGGCAGGATCCCCCTCCCCTGCTGCCCACAGTCTGGGTTGTGCCCAGCCCATATTTCTGGCCACAGCTGCCACCGAGTGTCTGCAGGCAGTCACAAAGCTGCCATTTCACTCAAAAAGTGAGTGCACGGCCCCATGTGATAGAACACAAAGAATGATGTGCCATTTCAGCACATAATCCTTCCAAGCTCTGAGCCCCTGGCAGCTGAAGAAATCGGGAAGTCCTCTTGCAGAGACCTGTGTCCCATTGCCATCTCCCTCTTTGTGGGTGCAAGTCCTGGGAATCCTGACTGTTTGTCTCCTGACAACTCTTTATCGTTTTTTATTTTTGTTGTTGTTGGGTTTTTGGGGGATTTTTTGGGGTTTGTTTGTTTGTTTTGTTTTTGGGGGTTTTTTTTGTGTGGTTTTTTTTTTTCCAGTGGCAGAGGTATTGCAAAAGGTCTGTGCTTTTCTTCATTTCTGCTTCACGAGGTTTATTGATAGGAATAGAGGAGGCTGTGAGTTGTAGATGCTGAAGGGACTGAGCTGTGGAAGGGAGGTGAAGAAGAACAGCAGAAATACAATGACAGTCAATGCTTCAAACTCCAGAAACCCTAAGAGAAATGTTTCCTTCTTTTTACAGACTGGGGAGGCCACGTTTCCTGCCTGGAAGCAATTTCCTGTGCCCCACTGTCTTTCATGTCTGCCTGCTCCCTCTCTACCACCGTCCCCATCATTTGTCTGGAGATAAATCTGTCAGTCCCACTCAGGTGGCCGGGTGAGCCATTGTGGCTTTGTGCTGGCAGGCACCAGTGGCAGTCACCAGCCCCGTGTCTGATCTGCAGACGATTACAAAAGCGTTTGAAACCCTTTATGGTTCCCCATTACTTCCTCTTCCCGATTTCTACTTCCCTCTTCCCGCAGCTAACCGAGCACTGCTCACCCGGAGCTGAACTTTCCGAACCAACGCATCCTTAATATTTAGATTACTGTGCTGCAGGTAGCAGGGAGCTCCATATGGCACCGAGAAACCCACACCTCTGGACCCACGGCACAGCCTGACACGGCAGGTGTAGAGGTGAGGGTGAATACTGTGCCCCAAGGACACGAGAGGGAGGATTGCCCTTGAGAGAAAAATAACTTGCGTCAGCCAGAACACCCAGTGCTTCGGGCTCAGAGCTGCAGGGTCATTAATAAACACAGACAGAGGGAGAGACAGAGAGAGGGTCGAGAAAGATCATACATCTGCATTACAGCCCGTCATCATATGCATCATAACCCTAGCACAGACTCTTATATATGAAATAGCCCCCCCAACAGCCTCCCTGGGAAATAAAGTGTGGCCCGCTGGAAGGAAAATATTCAGTAAAAAAGTCATTTTTGTGAATGAGGCTTTGGAAATAGAAAGGCACTTTTCCATCACGGGGTACGGTACACTGAAGAACACACACAGGGGGCAATAAAAGCCAAATTAAATTATTTTGGCACCTGCTTGATAATGGCATTAGGACCACGCTTGCACTCCTATGTGTACCTAAGTGAGATGTCCCTTCTTTGTAGTTCCCCAACACGTCTCCTTGAGCCAGCATTTGTAAAATGATATTTCTATATTTACTTAAGCATCTATTTAAAGAGGAACCCCTCACAATTACTCACCGCACAGATAGATGACTCTGTTTGGCTGTGTTTATTTAGTTTCTATTAGAGATTGGCAAAAAGTCTATCGTGGCTTCAAAGCAGATATAGATGAATGACCCGTTGATCGTAAAATAAAGTATGATGATCCCTTCTAGGCCTTGTGGAAAATGGCATGTAGAGGGGACACGGATCATTATCTCATCCTGCCACTCTGTGATATAATATAGAATCCAGGCCTTCTGGTGGGTTTGGCTCCAAAGAAGATGTACATACAGCGTTGGCAGTCTAAGGTATAGAATAATGAGAGCAATTCGAGGGAAACTGTTAGCTTCAGCGCATGGGTTCATTTGTCACTGCAGGTGAGACGTCTTTCTACAAGTCCTCTGTCAGTGGCGACGGACAAAATATGAGCCATCAGAATGTTAATCTCAAATTTTTGGCTTGCTGTTACCTGCTGGTGCGTGGTTCATCCTCTGGAAACTCAAGCACAGGCCGTCCTTTGCTTAGCTTTGCACATCCAGAGCAGGGTCACGGAGTGGCGTGGATGACACAGGCAGAGCAGCATCTGGGCTGTGATCAAAGGACACATGAAAATTTACTGTTTGCCATCGTGTATTTCACTGTCCTGAGCAGCTCTGCTCATGGAGCGCTTGTCCGATCTGTCCTTTTTTTTTGGTTTGGTCATTGGGGCAAACATTTATCAAGTCTGGCTCCAAGGTGAGTAGTTCTTAATTTATACCTTTTCAGCAGATTTAACCTTCCAGGTGAGGCTGGTTAGGGCAGAAATTGGTGTTGTCTATGATCAGAGGAGTTGGCAGTGCATGGAAACCAGACACTCCTTGCTCAGGAAATACATACTGCCTTCCGAACCCTTCCTCCTGTGTCGTTCAAAAACCCCCTCTCCCAAGTGGCACGAGCTAGAAGTGCAGGAGCATCTGTCTGTGTTGGAAATCAAAGTTCTCACCACTGGGAGGATACTTTTGCTGATACTCATTACCCCTGCCAGCCAAACCGCAAGTCTGACCAGCCGACTATCTCCTTTCCACCTCCAAGGTTTTGGTCCATGGCCCTCTGTTGTCATGCCCACCCAGATGTGTGCCGAGCCATCCATGGGGCAGGAACTGCTGCCTCCTGAGGAGGAAGAAATCCTCCAGGAATTGTGAGGGTGCCAACACTGATGGATCATAAATAACACCAGCTGTGGTTTTCTTGTGAATTTTCAAAGTGTTGTGGGTGAGATGAAGGTAGAAACAGGGGACTGGGTTACCTAGTGCTCTCTCTGTAGTCCCGTACTTTGAGAAAAGCCGTGCAAACCTAGTATACACAGTCAAAACAAGTGTCCAGTGAGATTATTTAAAATGAGACGTCAAAACAACCTAAAGTACTTCAAATGTACCTGGAAACACAACTTGCTCCTGTGGGAGGTAGAGCATCCTTAATTTTTACTGATATCAGGGAGAGCTTGAAAGTACTTCCAGCTTTTGTGGTGGCTAGAACAACTTTGAAGATTGAACACGGTTAAAGATAACGCCTGGTTATTTGGGTTTACTCTGTGCAATGCCACAAACACCTTGTTTTTCTCATGGTGACTTCGCTGGAGGATGAGTAAACATGGGCCTGCTGTGAGGAAACTGAGCAGCAACGGGGAGAGATCCTGGGGAGAAAGTCCAGGGAAGGAAGAGGGGCAGCCCAATTTCAGTCCCAGTGCACTCCTCATGCCTGGACTTAAGGATGTTAATAAAAGAGAAGCCAATCCAAAATGTTTTCAGGTGGTCATACGTTATTGCAGGATATGCGCAACAAACTGACCCTTTCTGCACTTCCTTGTGGGCAAGCTTGTTTTATCTGGACAGGGTGACCCCAGGAGCTGGGGTGACCCCAGCATTTTTTGGCCCCAGACTCTCAGTCTAGGCTGCAGGATATCCTTATTTTAAATTGAGAAATACTCTTCTGTATCGTGCTGGCATTCGTGTTAATTTTCACCCCAGATCTGCGGTTTCTTTCCTCTGAAGTGTGGTGTGCTGTTAAAGACACACGCACCCACACATATATATATGTTAATGTGTGTACTACTGCTGTCAGTCACGATATATCCTTTCCTTACACTCGCCAAGAAAACTCCTTGTAGACCCTGGCTTTGCTGAAGGCCACTCTTCTCCAGTTGGAACTTACTGACGTTACACAGTTAGACGCTGGATGAATTTTGTTGTTTATCCTTGCCTTTTGATGATGCTGCTCTCTGAAGGTTATCTGCTACAGTGATTTCATAATCCTTTTGAGTCTCTTTCATATCTTCAAAAGGCAGGAAACAGGGTTTTTTAGCTATTCAAGAGCCACTCGTCTGCAGGTAAAGAATTTAACAGCTTGTGGGAGTGCTACTTACTGCCAGCAATAATGTGATTGATCTTTCCTGGAACTGAAAAAATGATTCTTAGAAGTGACATTGTGAAAGGCAAAAATTGAGATATTTTCTTTCACTTGTCTACTAGGAACACTTAATACAAGAAAATAAATACCTAGTATTGAAGTCTGGCCTGTCTCCTTGCATTTCCGTGGCAGAATTCAATTGTTAGCTTTTTTTTGGGGGGGGGGGCATTGATGGTTCTATTTGGTTTAAGATTTGGAATAGAAAAGGAACAGCTTGCTCAAAGACTTTCCAATTTAGATGGCTTTTTTTTTTTTTTCCCAGTAGGAAAAAAAACCCTAAACAACCATGTTTGCAGTTAACTTCGTTTTCTTTTTTGGGGACAGGAGGATTTAAGAGCAAAACCCAAATTGCATGTACTATTGTATGACATACGAATCCAGATGGTTAGGCTGGCTTATCTTTATTCAGAGATTTGTATGTACTGAGCCCCAGCACATGATTTTGGTGTGTCTTTCATTCAGAGCCACCTGATGAGCCCTTCCTGT
This sequence comes from Chamaea fasciata, assembly GCF_029207755.1. Classification (NCBI taxonomy): domain Eukaryota; kingdom Metazoa; phylum Chordata; class Aves; order Passeriformes; family Sylviidae; genus Chamaea; species Chamaea fasciata. Next base: position 1,526,313 of record NW_027094089.1, on the reverse strand, counting down.
GTAAGCGCTTAGAGCTCTTTATCTAGGGCTCCAGGGGCTGCGCTGTTTCGTCTCAAGGCCAAGATAGTCGGAAAAAACAGAGTTAAAGTGTTGCAAAATACTCAGATGAAACAATATCCGTAGTTTTGACTGAGCAGAAACAGGGCTTTGAGCGACCTGGTCTAGGGGAAAGTGTCCTAGGCCACGGCAGTGATGACACTAAGGTCTCTTTCCAGCCTAAGCAGCCTGGAACTCAAATTACCACACAGAGCACTTGAATTAGTTACTTGACTGGCTTCTGGTGTCCCACAACAAAATGTTTTGGATTCTGGAGTTAGTTTTGTCTGGAAAAGGACTACCAAATGTCCCATCTTCCCACACCTCGGAAAAAACAGACGAATGCCTTTTGTAGTCCAGAAACATCTTTATGGCTCAACAGGGCTACCGACAATACATGGAGCATGGCCTTTGTCTCAAGGAGAAATTCATGGAGGTGGGAGCTCACTGGTGGGGGGTTTTTATTCCAGGAGATCTTCCTAGCACACTATCCCCTGAAGAAAAGGGAAACCATGTTTCCTGCCCCCCAGGGAGCGGGGTGACTTCACGAGCTTCTTTCCAAGCCTCATTTCTCATTTGGTTTCCCAAGAGGAAATGAGACTTCCTATTATCTTGGTCTGATGCTCTCGCCGCATGAAAATTATGATGTGAAAATATTTACTAAAGCTTTTCTTCTGCCTAAAACAAAATTTAACAAAAAAAAGAAAAGCTGTGCAAAATCACGGAGTGGTTTCGGTTGGAACTTAAAGCTCATCCTGTTCTACCCCCTGCCACAGGCAGGGACACTTTCCACTGTCCCAGGTTGCTCCAAGCCCCATCCAGCCTGGCCTTGGACACTCCCAGGGATGCAGGGGCAGCCACAGCCGCATCCATCCCTGCCCTCTGGCACTGGGAAGCCATTGCCCGTGTCCTGTCCCTGCAGGCCTTGTCCCCAGTCCCTGTGCAGCTCTCCTGGAGCCCCTTGAGGCCCTGGCAGGGGCTGGGAGCTCTCCCTGGAGCCTTCTCTTGTGCAGCTGAAGAGCCCCAGGTGTCCCAGGCTGGCTCCAGAGCAGAGGGGCTCCAGCCCTGGCAGCATCTCCGTGGCCCTTTATTTGTGTTGTTGTTTGTTTTGGGGTGAGCAGCCCGGATTTGCTCCCACTCCCCGGCGTGTCCCAGCTCCTGTCGATAGTTTGGAATGATGCCAAAGAGCCCCCGGCAGGAGCCCTGCAGGGACAGCACCCCCTGGCACAGCTTTTTCCAGCAGTTCTCCACCACCCGCTGGTTTGCACATCGAAGCACGGGGAATATCTGTGCGTGTGAATGTTTGTTTTAGCAAGCCTGGCTGGGTGATATTTTTAGTAGTGGTAGTAGTAGTAGTTCCATGCGAAAGTCTGTAGTTCATCAGCCTTTTAGGGCCGTGTATCTTATCTCGGAAATGCAAGCGCCTGCCGGGGGGTATTGTACAATGTTGCCTTCATCACCCAGCACTTAATCTACACGCGATTTATTTACTTTAGTAACTAGACGAAGCAAATAACCTCTGTGTGTGTCGCTTCGAGTAACTGAATCAGTGCTGTGTGACAAAGTGACAAGGCATCACTCTGTTTGGACTCTTTTTTTTATCCTTCTGGAAAAACAAATCAAAAAAACAACAACAACAGCAACAACAAAAAAACAAAAACAAAAGAAAAGGAAAAAATAAAGGAAAATAAAGAAAAAAATGAAGAAAAAGTACAAAAACCAGAACAAAAGCAAAAATACACAGCCCCAGGCAATGCATTAAGTGAGGCTCTCTGGCCTGACCTGTCCTGGCACCTGGCTTGGTGGAGGGCAGCCAGACAGAAAGCTCTTCAGCAACCAAAACAAAATGTCAAAGTCCTTACGAAGGCATCTTCTCCCAAACCACTAGCACTGCTTGCTCTATGTATGGCGAAACTGGAGAGTTGGTCTCTCCTTCGGTGTTTGTTTTTGCTGGTATAATTAGCTGATTTTTCAACCAGTAATATTGCTTAGTAGTGACTTCCTTTTTAAAAAAAAAAAAAAGGTTTTAGACTGTGCAAATCTTCTTGGCTTTGTGTGCATACAATGACTTGAACTGGTAGGACCCCAATGTACTAAGGCAGTGCTGCTAATTAATTCTTGGCTGCAGCAGGCCTGATAAGAGTAAACAAAGAGTGAAATTAGCTCAGGAGAAGACACAGGAATTTGCAGGCAAACCCACATCCTTCCATGATATCATTGGGAATCCGCCCGTGCTCCACCCATACGTTTGACTGAGCCCTGGCCGAAGGCAAGAGAGCTGATTTTTGGGAGGGTGAGCTGCGGATCCTAGAGAGACTCAGCGTGATCCTGCAAGGATTTTATTCCCATCAGCTTGGAGAGGAAGACAATTTGCATTTTCTCTCACACGGCAAGCCGAAAGCCTGGGCCCCCGCGCCCACAGTGGTCATCCCTGCACCACCCAGCAGAGCCCCTTGAAGCCCTGAATCTTACGGGGTGGCTGCTGAGGGGCACAAAACATTGCTCCTGTGTGTTCCTGCTTGTCTGATAAGCTCCCCTGCATGCTCTGGGGAGGATTTCAGCAGCAGACAGGGAGGTGCTGTCAGCCTCCTGCCCACAGCAGTCCCGGGCTGGGCAGAGCAGAGGCAGCTGCCCCAAGGGTGCTCGAAATGATGCTCAATGGAGATGCTCCCCCAAATCCAGCAGAGCTGGTACCATGGGTAACACTTCCCCAGGACACCTCAGTGCTAAACTGCTGCCAAAATGATGCTGCTGTTGTTGTTGTTCCTTTCTTTTGATTCTTCCAAGGGAAGACTGCAGTGAGGGGATGGTGAGAGACATCTCACACAGAGTGCTGGCGTGTGTTGCCATGACATTGAAGTAATTGCTGTTACTTTCTGTGAGGGAAATTAATTCTTTCAGAATTAAGTGACCGATTTTGCCAGCACTCAGCTGCAGGAGGAAAGGAATTTTCTGTAGTTCGGCAAATGGATACATTATACCTACGTTTTCACAATAGCAACGAAGCATTTTTTGCTGTTCCCACTGTTTGCTAACACCTTGCAGTTTGCACTGGGAAACTGTGGGACTGATGATAGAACGCACCAAAATGCAGTCTGGACATTTTCCCCAGAGCACAGTAAGAGGGGAGCAGGAGAATATAAAGGTGCAAGGTGGCAAAATTATGTCCAGGCTGGCTACTTTGGAAAACAAATGGTTTCCTCTGTAGTCTGAGCCACAGATCTTTGACTCAGCAGAGTCAAAGATGTTTGACTCTGCTGGGTGTTCAAATTTGGATGTTCAAATTTGCCATTTTGTACAGTGTTCTTGACCACACTCTTGTCAGAGCCACCTGAGTACTGACCTGCAGGGCCCACGTTCTGTTCCCTCATGTTTTTCATCTCGGCGAGAACTGTTACATAAAAGCCTCGTCCAGGTAATCCAAGGTAAAAAAGCAATTAGCTAAAACCCAAGATCAGGTGAAACTATACAATAATGAGATGGAGTGAGCCCTGGCTTAGTGAGCGCTGGGAAACTTGAGTGGGTTTAATCAGCACCCTGAAGCCTGGCTGTCCACTGCAGGTCATGGTGTTCCTGTGCCTGCCATACCCAAGGTAGGATGAGATGTTTCCAGACAGTCCCTGACATCCTGTCTAGGCAGGAGATTACCAGTCTGCTGATGGGAGAGTTCTGCCCAAATCCTCCCCTTTAGAAGGGGTCCCATTCAGGACCTGGAATTTTTTGCCCACCTCCCCTCTTGGATCCCCTCTATATTTAAAAAAAAAAAAAAAAAAAAAAAAATCTCTGTGGTGACAAAGGCTAAAAGGATTCCTCACCCAGGAGTTTTGGCTTTTGTTGTGCAAAAAAAAAAAAAAAAAAAAAGTAGCACCAACACCTCAGATTCCTTAATTGTTTTACATTTCTTTTGGAGTTTTGGCCTTAAAGGGGAGAAGGGAATATGTAGGAAATACATATTTCTCCTACCCGTCTCGCAGATAGAGATGCTGAGGTTAAAGAGATTTAACTTGCAGGAAGACCACCCAGCCAGGCAGTGGGGGAGCTGGCAGATGAACAAAGCCCTCCTGATTTATTAGCAAGCATCCATCCTAATGCTGATCATTCCTCCAGAGAAGGGGATGGACCTTCAATAGCATAGTTAATTAGCGATTTGTTTAATTTTTTGTTTTAATCGGGTCACACCGCGCCCCAAAGGCTTTTCCTACGTTTCCTTCCAGCACCTGGTGGAGGATGCTGGAAAATCCTGCTGGCCTTTGGTGTCCCCAGGTGCCTGACGGCCTCTGCTCTGCCTCCATCGCTTTCCCCTGCCGTGCACTGAGCAGCCGTCCCGTGTGAAACAGGGAAGCACTTTGCTGAGCCACGTTTCAAAACAAGGTCTGGATGAGCATCTCCAACGCTTCTCTGGAATCCCTCCCGCCTCCGAGTCATGGGAATGACTTTGGAAAGCCACCAGAGCAAACAATCCCCATCCTCTGCCGGCGATGGCAGCCCTGGCTCCCTGCGGGGTGGCATCAGCCCCTCGAGCCTCCGCCCTGTTCCCGGACATAAACCCTTTTCCTTTTGCCAGATCCAGAACTGGGTTATTGTTTCCATTGCCGCACCTCTGGAGTTCGCTTGTTTTCCTGGAAACCTGTCCTAGTAGATGTGTGAGGCCCCTGGATGTCTTTGGATCATGGCAGCTCCCTGTGAAACGCAGCTGGGAATTGGGCCCGATGCACTCCGGTAGAAAAATTCCCAACACATGCAGGCCTTGGCAATAGGGATGGAGCCCCTCTGCTCTGGAGCCAGCCAGAGAAGGCTCCAGGGAGAGCTCCCAGCCGCTGCCAGGGCCTCAAGGGGCTCCAGGAGAGCTGCACAGGGACTGGGGACAAGGCCTGCAGGGACAGGACACAGGGAATGGCAGGAAGATGGGATTTTGGGAAGGAATTGGTGGGTGTGAGGGTGGGGAGGCCCTGGCACAGGGTGCCCAGAGCAGCTGTGTTTACCCCTGCATCCCTGGCAGTGTCCCAGGCCAGGCTGGACGGGGCTTGGAGCAGCCTGGGATAGTGGAAGGTGTCCCTGCCCGTGGCAGACGGTGGGGTGGGATGAGCTTTGGATTCCTTTTGCACCCAGACAATTCTATGATTCCATGGTTATGTGATACACCCACGTGCTTAGACCCTCCTCCCTAAGACAAAAGCTGGGGGGTGGCTTCTCAGGATCTAAGGAAAATCCAGAATAAGGAGAGGGACTGCATGGGAGCCACAGATAAGGAGAAAATGGGGACTGGTGGCCTGAGGAGGAGGACACCTCTGTCTTCAGAGTGTCCTTCAGCCCTGAGTGGCTTTTCCAGACAATGCGCTGTAAAGGCACTTTTCAGCTTTTACCACAACACAAGCATCAGTGCATGAGGGCAGCAGGCAGACCACCAAAATGGACCTCATAATTAGACAGCAAAATATTATATACAGCTTCTTCTTTTCTAGGAATGGCTGGCAAATAAGATCAGGCCAAGCACTGTGTGTTCCTGAAACCTGCAAAGCCTTTCCCAGGTATAAGACTCGTGACTTCAGAGCGAGAGTAGGATCTTGATATCTGGGTCATGCTGGATAATCTGTAAATGACAGGTTAGAATTGCCATGGAATTGGAACGCTGACTGTTGTCACTAAATTTGCACTAAATATTAAATAAATTAGCTTCTGCGTCAGCTCGACATGTAAAGAAACAGAAGTAATCTATTTGTGGCTATGTCCAACTGAAGAAAAAAGAACTGAGTCCTGTTCTTTGGGGTAACATTTTGTGTACCCACAAATCCACCTGATCTCCTTCCAGTCCACGGGGGGCAGGTGGGATGTGCCAAAAGTGAGTGCAGGAAAGGTGAGCACACGATTCACTCCTTCCTGTTCCATACATCACCTAATCCGTCGTGCAGCCTTTATTGATTTGGCACCAGCCTTCCCTTTAATGGATTTCTGAGAAGTTTTGCTCTCAGTTACTTGTGTTCTGAGCTGTTCTCTGGTGCTTGCAGAGCCCCAGCTCCCACTGGTGTGAGTGGTCTCTGCTCTGTGGGCCTCAGGAAGCCCTGGTTTGGGACAATTTTGGGTTTGTTTGTTTGTTTGTTGTTTTCTTTTTTTGGGTATTTTTTGGGGGGGGGGGGGGTTTGGGGGGGGTTGGGGTTTTTTGGGTTTTTTTGTTTTGTTTTTTTTTTTGTGGGGGGGTTGGTTGTTTTTTGTTGTTGTTGTTTTGGGGGGGGGTTTTGGTTTTTTGGGGTTTTTGTTTTGTTTTGTTTTGTTTTTTCTTAAAAGAAGTCTCCACCTATCCCATGAAATGCCTCCAACTGAAGTAGCAAGCTTGCAGGAAGGCCCAGTGCATTACTCCTGTGGCTGCTGAGAACCTGGAGTCCTTTTCTGACTGCCCCTGACACGGCAGCATTTTCTGTCCTGATTCAAAAAAGAAACGGGGAATACTTTTATTTTTGGATTGAGTGCCAGGGAATAAAGCACATGGCAGGGCTTGGTTTTGAGGGGCGGTTGACTGGCACAGCACACACACTAATTTTCATCGCCAAGGCAGAACTCCCCCATCTTCCAGCATGTGAATGATTTTATTGTGCCAAAGAAGACAAGGACATCCCTCTAGTCCTCACATGGCTGGCTGTGGTTAGGCAGTGAGGACACAGGCCCCTTAACTCACGAAAATTCAAACCACTGGCCCCAGTCCCTGCACGATATATGTCACGTGGCCTTCAGAAAAGTCAGTACGCATCCCTGCCATTGGCTTCCATCATTTCAAAGTGCAGCAAAATCATTTTTTGGAGTGCCCCTCAGCGTGCTGGAGGTGCCTGTGCTCCTTTGAAGGTCCCTCCCAACCCAAGCCATCCCACGGTTCCGTGATTTCAGTGTGTTCCTGTTCTTTCCTCGCTGGTTGGGTTTGCAGAGGTCAGTAAAATTGGTGCACAAAGAAAAACGTAACTCTGGTGACCCGCAGCAAACTCTCCCTCCTGGTGCTCTGCAGAGCCCACCTTTCCCCCTTCTCCTCCCTCCAGGAATTGCGCACCACGTCTGACTCGGCCGTCAGGGGACAAGAGGAGGTGGTTTAGCGGTTTATTGTGGGGCTCGGCTGAGCCTGGGCCCCTGGACATCACCCTGGAGTGTGTGCCCTTCACCCCTGCCCCAGGGCACCCTCGCCGGGCATCAACTCCCAGTGGGAAAATTGCTAATTCCACCTGATGGCACGGGCTGGGCGTGGAGATGGTGTCTGGGTGTCCTGCTGAGGCGCACACCAGAACGTGAGTTACATTTAATTAGCATTTACCCACCAGTAATGCCTCAGGAACTCCTTTGGCCTCAAAGCCTGCTGTGGGCAGCAAGAACTGCAGAACCCCCTGGAGGGCCTGGCTGTCCTCAGACCTGTCCCCAGGCCAGGGAGGGACCTGTCCAAGGTGACAGGAGGCACAGCAGCATCGTCCCAGCACTAATGGGGCCCTGGTTTTGAAACACGGGCTCCAGGTGGCAATGGAATGGCTCGCCCTAGGAAAGGGAGCGGGGATGGAATCTCGCCGAGGATGCAGCCTGCTCCAGTCCCCTGCAAAATGCAAACCCCTTGTCCCTGGTTAACAAGATCTTGCAGGAGGGCAGCTCCTCTGCTGCTGCAGCACCCTTGAAGGCCTTTCTAACACTACACCACTTAAACCCAGCAGTTTTCCTTGCCCGTGTATCGTGGAATCATGGAGTGGTTTGTGCTGGAAGAGACCTTAAAGCCCGTCCAGTTCCACCCCCTGCCATGTGCAGGGACACCTTCCACTACCCCAGGCTGCTCCAAGCCCCGTCCAACCTGGGCGGGGACACTTCCAGGGCTGGTGCAACCACAGAAAAACCTGTGCCAGGGCCTCCCCACCTGCACAAGGAATGATTTCTCCCCATTATCTACTCTAAACCTGCTCTCTGGCAGTGTGAAGCCATTCCCCTTGTCCTCGCACTCCAGGCCCTTGTAAATCATCTCTCTCCATGTTTTTGGTGGCTCCCTCAGGCTCTGGAAGGCCACAGTGAGGCCACCTCAGAGCTCTCCCACTGCAGGCTGAACTTTCCCAATTCTCCCAGCCTTCCCTGATACCAGAGCTGCTCCATCCCTCTGACCATCCTGACGCTTCTCTCCAGCGGCTCCAGGTCGTTCCTGTGCTGGGCTGGGGCAGCTCTGCAGGTGTGGTCTCACCTGAGCACAGGGGCAGAGGGGCAGGATCCCCCCAGAGCTCGTGGGCACGTGGATGGGGTCAGCCCAGTCCCTTCCCCAGAGCTTCGGGTTCGAAGGCGACACGAGTTCAGCAGCCCCGCTCCCTCCCCACCAACTGGTTTGAATAAGTTATGGGCCGCAAACCTGGAACATTTGTTCTGGTGAATATTACCGTGCATCCCTGGGTGCTGATGTTTATCTGGCCAGGCCGTTTGAATAATTGGAGAGTACATGCATGAGTTCAAAGCCATCAGCTAAGCTGCTGCCTTCCCCTGCCCTCGCCCGTGTGCGTGTCAGGCGAGGCAAGCTCCGCCAGCCTGATGGTTTGTGTTTGGGCAGCTTCAAAGGCCTCTGCGAATGCATACAAGGTGCTTGCCTGCACAAAACACCCCTGCCCGCACTAAAACGAGCAGGAAAGGATTGTATAAAGCTGGTTTTCTTTTATTTTTCCTTTTTTTTTTTTCTTTTCTTTTCTTTTCTCTTCCAATTTTTGCCCTTTCCTTAACAAGCGCTGATGGGCTGCGTGCAAATCTTGCCTTCCCTTTTTCACTCCCTACAGCCATGTGGTCGCGGCAACCATACTGATAATTTAAACATCTCGCGCTTCAGGCAGGTCCCTGATGGCAAAAGAAAAAAAAAAAAATTAATGTTTTAATTAAAGTGGTTCAGACAGAGTCTCTCTCCCTCACTCCTCAGATGCTGGTTTTACAAAGGACATTTGTTTATAAGGCTCAGCTGGATTTTTTTCTTAAGAAGTTCCCTAAGCATTTCAGTTGCCATCTGTGCACCCTTGTTGCTCGAGTGCATTAGCAGAAACTTCCCCAGTTCCGACTAAATTGACAAATTCATCCAGTCCCCACTTGATATCACCACAGAGCAGCTGTTTGTGGAGCTGTTTAATCTCCACTAGGACACTGTGGTTAAAAGCCAGGCCCGCATCCCTGTGAAAACATGGCACAAGCAGGATGCTCTGCCTCTGCAGGTCTTTTCAGGCCAGGGGTGTCTCAGGCTGTTAGGAGCTGGATATTTAACATTTCCATGAAAACCAGGCTGGCTGCACGTCTCCCTGGAAACCGTGTGCTGCCTAAGAGGACGATCTGCTCTCCTTGGTGTTTTGCACCCACAGGTTGTGGGTTTGTTTCTTTTTTTTTTTTTTTCCCCCCCCCACATAAAATTCATTTTGGGAGATGCAGAGATCCCTGTGGTGGGGCGCCTGGGGCAAAAGTTGGGAATGAGGCTGGTGTTTGTTCAAGGGAATATGTTCTGTGAAGGCCTTTCTTTTAATCACCTCAAGTGCTTCTGGAGGGATCTACGTTGCACCTTGTTTTGTCTGCAGGCAACGAGATGTGGACAGCTAGGCTCTCTTTAAATTACATCTGACAGAGAAATGGAATCTAGATTATTTTTAAATCTCCTTATTTTCCCTTCTACATCTTCCAATCCATCCTTCTCAGTGACAGCTGGGGTGGAATGACAGTGGCAAAAGTTCCTCCCCAAGGTTAATTATAGGGGAGAGAAATAACTTTCTCCAACTTTTATGCAGCAGAAAAAAATAAGAACTTCTCATTCGTTCCTTGAAAATTTTTCATCAAACAAATAAACCAGACGTGAGTTATAAGGCTTGCTCCGTGCAATTGCCTCAGTCCTCTCTCCAAGTGCAATACTGTCGGGATCACAGCCAGGGATCACTCTTTTGAGTGACCTGATGCTTTGGGAGAGCAATTTCTCCTTGTAACACAGCTGGGTTTGTCTTTGTCCTCTGGCCCTACTGAAGAGAACAGCGTTTTCATCATCAGCCTCGAAGGATTCGTTGATCTCGAAGGATTCAGGCTTCCAGCTCCTGTATTTCATTCCACATTAGGTTTTGGCTGGGCTCTTCCTAACGCCCCTTCAATTTTAGGAACTCAGTTTCAGCCACCAATCACAACTGCCTCCCCCTGGTAAGTTCATCCCAAGTTCCTTCCTGAGCCTCATGTCCCACAAGGAAAGGGCAAGGAAGCAGCTGCAGGTGCTGTCAGCCAGGCAAAGCAACACAAATTTTTCTGTGTCCCCAGGAGTGAGGAAGGTGGAGCAAAGAGGATGGACCAGCCTCTCTTCGCAGGGTGGCACGGTGATACAATAGATGATATAATCCTGCAGGGCAAAAAAGGTGCATGGTTTGGCTGGGGTTTGTCCCTCCTGATTTTATCTAATAATTAAACCCCCGGGCTGAAGTGATTGCCCACAGCTTAAATTACAGCAGGGCCTTGGACACTCACAGCCAGGGCCATCCCCTCAGCTGACAAGGATGTCATGGCACCACTCTCCACACCCCTGCACCTGCTGTGGATGCAGAGGGCCCTGAGACAGCCCAGGATGAGCTGCTGGGGCAGCTGTGGCTGCGCTTTCCTGCCTCCTCCGCCTCCTCTGCAGTGACCAGGCAACGTCACAACGCTTCGATGAGCAAAGGGGGTCAGATCAGAATAGTCTGGGCTGTGCTGTAGAACATCAGCATCTCTCCTGCCACCCCACCTTGGAACAAGCTCCGTGCCCAGGCACCATCACCAGCACCACAATATTTGTCTTCGTTTCGCTGGGCAGCTCTTCTCTGCGTCTGGAACCTTCCATGCTGCCAGAGGAACTCAGGGCTTGAAACACAGGGTGGTTTGGGTTGGAAGGGACCTAAAAGATCATCTGTTCCACCCCCTGCCATGGGCAGGGACACCTTCCACTGTCCCAGGCTGCTCCAAGCCCCGTCCAGCCTGGCCTTGGACACTGCCAGGGATGCAGGGGCAGCCACAGCCCTCATCCTTACAGCAGCAATTCCTTCCCCAGATCCCATCTGGCCCTGCCCTCTGGCACTGGGAAGCCATTGCCCGTGTCCTGTCCCTGCAGGCCTTGTCCCCAGTCCCTGTGCAGCTCTCCTGGAGCCCCTTGAGGCCCTGGCAGGGGCTGGGAGCTCTCCCTGGAGCCTTCTCTTGTGCAGCTGAAGAGCCCCAGGTGTCCCAGGCTGGCTCCAGAGCAGAGGGGCTCCAGCCCTGGCAGCATCTCCGTGGCCTCCTCTGCACTGGCTGCAGCAGCTCCTTGTCTTTCCTGCGCTGAGTTTCAGTTAATGGGGTCCCAGCACCGAGGTGGCTGCGAGGACCCATCCTCACTGTCACCCTACAGCAGCACAGCAGGCCGGGGAAAGAACCTTCCTCTGCTGCCTTCCCGAAGGACTTTTTTTGGGTTTTTCTCCAACAACTGGATCCCAGAGTGCGTTACTGAGACTCCCCCACCTCACCCCACACACACACCGCAGTGCCTGGCCCCGTAAGAGAGAGCAGGAGCCTGGCACAAGTGGGGAGCCGTCCACGGGATCCCCAGGCTGGGCTCCAGGGAGAATAGCTTTGGGATGGATTGGTGTGGTCTGAGGGTGTCAACAAAAGAAATGAGCGTGGCGCCTTCCGAGTGCAGAGATGGGCCTGCCCCCACCAAAATACAAAACTTTAAATAGTGTTTGTTGTCCCAGTGGCGGCTTTTCGGCAAGAATTTAGAGTCACACACTTCATGAGGGGGCGAAACATGGGAAAATGAAGCACCACAGCTTGGGTTTCCCCCCTGGAAGATGTGAGCGGGGGAATCCTGTCCATCACCTTTCTGCTGGGATATTGGGGGCTGGACCTTGTGTGGCAGCAACTTCTTGGAATCCCACCCCTAAGGAGAAGGGAGCACCCAGGATTTGCAGGTGCTCGTGATCAGAGGAATGACAGAAGTCGCTGATAATCTCACAGAGTTTTATTAGTGAGCTACACACGTGTCACGGAAATCCGTGTGTTAGTCCCTGATACCCCAGTGTGAGCACACGGCAGTGGGATTTGGATAACGGGGCAGGGTGAAAGGGAAGAGAGAAAGGAAGGGAGAAAGGGAGAAAGAGGAATCCCCAGTACTGGCTCCAGCACTGTTCCATCCAGCTGGTGGGATGCCCAGGGTCCTGGGAGTGCCATCCAGGGAGTTGTCCTCACCTGGAGAGAAGTTTCCCACTTCTTGTTCAAATCAGTTCTCGTGCACAGCCAGATCTTTCGGGCCTTTCTGGAGACGGTTTAGAGGCTTCAGACATCTTGGGTGGCCTTGTCCCCTCCACAGTCACAGATTCACAGGATCCACGGGGTTGGAAAAGACATCCAAGACCATCGAGGCCGACCTGTGACCAATCCCCACCGTGTCACCATCCCAGAGCTCTCAGTGCCACGTTCACTCATTCCTTGGACACCTCCAGGGATGGGGAATCCAAACCTCCCTGGGCAGCCCCTTCCACAGCCTGACCACCCTTTTCATGGAGGAATTTTGCCCAAAATCCACCCTGAGCCTCCCCTGGCCCAGCCTGAGGCCGTTCCCTCTCCTCCTGTCCCTGTTCCCTGGGAGCAGAGCCCGACCCCCCCGGCTGTCCCCTCCTGTCAGGGAGCTGTGCAGAGCCACCAGGTCCCCCCTGAGCCTCCTTTTCTCCAGGCTCAGCCCCTTTCCCAGCTCCCTCAGCCTCTCCTGGGGCTCCAGCCCCTTCCCCAGCTCCCTTCCCTGCCCTGGACACGCTCCAGCCCCTCGGTGTCTCTTGTCCTGAGGGGCCCAGAGCTGTCCCCAGCACTGGAGGTGCCTCAGCAGAGCCAGCCCAGGGGACAGGCCCTGCCCTGGGGCTGTGTCACACCACGGCTGGGACAGCCCAGGGGTCACTGCCCACCTGGGCACCCCTGGGCTCATGTCCAGCTGCTGCTGCCAGCATCCTCGGGGCCTTTCCCAAAATTCCAGCCCCTCCACCCCAGCCTGGAGCTGCAGGGGGTTGGGGTGACCGCAGTCCTGATCCCTGGGGAAGCCCATCAGTGCCCAGCCCCAGCTGGACGTGGCCCCTTTCCCCACCGTTCCCTGGGCCTGGCCACCAGCCTCTCCTGAGCCCAGCTAAGGCTGCACCTGTCCAAGCCGTGGGCTGCAGCTTTTCCAAAATGATGTGGGAGACGGCGCCAAAGGTTTGCTGGAGTCCACAGCCATTTTCTGACCTCATTCCTGCACTGAGACGGGTTGTGCTTTGCCCCGGGAGCCAGAATGAGGTTTGTCCCAGAAAATGCTGCCCTTCCTCCACATGGCCCCTTCTCCAGCCACATCCTGGTGCTCCTCACCACCAGCCCTTGGCTGTTATTCCCAACAGCCCTTGGCTCCACAGCCATGCATCTTTCTGTGTCTGGGACATGCACATTATTCCCTCACCTTCTGGGCTCCTCCAAGCTACTGCAGGCAGCGGTTGAGCTACAGAAATTTGAGTTTTTCGATGGGAAATTATGGGGACACCCAAAACCCCAGAGAAAATAATGTCCCCAGCCGGCCAGGTATCACCGTGGTGCTCCAAACTTCCAGGCAGGGAGTGGGATCGTTCAAAAATAATGAGAGGACATTTGCTTTGCTTGCAGCAGACATTTGTTAGGCTTAAGGGCATTGCTCAAGGGGAGTGTTGACAACAAAATATGATTATTCAGCATTTCCGTGTCATTTTACATTTCCAAGATGCCTTTCAGGCACTAAACAGACATTAAACATAAGCTAATCTTTTGTTGTAGCTCCTCTACAGCCGTGAGATGGGATTAGGGCTCAAATTGGATGGGTATTTTAAAAAAAAATTAAAAAAAAAAAGAAAAAAAAAAGAAAAAGAATTAATTAAAAATATTCAAGTGCTTTTAGCGAATCTAAAAGGGTTCATACCGTGGTCCATGTGTTATGGACAATAATGAGCACTCACACACTTCACATCGGGCTTGTAAAGAACATCCTGGGCTGTGCTGAGTCAGTGCAATTCAAAACTAGTCAAAGGGGTGGCAAAATCACAGAATCCCAGAGTAGTTTGGGTTGAAAGGGAACTTAAAGCTCCTCTCATTCCAAACTCCCGAGATCTCGGCTCACCATCTGCGACGTGCGGATGAAAGGGCTGGCGCAGCGGACAGAGATGACGGAAAACATGCAGATTCAGTAATGAGGGTTATACATTCCGTGTAAAATCTCTAATGGCCCTCTCTAATGAGCGATGCAGGTTAATTGCACCTCTTTAGCTGAAGATTGAGAGTTTTTGTGTCCTTAGCGGGTCGTTGTGTAAATGGCATTGGGCAGCTGAGGGGTGAGCAGCACCTGTGTGTGATCCCAGAGGGAGCAGCTGCAGGGTGGCCACTCCACAGGGCAGCTTTCCCGTGAGATAATTCCCATTGTGGATGGGAATGATGCAGTTTCAGTGTCTCTCTGGATCATATGCCCCCACGAGCACCTCCGGCAGGAGGGGGAGGTCGTTCCTCCCAGCGGCTCTGGGAAGGTTCCCAGCAGCTTTGGGAAGCTGTTGTTTCTTCAGTGAATGACTAACGTCCCAAGGAACCTGACTTTTGGGTTCAGTGTTTTCAAACCAGGAGTCAAAGGCCCTGAGTAACTTCCCCAAGCCAGAGGGTGACCCTACGTTGCCCCAGAGCTGGACCACAGAAGGGTTTTGAGGCCGGAGCCGGCGTCGCCGAGGTGAAGTGACTTGTCTGACACGACGGGGACACGGGTGGGGACGCCGGGAGCTGACTCAGGAGGTCTGAGCACAGAGCCCAGCCCCTGAACCGCAGCCCTCTCCTTCCTCTGACTCTTCCCACATTGCGTGGCTGCAATGGGAGATCCAGGCGGATGCTCTGGGAAGCAGAGCAGCACCGGGCTGCTGCTGGTGGTGACCTTGACCACGGAAATGATGGTCACCACCCACCCCAAGGACAGCACGGGGTGGTGCTGCCCAGCACCACGGGGCTGCTCGGTGTCCTCAGGCCTTGCCAGGGGTTAAGGCACCACCTGCAAGGGGTCTAGGTTGACCCTCATGGTCCCTCACGCCACAGCACCCCAGCCCACGGCTCCGTGGCCCTGCCTGGCTGGGAGGTGCTGGTTGCCCAGTGGAGTGGATGGAGGGAGAGCTGCACACTCAATAATCCCCAGCCAGGAGACTGCCAAGAGGAAATGCGCTTCCCGTAAAGCAGGCACTCTTACCGACTTGTTTGCTGGAATTGCTTGAGCGGTAATTACGCTCCCTTAATATTGACATATTTAAATAGTTTCCAAGCATAATAGGAGTCCTGCCCCGCTCCTTCCACCTCCTTTTCCAAATTTCTGTGGCGAGCTTTCACTTTGAACAAGAGATTATCTGGAGGGGCATGGCTTGCCTGCGTCGTGTTTACTGAACAGCAGTCCAGATGTTCTGCTCTCTCCGGCGGCGCGTTCCCTGCCCTCAGTGTCTGGTGGGCTGCCCATGGAGGAGCCACAGGGGTCTGGCGGGCAGGAGGGGAGGTCTCTGTCTCCACTGTGCTGCTGCCCCTGTGGCTGTGCTGGTAGTGGCCCCCAGCTCAGGCCAGGGTGCTGACGGGGTAACTGGAGGCGGCGTCAGCGCCGCTCACACATTTGTGTTTCATTCGTTATGTTCTGAGACATTCTGTCCCGGGCACAGCGGCCAAAAAAGGGCCATTCCCTCCTTAGGTTGCTCCCTGCGTGGGCCACTCTCATGAATGCTGCAAAAGAAGGATTCGTTTTCCCAGGAAAAACAAGTCATGGGAGAAGCGTGGTGGAAACCTGGGCCACTCCATGCCCTGAGCGGGCCCCTGGGTTCCTCGCTGTGTCCGGCAGCCCATGCACAAATTCATCCTGGGGAGACCCCCAAATTCAGTACTTTTCCCCCTAAACAAACTCCTTTTTCTCCTCCATTGCGCTGCTGCCGTTGTTGGTCCCTGTCTCCCTCTGACCATCCATCCAGAGCAATATCCAGGCACGGCTTTGGAGACTCCTGCTCCTCCCAGCTCCGGTCAGCCTCTGGGTGGTCTGCAGACCTCTCCGTGGGTTTTCCTCTCCACCCTGAGGAAGGTTTTTTTCATAGAACCACGGAACACCAGAGTGGTTTGAGTTGGGAGAGACCTTAAACCTCATCCAGTCCCACCCCCTGCCATGGCCAGGGACACCTTCCACTATCCCAAGGCGTGCCAAGCCCCTTCCAGCCTGGCCTTGGACACTTCCAGGGATCCATCGGCATTTGGGAAACCGTTTTTTTCTGTCACAAGTGCTGGCTGACCCCAGAGGCCACCCCTGACCTGTTCTGCTCCACAGCCAGGGTCAGTGTGGGCCGGACAGCCTGTGTGGCCGCTCTCTGGGGACAGAGGCAGCAACAGGGAACCCACATTCCTTTCCACCAGGCAGGACCCAGGCACCTTGCAGAGCGGCTCCTCTCCTCCCAGAGGCTGCAGCTGCGGCACTGTCAGCCCTCATTTTTATCTGAGGGCCTGTTCTGCTGAAGATGAGCATCAGGTTGGCCAGTTTGCGACGCTGCCTCGGTGCTCAGGCAAGGAAGGCATTCTCCTCACCCTCGGCTGGCGAAAGGCAGGACAGGAAAAACTCTCATGCGGGCCTCGAACTGCTGGAGAAATTGCACGAAATCACTTCCCTCAAAAGTGAGAAATTCCCCTGGGAATTTCTGTGAAGGATGGAGGAGAGACTGCTCGTCCTGCCAGGGTCCCTTTTGGTGTGTGTGTGTGGGGGGGGGTGTTGCACAAAAGGGGGTGCGTGCGTGTTTTAAGTATGTCGGAGGGACGAGAAAGCAAAGAGCGAGCCAGCAGAGTGCCAGGGAAGTTCAGGGAAGGGATGTGGGGGGACGCAGCGCGAGGTGAGGGTGCAGAAAGGCACCCGGGGTGTGCAGGGGTGGCTCCAGGCAGGCTGGGGCTTGGGCTCCAGGCTGTGGCAGCCGACGCGGCCCCGCGGTGTTCGGGGAAACGGGACTTTACGTACTTTCCCCGGCAGTACACAGGATTGCATCAAAGAAATACCTGGCTGTCATCATCAGCGTATCCTCCCAGAGAAAACGATCTTGGCAAGGCCTTGGGCAGGCCCGGCGTCTCAGGCCGAGAGCCAACAGAGTGTTCAGTGCAAGTTTCTTCACCTCCCTGTCTTTCGTCATTTCCCACACGCACCCCCACCAAGCTGCCATCCCAAGCGTTGCTGTCGAGGTTGGAGAGAGCTACTAGGCAGAGACACTCCTAAAACTTGGAAGGGCAGTGCTGCAAAGGCATCTTTTGCATAATAAACCCCAGCCTCCCTCCAGCCTTCCTGAGCCTCGCCTCTCTCCACCTGGCCTTAAACCGGGACTGCAAGGCGGCAAATCCTCTTCCGAGTCTCTTAAATGGAGAGGATTCAATGGACACCTTCTGGTCCCCCAGGGTCCATCGCGGGGCTGGGGACACTGACTGGGGAGACGGTGTAGCAGGCCACTATTCCCAACCTCATGAACCCCACATCTGGGCTCCGGACTGAAGGAAAAAGCCCTGGATCCACCAGCCAGGTAGAGATTTGGAAGATTTCAGGGATGCTCTCCATCCTTCTGTACCTTTTCTGAGGGAGGAGGTGGGGTAAGGGTCTGCCACAGCACGGGCAGCTGCTGCTCTTGCTGTTGGCTGCTGCTGCACACCAGAGAGGTGAAAGATTGGCTTCCCAGGAGTGGCTCCTGGATTGTTTTGACCTGAAGAGGAGTGTCGGCCCTTGAAGGTTTTCACAGCCAGATGTGACGCTGAAGCACACCAGCGCAGACAAGGCTTTGGGTGTCTGCTGGCTGCAGAGCAGCCCAAGGCCACGGGGCAAAATGGGATTTCAGGCCTACGCTGCAGGGAAACCTTGATACCCAAGGCTGGGGTTGAGCTGCTCCGGCGTGAGGGTCGGGGAAGGAAGGGATTTCTCCCTGGCTCTTGACTTTCATCAGGAGCAGGGGGTTATACAACAGTGGGGCAGATGGAAATGTCACAGCGGCGAGGTTGCCAGCTGCACAAACACAGCCGATCTGCCCTCCCTTCATGCTGGTAGCCGCAACATAAACACGCGCTGCGCCAGGTAACGGAGCAGGTGAATCTGGCACCAGCAGCTCCTGACTTGGGATGTGCTGTCCCCATCCTCCCTGCACACCCCAACGCCTGCAAAAGCCTGGTGTCACCTCAAAGCCCTGCCCCAAACACAGCTGAGGTGCCACCTGCGGCCGCTACTTGTCCATTTCCCCTTGGCAGTGCTCTGCAGGGCACAGAGCCAAACCCAGCCAGGGCTGAGCTCTCACTCATGGCCCCTCCTAGGACAGGGTGGTGCATCAGAAAGGGGGGCATTTAATAGATAATATATCATAAAATCAATCATCAATAACAATGGTGTACCATTCTGACACGTGTATACGTAAATACCCTGTCTTTATGTATGTGCACTGCATACACACACATGCTCACTATACACGTACATACACACCCAAACTGCCTGTCTAGGCTCAGCCGCTTCCCAATCAGTGAACTTTCCTCCTAATTAATCACTCCTTGAGTCCAGACCCTGGCTTCCGGCTTATTCTCCAGCACTGCTCCTCCAGCTACTCACTGGGCTTTGACTTGGCTGCACAGAGTCAGTGACAACAAGCAGGAGGGTATTGCCCTGTCGCTTCTGCCCAAACCGGTCAAGAAGAGTCTCTGGTGGGGAGGCTGGTGCCCTCAAACGTGCCATCAGCCCATCCATACCCACGCTCCTGCCTCTTACTCCTTCCCTGCTGCGGGGAGACACGGGCCCGGCTCATTTCCTGTCCTGGAGAGCATCACCTCCACCCTCCCAAGGCCACTCTTGGTCCTGGTGGCCACAGTGACCTGGATGTGGCACCCGTGGTCACTCGCTGGTGTGGCTCTGGTGTGGGTGAATGTCCCTGACTGAACAGGGAAACGCAGCGTGGTGGGAGGGGAAGAAGTGCTGCTGGAAAACATCTTCTGGGTCTGTGTTAGGGATGGACATCTGGGGAAGGAGGGAGGGAGGGAGGGAGGGAGGGAGGGAGGGAGGGAGGGAGGGAGGGAGGGAGGGAGGGAGGGGGGGAGGGAGGAAGGGAGGAAGGGAGGAAGGGAGGAAGGAAGGAAGGAAGGAAGGAAGGAAGGAAGGAAGGAAGGAAGGAAGGAAGGAAGGAAGGAAGGAAGGAAGGAAGGAAGGAAGGAAGGAAGGAAGGAAGGAAGGAAGGAAGGAAGGAAGGAAGGAAGGAAGGAAGGAAGGAAGGAAGGAAGGAAGGAAGGAAGGACAATCCTGCCCTGTGGGTGCTGGTGATGCTCACATTTCTCCAGCCCTGCTGTGGATGTGGGGTTTTACGAGCCCTCTCCATCCCACCTTCACCAGGGCCACTTTCCTGGCCCAAGTGTGCTCTACCAGGAAGGAGGAGAAGCCAAGCAAGGAGACGAAGGCAGCCTGTAGTTTATGGCTGCTGTTTAGGTCAATAAAGTATCGATTACAATTTTGTGGGCTAAAAGCTTGACCTTTTAAAGGGCAATTGGCGCCTGTGAGATTTGATTTAGGAGAAAGAACATAATTTAAATTTAATTTTCACTTCGTGTTTCAGTTGGGAGAAACTTGCAAGACTGCCTTCTTGGGGGGGTGGGAAGGTGAGGGATTTTTCCTGGAGCCATCACAAAGAGCTTCATTTCAGGCTGAGAACAGCTCCGTTGGTTGTCTCTGCTCCACTGCTCACCGTGCAGAGACACGGACAGGACACAAGGCACTAAGCAGAATGTTTATTCCGGAGCTGAGCCCAGGAAATACAAAATACTGAATATTCCACATCAAGGAATGATGGCTTTCCCCCTGCCACCATCTAGGAACAGCCTGACCAACAAAACAGCACACAAGGCCGTTTTAGGAAAAGCCCCACATTTTCAGGTCTTCAAGCACCTGTTTTGTAAGAGGCTTTGGATCTCCAGACACTGTTTTGCCCAAGTGGTTTATTCCCGTTATTCTCAAGCTGACACAGTCCTTAAACAGGGACAGACAGCTCTGGTGGGGCTGAGCACCCTCGGACCCCTGCACCCCAAGCCTCACACCCAGCAGGATTCATGGAGGGGGGGCACTGCAGACTGGATGCAGGAGCTGCGCCGGGAGAGGGAAGGACCCTGAACACGGCTCCAGGGACAAAAATAGAATCAGCAGGCCGACGACAGCTGTTCCTAGTTTAAATTGCCAGTTTTTAATAAGCTGTTTTGCTCTTTGAGAAGCTTTTTTTTTTTTTTTTTTTTTTTTTTTTTTTTTTTTTTTTTTGCCGTTTCATAAATAGGAGGAGGAGCCAGGGTAGCATCACTGGGACGTCACCTACTTTGTCACTGCTCCTCTCCGGATCCTCAATTTTCCCCGGGTGCCATCACATTCAGGGCTTTCAGCAGCACAAAGTGACTGCGAGGAAGACTGAAGTCTGCCATTTAGTTTGCCAAGACATCTGGCAAAAACATTATGTACAGCTGAACATTTCATCACGTCTGCCAAGACATATTCATTTTGGATTAATTTTAAGACAGTTTTTAAAGTGATGATGAAGGATTATGCCGTGCGCTTCAGCAGCGTTAAAAAAGAAAGAAAGAAGAAAAATCATCTCTCCTCTTTAAATCTCTCATTCAAACTGTCCCGGTTTGGCAGCTCCACGGTGTATTGGAGTCGTGATCTGGAGGGATTCACTGATAGTGACATTTTCATTTATCTGAGTGCATGTAAGTGCTGTCACAGTCCACGGGCGGTAGCAGAGCCTCCAACACCAAACACGGCTCCTTGGAGTAATTCATTTGCAGGCAGGCAGCGCAGCCCTCACATCCGAAATGCACCCACCCAGCAATAACCCAGCATCAATGACTGAATGATTACGAGCTGTAATCTCAGCTGGAACCTCACAGTTCGGGGAAAACTGCCCTCAAAATGCAAAGCATTTCTGCAGCGTTGTTACTCCAGGGACACCCCCGGTATTCCCAGCGAAGGGATGCCAAAAATCCGTAGACAGGGGCTTGCAAAGGAGGGATGTAGCTCATGGGTTGCTGCTTTTGAGTAAGCCCACACAACTCCGCAGCCATTTCCGTGGCCCCATCAATTTCTGTGGGCACCCTGTGCCAGGGCCTGCCCACCCTCACAGCCACCAATCCCTTCCCAAAATCCCATCCATCTCTGCCCTCTGGCACTGGGAAGCCATTGCCCGTGTCCTGTCCCTGCAGGCCTTGTCCCCAGTCCCTGTGCAGCTCTCCTGGAGCCCCTTGAGGCCCTGGCAGGGGCTGGGAGCTCTCCCTGGAGCCTTCTCTTGTGCAGCTGAAGAGCCCCAGGTGTCCCAGGCTGGCTCCAGAGCAGAGGGGCTGCAGCCCTGGGATGTTTAAAGTCCCTTCCAACCCAAACATTCTGTGATTACTTTAAACTATCATCTCCACTGCCCACAGCACCTCCCTGCCCCGCTCCTTACGAGTGGCTGTTCCCAAAGTCACAGCAGGAAGCACGGCTCTGCTGCTGGGGTCAGGGGAGGTTGCAAGAGCTGCCCTTTTGTCTGTGAAATGCCATTATCTTCAGCTGGCAGAGCTGTTATCAGGCAGTGAGCGCCGCTGGTGACTTGTGCTGACGTCTCGGGCAGGAGGATGGCCCGGAGCACTGCCCTGGTGATGTCACAGCAGCCCGGGGATGTCCTGCCAACAGACTCTTTCCCTGAAAGTGGAAAGAACAGGGGAACTCCCAGCCCTGTGATCCTTCCCCGAAGCCCTCCACACACATCATGATTGACCTGTGCAGAGGCACCACCCATGAGTAACTCCCGAGTATAAAATCAGCCTTCTGGCCAAGCCCAGAGAACAATTCCCAGCCCCGTCCAGCCTAAGCCCCACAGCCAACCTTGTGGCATCCAGGACATCCCGCCCTGATGGTCAGGGACACCTCTAGGGACACCTGCACCCCACGGAGAGCTCACAGCCACCATCAGCTTCTGCCAGGACGTGTCCAGAGCTGAGGCTTCGGAACCCAGGGGCTCAGGACGAGGCTCTCAGATGTGCAGCTGCTGCCTCAAACACTGCTAGTTGTTAGCAGTAACAGACAGTAAATACGGTAATAGTAACTCCCCCAAATCCCGAAATTAGCAATGAATCAAACACAAAAGAAGCCGGGAATGCTGAATTTTACAGAGTTGCCAGTACCAGCGGGACAAATTTTTAGCTAAGGTGGCCAAAGGAGGAATGGGTAGAAAGGGGAAAGGATTTGCAGTGGTCAGGTGATTCTAGGAAGTGCAATCATATAGAAAACTCCTGCTCTTCCAGCACAGAAGGTGGAGCTTTTGCAGACCAAGCCCAATCAATTACAAGAGAGCCTGGGGCTGACTAAATATGAGATTTGACCTTTACTTGGCCGAATTAGACAACATATGCAACGATAAAACCAGTAGAAAAGGTTGTACGAAACCTTTAGAGGTTCCAAAGAAGGGAGGGGAGTTGTTTGCTTCTTTCTTTCCTGTTTAACTGGTAGATCAACAATCTAGTGGCACGTACAAAACAGCTTGGGGTTTGTTTTTCTTTTCCCCCCGTAGTTTGCCAATACTCTCTGGTTTTAGGCTATTAGGGTCAAGAAATGCCAAGAAATCTGGCAGGTTTTTGGACTGCTTTTGTCACAGTGAATGATGCCCAATGCGTCTTCCAACCCCCCCACCCCATCTCACTTTCACAGCAAGATCAGAGTTTCACTCTGTCGCCTGAGGGAGGAGGATTTCTGTCTCACCAGGGACACAGGCATGAGGCTCCACAACTCCCACCTCGCCAACAACTTACACAGCAGATGGGTTTCCTACCTGTTTGGTCTCCTGGAAGGGATGCTCCTCTGAGAGACTTGCCCTCTCCTCCTTCCCAGCCCTGAAGCAATGGATTTCCCTCTCCAGCTGCTCAGGGAGCTCAGGCAGGTGGTGACACCAGTGATCAGCACTCAGGGCAAGAATATTGGAAAGGACCTTAAAGCTCTTCTCATTCCACCCCCTGCCATGGGCAGGGACACCTTCCACTATCCCAGGTTGCTCCAAGCCCCATCCAGCCTGGCCTTGGACACTGCCAGGGATGCAGGGGCAGCCACAGCTGCTCTGGGCACCCTGTGCCAGGGCCTTCCCACCCTCACAGCCACCAATTCCTTCCCCAGATCCCATCTGGCCCTGCCCTCTGGCACTGGGAAGCCATTGCCTGTGTCCTGTCCCTCCAGGCCCCTTTCCAAAGTCTCTCTCCAGCTCTCCTGTCAGTACCTTCAGGTACTGGAAGGCCACAGTAAGGTCGCCCCAAATGTGAGCGCGGCCAGGAGAAGGTCCTGGTGCAACACTCATCCCGCACTCCAAATCCAGAGACACCATCAGCTGAAATGGACAGGAATGAGAAGCTGAGGGTGCAGCAACACATCAGGTCTGGTCTTGTGTGGAGAACCCTGTGCCTCCTCTGCTTCCCCCCCTTGACCGCACATTCCCAGTGCCCCTCCGGGCCATGGCCACTGCAATCATTAAAGCTGAGCTGGCAAGAGGTGACACTCCACGTGACACTGCAGCATCACACGTTCCTTCTTCTACCAGACACTGACTCGGACACCGATTTGCTTTAATAAGCAATAAATAAAATTACGTTCTTCTTAACTGCACGTCACGGAGGACATTATAAATCCTCGATCAGGTTGGGGCTGGTGAACACGTCAAGACCCGTGACATAAAACACACCACCCCGTATTTACTGTTTTATCTTTATTTTTTTTATTTTTGTAATTACGCATAATAAATCTTTCACACAAAGAAATGAAAAGGATTCCTAAGGTGAAGGAAAAACAGAGTATTTGTGACCGTACCAGACTGCAGATGTCAGGACACTGCCGGGCCCACGTCACGCTCCAGCTCTCGGGAGAGCCAATGGGGCCAGCATGGAATTCTGCCTAAATCTTGGTCTGGCTCTGCTGTTTTGGCTTCAGGTGGTAACTCCAACTGTGCCAAACCAGCCGGGACCCCGGGGCAGGGCATTTCATGAAACACACAAGGAAATTACGCCATCAGAACAAACCCTCTGCACCTCAGCGTCACCACAACGGGAGGACGGTGAGAAGAGAATTTTCTGTGCGACACCAATGTTGGTTCAGCAGCTGTTCGACCTATTCCATCAGACTGCTGCTCTGTGTGCCTCTCTCCTGCAAAAAAAGCCCTTTCACAGACAAATCAGGTTTTCTGCAGTCTGACACCCGGCTGAGCAGCGTCTGCCCTGGCAGGGCCCCTCTGGTTCTGCTCACCCCGGGGTGTTTGAAACAGATGAACACTGAGCCAGCCCAGCAGCTTCAGAATCCACGGTTCAAAAGTGCATCTTCAGACTGACCTTTCCAAATCCGGGCAGCCCTGTTGACTCACAAACACTCTTAGTCTTTTAATAAAGACAAAATTACAAATCACTACAGTAACCAAGAATAGTTATCCCCTTTTGACGTTTGCTCAAAGACCAAAACAAAACAGAATAAATCCAAAATACAGATCAACTTATGTGCAGCTCAGTCATGGTTAATTAATTTATCTTATTTGCCTAAGAAAACACTGCATCTCCAGAAATACCATTGACTTTTCTCAAAAACTTCTGCCATTTCAAAGTCCTAAATGCTCATGGGCTGTATATATCCCTTTGCAGCTATATTTAAATAATTTTGGAAAGCCTTTTTTTTTTTTTTTTTTTTTTTTTTTTTCTAAATAAGCCAGCATTTCCATTTGTGTAGGACTCAAACGGACTTCTGTCTCTAAATAAGCATATAAAAGGAAAGTACAATCTTAGCACATCCTTCAGAGGGACGAAATGGTGCAAGAAATTCTATTTAAAGCCATTCAAAGGACTTTCTGAAAGCAAACGCACCCGGCTCCTCAGGTCAACAAACAGAACATGCTGGAGCAGGCAGTGAATACAGAGGGTAGCCACGCATCTTCAGGAACTAATTCCTCGAAACTGAAGTTTTTGGCATGCAATGCACTGGTGACAGTCCCCCCCCACACAGCAGCACATGGGACGAGGAGAGTGGGCGCACGCGTGTGCAACAGGCATCCCCAAAATATGATCCCCACTTCGAAAAATATGAGATTCCTTTCAAAATCACACCACTTTTTTTGCTTCTCCCACTGCTGAAACAGGTATATCAGGAAAGGGCACTTGAAAACAACAACAACAACAAAAAAAAGAGAGTGGTATTCTACATTCAGATAAATTTATATTTCTGCCATAAAACTTTAAAAGCCAACAGGAGGTTTTCAACACAGAGCTTTGTTAAGGATCCCCAAAACACACTGTCACCATTACGCACAGGTTTACAGGACAACGGTCTATTTTACAATCTTGCAATTATTTTCTTTGGATTTTTTTTTTTTCCCTCCCTTTCCTTACACGTTCGATTTCCAGGAACAATTTTGCACATGAGCACAGAAAAACAAGTCTGTAAGGGACCTGACTCCGAAAGCAGGTGTTTCTTGCCCTCTGGAGAGTATTTGCCAGTCAAACAACAACAACAACAGGAGACTTGCTATTGAAAATCCTCCCACAAACATCTAAATCAAGTGTTTTGAATCTACCTGGGAGCTAACCTGATTAGAGATGCTGCTTGCTTAGTTCCCTCGGATGACAGTGTAGACAGCGATTTAATGGCTGCAGCCTTGACAGTGCCACGGAAACAAAGGGCTGTGAGTGAAAACACAGGATTAGGTAACGAGCAACCCACGGCAGCATCCAAGAGACCATAAAAAGCTTGACCCAAGGGAGCTGCCCGCTTGAAAGAGCCAAAAATACAAACTCTGCTTCCAAATCAAAGCCTGCAATCTCATTTAGCCCGTTAAGTTAGGACGATCAGGTCTGCGGTTGGTAGTAACATCATACCCCATGTGTAAGGCCTCATTTTCATCAAACAAGCTCTAGGTTATGGACTATAAACACAAGGTTGCCTACAAGCCATCAGTGCCCCACACCAGTCTGTCCCAGCGTGAGGCCGGGCTGGGCACTGGCTCTGGGAGGGGACAGCTGGAGGGGGACAGGTTGGAAGGGGTGCAGAGGTTCAGTTGCTGTCAGACGGAGCGGGGCTGGCCTGGCCCGTGTCCCTCAGCCCGAGTCCATGGTGAAGAGCTGGATGTCACGGGGGTTCCAGTACAGGGCCACGGCAGAGTTGTACACCAGGGACCACACGTAGGGGATGAAGAACTCCTCAGGCTGCTCCTCCTCCACGTACTTGAACTTCAGCTCGGGGAACTTCTGCAACAAGAAGCCAGAGTCCAGTGAGGGAAGGTTTGCATGTCTGCTTGCAAACACGCGGCCCACATAAACACTGAAGAAAGAGGTTTGGTGAAAAAAAAAAATAAAAAAAAAAAAATGGAAGGAACTAAACCATTAGAACCCAAGGAAAATATTTATAGGATAAAGAGATCATTTATAATTTCTCCTTTGAATCAAATGCTACATTAGCATATTGTGTTTAAGCCTTTTACTGTTGGTCACAATCCGTTTGCTTGTTAACAGACTCCACACGTGAATCCTTTAAAAAACACAAAGGTCTTAAGGAAAACTCATTTTCAGCAGCCCCTCAAAGGCCTTCTTGCTTGTGCGTGTACGGAACTATTTATTACGTTTTTCCTTAAAGAACATTTTGCAATTAATTGTACTTGGCTCCTTAACAGGAGAATCCTCTGAAAAGGCTCAAAGAATAAATAGTTTGTGGCATCACAGAATCACAGAATATCCCAAGTTGCAAGGGACCCACCGGGATCATCCAGCCCAGCTCCTGTCCCTGCACAGACACCCCAACAATCCCACCCTGGGCATCCCTGGCAGCGCTGTCCAAGCTCTCCTGGAGCTCTGGGGTCGTGCCCATTCCCTGGGGAGCCTGGGCAGTGCCTGAACCCTCTGGGGGAAGAGCCTTTCCCTGAGATCCAACCTAAACCTTCCTGGCGCAGCTCCAGCTGTTCCCTGGGTGCTGTCAGTGGTCACCAGAGAGAAGAGACAGACAAGCTGCAACCTCAAGTTCCCGTTTTTCCCTTTTTTCCCCTCCTAAAGCAGTGCACGCTGCAAACCCACCAGGTTCACTCTTGATAAGTGCGTATTTTGGAAAGAGCTGAGTCTAGTTTTGGACGGTGCTCTTCACCTTATCCACTCCTAAATGCTGCCTGTGTCTGAGCTTGGCACAGTCTCAGGCAAAAGCCGCATTACAATGATCACTGGGGTAAGATAAAACATGACCCACTTTATTATTTATAAGGCTGTGGCTAAGACTAAGAATAAACTCTACCGTGTGACATGATCAGAACAAGCACAGCAATGGCTAAGGAGCCTCTTTGCCCATTAATAATGAAGGGATTCCCTATCCTATTTCTTGAGCTCAGTGTCCTGTTTCCTTGCCTTAAGGTTACAAGAATTCTGGCTGGATCAGTCTCCTTTGAGGGGGCATTTCCTGGACACTTGGTTTTCAGGGTCAGGTATTTAACTTCTGTGCTCCCCTGTTATTTGTATTCTTGGGGTCAGAAAACACGGAAACTTGTAGAGAAGTTGTAGAAAACGCGGATGTGGCACCTGGGGACATGGGTTAGTGGTGGCCTTGGCAGTGCTGGGAGAACAGCTGGACTCCGAGATCTTGGAGGCCTTTTCCAACCTAAAAGATTCTGCGCTATCTCGGCTCAAAGAACTGAGGCAGCTAAAAGGCAAGGTTGTTAAAGGCTCTTCTGCATCCAGCTTCTGTGGAGTTCAAAGCCCAGAATATAAAAGGTACATCAGCAAGTTTAATTTCCTGTGTCAGACACGCAGTTTGTGGTAGAGAACTCTCCCACAGCCATTTTGTGCACCTCAACCGCTTCTACCACCTCTCTACAACCTCTCTTCTCCAAGTCTGTTTTGACCAGCCTGCCTAATCTTCTGCACCACTTTGGTTTTTCTACTCTTAGGTACCTTACACCCATATTCATCCCCAGCTCCCACTTCCAATCTCCCAGCCTACTGCCATGCCAGATCCCTTCCACTGCATCCTTATCCTCTCTCTTCAGCATACTCTTCTCTTTTGTACTCACCCAACCTTTCTTTTCTCATCAGCCTTGTGTGATCCTCCTTTCATTCCAACTCAGCTCCAAGTTCGCAAGCTGTCCCTGTCTTCCCCCTCTGCAACCCCCCAACCAAGCCCTCATGTATATTTCCATTAGTATTTATTTAAAAAAAAAAAGAAACAACAAAACAACCCTGACATTCTACTCTGCTTATCCTCAGTGTAATCTTCCCCACTTCCTTCCAAAACTTCCTGGCTTGTGGTCAGTGTAGCCAGGAGCACGTTCTGTTCAGCACTGCATCAGCAGAATGAATTAAATTACACCATGGCAACACTTCCAGCAAGAGGAAAGTCTTACACAGCTGCCACTCTTCACCCCAGGGGTGGCTGCACACCAGGGATGCAGCCCATGGTAGCCCTTCTGGGAGGGAAGTGGCAGGGAAAGTGATTAAAGATGCTAGTTTGAGTTGAATTAAACACAGACAACTTTTTTTTTTTTCCCACCGTCAGGCCACAGGTGTAGCCACTGGCTTTGCAAACATTCGTGGCAGTAGCCTGGGACCATTCTCAGGCTCTCGTGCAGCCTAACAAACATCTCCAGCCTTGAAACAGTAGGCAAAATAACATCAGAAATTCCGACAGCTGCATCTGAGATGCTCACGTCTTCCTATCCCATTATCTCTCAGCTGGAAGGGCAGCATAAAAGGGCTCAGGTAGCGTTCATATTTTCAGGCAATAAGCCATGCATCGATTTTATTATTCATCCCCTCTTCAGGCCGATCGATGCTGCCATTTATTGTGATCGTACTGGAGCAATTTAATAATCAATTTCAGATTAAAGGCCGTAACTCACTGCAGTCAGCCTGGACTCTGACACTCAACATGTGCTGTGAACAGCCTGTGGGAGTATCTTGGAAATGCAGATAAGGAGAAGGAGATTTTTAAGGAGAGCAGTAACACACACTGCCACTACAAACACACAGTTTTGAGTGAGTCTATACAAAAAAAACGTAGGTAACGGCAGGAGTTACGGATTTTTGATGGTCCACCTGAACCACAGGCAATGCATTGCTGATGAGACATGAAAAATTAGAATTCCAGGCCAACAATTCAAACCAACATTCTTCAGACGACTGCAATGACCCACAGCTGTGTGCAGGCCATGTTTTCTCATTCATTTAAAATGAGAAATCTTAGAGGCCCAGCGTGGAGAGAACTGCACCAGCATCTTTGGGGTGTGGATGTAGCACTTGGGAATATGGATTAGTAGTGAGCACAGTGCTGCTGAGTTAATGTTTGAACTCAGTGATCTTAGAGGGCTTTTCCAACCTCAATGATTCTATGATGTAACTTGCAGGATTAACCATGGCAGCCATCCACTGTTGAGAAAAAAAACTACCCGCACTGTTTCACTAACAGAAAACAAAATTTGTTAACACACAAAATCAAAAGTTTATTCTTTATGAGAGTGACTTTGTAACTATTTGTAACAGCAGGATTTAAACGCCATGTAAAAAGCTTGATCAGTGCCAAAAAAATTTAAGGTTTTCAAAAAGCCTTTCAAGATTTTCCAGTGACAGTCCAAGGAAGGTTTAAATTCATATTTGTGCCATTTGCCTCTTGTATGTCCTGCTTCAAATGAGGGATCAGGTCCTGGCTGTGTGCTGCAGACACACAGGAGATGACACTGTAAAGCAACCAGGCCACATGGGTCACAGGGCACTGCCAGCAATAACCCAGCCAGCACTGATGAGGGCTTTACCATGGTTAACAAAATCCCCAAAGTGGCACATCAAACCTGCAGCGAACAAATCTATTTTCTTCTGCCTTGCTGCTGCTGTGTCCAACTTGAAAGACACTGGCACTCTAGCTGGTGACACTCCAATGAACCTGATTTTAACACCACTTAGAAAGAGACTGTGCTAAGGCATCTTAAATGGCAATCTTAATGACAGAGGAAAAGCCTTGGCATGGGATGAATCACCCCTCTTTTTTTCCTTCACTGCCCCGTGTTGTTTGGATGGATGGCGTTGGAAGATGGAGCCCCTCTGCTCTTGAAGCAGAGAGCTGGGGCTGTCCAGCTGCACAAGAGAAGGCTCCAGGGAGAGCTCCCAGCCCCTGCCAGGGCCTCAAGGGGCTCCAGGAGAGCTGCACAGGGACTGGGGACAAGGCCTGCAGGGACAGGACACGGGCAATGGCTTCCCAGTGCCAGAGGGCAGGGCCAGATGGGATCTGGGGAAGGAATTGCTGCTGTAAGGATGAGGGCTGTGGCTGCCCCTGCATCCCTGGCAGTGTCCCAGGCCAGGCTGGACAGGGCTTGGAGCAGCCTGGGACAGTGGAAGGTGTTCCTGCCCATGGCAGGGTGTAGAATGAGAAGAGCTTTAAGGTCTCTCCCAACCCAAACCCTTTTCTGACCCGATATACAACAACGTTCACTATTTAAGTTACTGAACTCCTTGACATAAACAGGTCGGTTGGAGCTGTTATTTGCATTTCTTTCCACCTCTTACAGGGACAGACAACCCCAGTTAGCTTAAAATAAACCAGCCTGAGAAAGTCCTTGAAAACGCGAGAGACAGAGGTAACATTACGGTTTGAACGGCGCAGCTTAAATACAGACACCACTTATCAGCTCCGGTGAATCACCCCACCACATCACCCTATCTTGTTTTCTTCTGCCAGACAAAGCAGAAGTCAGATTTAGTGGTTGGGACGAGGGTACAAACGAGACAGACCGATAACTTTGCAGACTGTCTGCATTGTCAATCACATGATTCGATGAAAAACCACGGGAAGTCCGATGAACAGACACAGAACTGAACTGCAGTAACTCCCCCACCACAGAAGTTCAACAACATCGGGGAGTTGGATTTTTTTTTGTTGTAGTTGTTTGGGTTTTTTGTTTTGTTGTTTTTCGGTTTGGTTTCGCTCAGGTTTCTTTCAGTTAACGCTGAGGAAGGGAACATCAAGGCCAGCGAGCCACACCTGGCCCTGCTCCAGGCAGCGCAGTGGCACCTGAGCCACAAGGCTTGAGCCATACATTAAATAAAACATCCCCTTCCCTCCAAATGAACCCTCAGCGCTGCTCTCAGGCTACAGTGTTATGTCAGTGGACGATCTCCACTAAGGTAATGCAGGCAAGGGCAGGTGGAGCTGCTTTAAGAGCAGTGTCTTTGCTTCTTGCCTGATCTAGATGTTCTGCTGGATGAAAAGCAGCATTCATCAAAGATACGGGGCAGTCACAGTGGAAAATAAAGAAATTAGAGAGCTGGATTAATAAAAAAACTGGAGAACCCTCTTTTCCTCGAGTTCTGGTTAGAAACTCTGTTTTCTGAAACAGCAATCAAGCACGAGTCAGTATTTTCAAAAGCAGGTGACTCTTTGAGCAGAGAAGTGCTGTTTTCAAAGGAGTCTGAACACATTTGAGAGTCAAATTCATGTGAACTTTACATCAATCCAAAGCTTCAAAGTCTTTCTGAAAATGGGATTTCTCTGTGTTTGAAAGGCTTAGCATGAATCCTGTTTGGTAACCTAATGACTTGATGGCAAATTATGTGTTTCATATTGTTTCAGCTAAATATAGCAATATGGCCTGCAGAGCATCTGTATGATTGGACCTCATTAGCAAAATACATCAAATGGCAAGGGAAAAAAAGAGGGCTCAGGTTCAGCACTGTACCAAGCCTCTATTTTAGGGTCTAAAATGAACGTCTACTGTCTAATGAATGGGCAATCCCGCAAGAATTGCCCCTAAAACCTGCCTTGTACCTAACACACCAATCTGTGAGGATTTTGGGCAGAGGAGTGACACCTGTACGTGCTGGCCAAGTCCTCAACGCCACTTGGAAATCTGGTCCCCAAAATACCAATCTAAGTCAAATTAGGGGCCAAGGATGTTGAAAGCAACTCAACAATCACGCCTGGTACGCTCATGGTATGGATAACACACAGGTACATACGGAAACATTGATATATTTGGGTTTTATTTAAATCTAAGGACTTGAGTTCTTTAACAGACCGCAGTTCGGGGAAGAAAATGTCTCAGTGCTTGCTCTGAGGTACTGACAGATTGAATTTTTGCAATTACTTAATTCTTGTGGGGCGGCAAGGCCGTTTCATCTTTCTCAGGTTCTGTTCGTGTCTGCAGTGCTTCTCTTTGATTTCAGACAGAAAGTCTGTGTGGCTTTAGTGAAGTGTCTGTATGGGCCACACCACACCTGCCTGATACCATCTTTTTCTTCTCCTCGGGCTCACAGCATAGAGGATGATGGTGGCGAGATGAAGGAAGCAAACAGGAAATGTGCTAGACTGAGTGTGAGCCACACATCTTGTTCAGAGATCTGCCTAAGGAATAGGTGCAAACGGAAAGACAGTGAAGAAAACGGGGGCTCAGAGCATGGCAGGGAGGTTGAAAAAGAAATAGAAAACTCGGGCTAGTAAGAGGTTCAAAACCATCTGTGCACAAGCTAAAAATAATAAGTATATTACATATTATTTAATAAATATATATTAAATATAGTATTATTTATAATAATAGAACTGTGGAAGTTTAAGCAACTACACAAGCTGTAGTAGAGAACAACATTGTTCCCAGGGAGTAAAATTCCGTAAGACAGGTAACCCGCATTCTAGAGGGTCACAATCTTCCAGGTCCAGAAGGGTAGGGGAGCTCCTCTACAGAGAGAGAACTGTTTCAGCAAGTTTCATTGATATGTGATTTCTGTTTTCAGATCACTTTCAGCAAAGGTTTGGTACCACCACAGCTGCAGGAAAATAAATGCTCAGCAGTGAATTTTCAGTGTCAGATGTGAACTACTGCCAGAGGTGCAGACGTGCCCCTGGTCAGAGTTCAGCAATTACTAATTCTTTTATAGAGTACTGAGAAGCCAGGCCATTTTTGTAAAAATCAATCAAACAACTCTGCCTAGATAATTATTGGTAAAAACACGACGATTTAAATGAGTTAAATATTTGTGGCACACCTGCCAGGGCACAAAACTTTGCAGGGTACCATAACAAGAACACCGCTTTTCTGTCTGGGATAGAATGACAAACAATGAGAGCTTTAAAGTCCTGGAAATTCAGAGATGCAAACACATATACACTTGCTTCTTTTCCTTCCAGGAAAGGAATATTGCTGATAATTGCCAATAGCCCCAAACTGTGCCATTTTTGTCTCCATACCAGGCTGTTAATCTGTACAGATTCCAAAAGCA
Organism: Chamaea fasciata; assembly: GCF_029207755.1. Taxonomy (NCBI): domain Eukaryota; kingdom Metazoa; phylum Chordata; class Aves; order Passeriformes; family Sylviidae; genus Chamaea; species Chamaea fasciata. The sequence continues at coordinate 1,493,034 of NW_027094089.1, read as the reverse complement.
CTGTACAAATGTATATATCTGACTTTAGAGCAAGGCCAAGTACTCATTTCAGGATCTGTTGGGTCCACATCACAAACACCTGGACTCTGGGCTACTTCTAGACAGTACAGAAAATAAACTGGACCACTGGTCAGCAGCCATAAAGACAGGCTGGGAGAGCTAGGGGTGTTCAGCTGCACAAGAGAAGGCTCCAGGGAGAGCTCCCAGCCCCTGCCAGGGCCTCAAGGGGCTCCAGGAGAGCTGCACAGGGACTGGGGACAAGGCCTGCAGGGACAGGACACGGGCAATGGCTTCCCAGTGCCAGAGGGCAGGGCCAGATGGGATCTGGGGAAGGAATTGGTGGCTGTGAGGGTGGGCAGGCCCTGGCACAGGGTGCCCAGAGCAGCTGTGGCTGCCCCTGCATCCCTGGAAGTGTCCAAGGCCAGGCTGGACAGGGCTTGGAGCAGCCTGGGACAGTGGAAGGTGTCCCTGCCCATGGCAAGGGATTGGAATGCAATGAGCTGTAAGCTTCCTTCCAACCCAAACTATTCTAGGATTCTGTGAAAATCCCTTAATCCCATAGTTTGAGAAAAAAAGGGATGCCTGCTCAGCTTCAGAGATCCTGTGTCTGCCTGGAGAAATTTTGGAACTGGAGGAAGAGATTACCAAGATGAAAGACCGAACCAAACCTGCGCATCGCACACTGTTAAGTACCATTAATCTCTACACATTTTTTTATGCACTATACATTCATACATTTACACAGTTCAAGGATTTACAGATCTAATTAGAATTTGCCTGCCCTGTCAGCATTGTTCTCCGTGCCATGTTGTCTGGATGGACACAGATCTTTCCAGAACATTTCCAAGAGGACTGCTCAGCAGCCAGGAGCCAGACTTCTTGTCAGACCATGGAGGCAGAAAACAACAGGAACACTACAAGGAAATTTGCAACACTGCAGAAAATACAATACATTTTGGCTTCACCAAATAAAAAGAAAAGAGACTGATGTATGTAATGACACTTGAAGCATGAGAATGAAGGCAGGATGTGTAAATGAGGTACCATCAACAAAAAATAGAACTTTCATCCACTTCAGGGCTTAAGCATGAACAACCTCAAAATGACAGCAATTCAAACAAAGGATATTTTTTACACTGAAAATAACCTAACCAAGAAAGAGAGTTAAGCACATGGAATGAACAAAGCTACTGACCCAACTGACAGAAACATTTCTGGTCCTGACCTCGCTCCAACACTTGTTATGTACACACACTGACCACTCAGATAAATAAGTAAAAATCCTTTGTGTGCTTTTGAATTTAGGGAATTAAAATCTGAAAAACAGAATAATCCCTGAACCCATTTCTCAGTGGCATTAAAGGGCACCAACGCACAAATGGAGATGAGTCTATCAACTCGCAAAACTTTTATGGGTATGAAGCGGACATACAAGCCTTTCCTACCATGGGATTTGCAGAAAAAGCACATTTCATAACAGTAGTCCCTATTTTTACCACTGGTAAGGAAGATGCAAATGAGTTTAAGCCCTAGCTTCCTGTGCTTCAGCTTGCGAGCCACCCTTCTCTAGATTAATGTGCAAGGCTTTACACAACCATGAAAAACAGTATGTTTTCAGCAACCATTTTTGTCAAAACCGAATTAGTTTAGAAATCACTAATTCGCTGACACATTTACATAGAAGACTTGTAGCCCTGCTAATAAAAGGTTACAAGATTAGAATTAGATTTTGGATGCCTCAACTCACAGACAAGACCATGATGCTCTAGCAGTACCCTCAAAGAAGGGCTTAGAAACACATAAATTTCCAAAGTCTCACAATTAAACCCTGCACCTCATGCAGACTTTCCAAACCTCAAAATACCATTCACTTGCCAAACAAAGCTGATTCAAGGCTGAATTTTTTTCTTTCCAGAATTTTACGAGTGAGATTTGAGCAACCTGGAAGGTGTCCCTGCCCATGGCAGGGGGTTTGGAACAAGTTGAGCTTTAAGGTCCCTTCCAGTTGAGAACATTCAGTGATTCTATGAATTCTGCCACTTTTCAAGTGTGCAAAAGGTGAAGTTTAAGAAATTGGAAGCAATAAATCAGTTGGGAACATCTCATGAGGAGCAGCTCTTTGAAGGTCTCCAATTGGGCAAAAGCTGTTTGGATCACTCTGCAGAAGACAGAAAATGTATTTATAAAGCCTAGGAAGCAAGAGAAGGCAGGGGAAGATCACTTCTGCAGTCACCCAGATCTGAAGAAGATAACTATCCCTGGAGAGATTTAAAAGCTCTGTGGATGTGGCTCTTGGGGACATGGATCAGCGGTGGCTTTGGCAGCGCCGGGGGAATAGTTGGATGTGATGGTCTTAGAGGACTTTTCCAACCCAAATGATTTTGTGGTTCTGTAATCCGTGAGATCCTGACATGCTTGCTCCCCCCAGAAAAAGCTCATGGTGCTCTCAGAGCTCCAGTACCACCTGGTCAGTGGGGAAACCCCTGTATGAAACAAAAAAGGCTTTTTACGGTTCAGGGCTTGCCAAAGACCAAAATAATTATTCCCAGGTAATTTGATTATTTGCAACAATGTGGAAGAACTCAAAGGAGGGTGAGACAGGAGTGGGAATGGCAAAGTCTCTTCTTGGAGATATTTAAAGTTGAAGACAGTAGAGAAGAATTAAGTTGTGTATTTGGACACAGTCCGCTTCAACTTCTGGATAAAAATTACAATCTATATTCCCTTCATCAGCCTTTTTAAAAAACAAGGCCAAATACTACAAATGCCCAACAATATTTCACTTTTCATGTCAGAGACAACCATCTGCTAATCATTTTCCAAGAAGTGAGTTGCACTCTTTTAGTCTAATTGATATAATTTATTAAACTTTTTTTTAACAATAAGGAAAAACTCACTGGAAAGGATTTAAAAGGGCCTATGAAGTGCACGAACTACGGAAGCTTTGGAAAAAAGAACCCTGTTGAAAAAATAAATGTGCACTAACATGTGTAGCAATGTATTGAAAGACATGGAGAATCTGCCCTAGACAAATCTTACAGCCAATTATATATTTTACACTTCAAGCGGCGAGTGCCACTGTTTAAGCCAGAGCAGTTGTTTTGACTTTGATAGCAGACTAGTCTAAAATACAAGGAATGTTGTTTATCATGGAAATGCTTTGTGCTCCAGATAACATCACGGATGGCTGCCCCACCTAGGCTAGGCACCATCCCACCGTCCTGAAACAAACCCCAGACAAACCTCTCCCTGCTGCCCGACTTCTACTCCCACCAAAGATCCAACTGTTGTGCGAAGGAAACTCTTGCCATGGTGCGTGCCACCCAAACAGCAACACGAAACGAGCAGAAGGTGATGGATACGCATGTGACAATGAAAGAAACTACTGAACTTTAAGAACATGACCCACACTTTCATGTTTTGGTAAAGCACTGGAGCCTTGATCACTCTGGCAAGTCTGCCTTGACGCCAGAAGGATGCACCTCAGGAACCCTGCATGGACAATATACATATCCTCACCCAGTAATATATAAATATTACCCTTTTCTCGCTCTTTTTTTTGTGGTTTTTTTTTTTTTTTTCCCCCCCATGGGAACTGTCATGCCTAGAGTTAGATTTTTCTTCCCCCACCCTGGAGAAGGAGCTGGAGATTTTGTCACCTGACTTGGACCTACACTGCTTGCTGATGGAGACTGTGACCCATCCATGGAGTTTCCAGCACTCACCTCTCTGCTCTTCAGCATCTGAGCTGGGAAGGGACTGAAGCACAATGACAGTATAAACCCCAGTAATTTCACAGTTTTAGGATTTTTCCTTTAGCAAACTATAATATGACCTTCCTCTGCTCTAAGAGAGCCTTGGGATAATCCAGCAGAACCACAGAGGACTGAGAGGTCAAAATGCTGTTTTCATCTGCCTGTTTCCTTCACCCCAATCTAGAGTTACTACCACGTCACAGTTGTTTCATTTTCTCTTTTATTTGCGTAGAACACATTCCCCCAACACAAAAGGTGGCAGGAGAAGAGCACAGTGATTCAGTTTGCATACTTTTCCAGTGATGAGGTCCCAGACATGCTTTCACTACACGCTGGTTCAACGCTGCCTCCAAAACATCCCACCAAGCCAAAAAGAACATTCCTTTGGACAACTGGGACCACGCTCCTCTCCGTTATCGCTGCACAAGGGTTGATGCACTGCCTAGGCCTTGGCTTCATGCATCAACCAGAGAGACAAGGTCCCTTCTCCCAGCTGAGCTTAACGCCTTCGATTTGCATCCTGGGGGGCTGGCATTTGCGGCACGTTTTCCCGGTGTGGAGGGCTCCTGGAAGGTCGTTAGACAAGGTTTGAGTTTTCCCTCACAGCAGCCACCGAGCTGAGGCCGACATCCTGCCCCGGTCCCTCCCACCCCGCGCGGCGGTGGGGCCGCATGCCAAGCCCAAACATCCTCCTCCACCCCCAGCGCCCGCGGAGGAAGACCTCCTTTTGATTTTGTACTTTTTAATCTGGGAGAGCCAGGCCTGTAAATATTACAAAAAAATTATAACAATGACTTAAGAACAGAGACAGACTCGCTGTCACCAACTGTTAACTCTCAGATCAGGGCAGCCTAGGAAGTAGACCCTTATCTGCCTGAAGCTCAGGACGTGCTGAATAACAGCCTATTGAGGCGGCAGACCTTTGGCTCCCTAATCTCCCCAAACTGGAAAATGTACAGCCCAGTGGACATACTCCCTTCTTAAGTATTTCAAGCCTCTGCAAACAGGCAGACTGCGCTGCGAGATGAGCAGCGCTGCCCCGCTGCATGCAGGAAATCCCATTTATTTGTCTTGAGGAGTGAAATGTCAAGTGATAGTAAAACCTTTCCAGCCATAGCACGCAGTGCCAGAATGTAGCCTTATCTCTGCCAGGAGTGCCAGCCAAGGAGCTGCTGCCAATGTTTACATCTACACAGTTACTTTGTGAATGTGGACTTTGCAGCTTCATTTAAAAAAATTGCCCTAATGCCAGGAGTCCCGTGAAGACCAACCAAGATCAGGGGAGAGGGGTGGTGTTAAGTTGACCTCTACAAATAACCAGGATGCCTTTTCTGAAATGGATTTTTAGGTTTCTCATTCTGCACTATATTTTATTCTATATTCCAGTATAGTCATGAAGGTTGTGATAGCAAGTTTGAATTAGGTACTGAAAACATGCCTTGATCAATGATGGAGGCAAGCAGTGTGTAGAAAGGAGAAAGGTAAGTATGAGCAGGACAAGGATTCCTTCAAGGTATGAAAACATCTTTACAAATCTTGAACCTGGCCAACAGAGCAATCTCCTTGACAGTCTGAGCACAGGGAGTCAGGAGCTGACTGCAAACAAAAGCGATCTGTATGCTTGGTATCATCCTGCAGCCACCTGTTAAAAAAAGAGCACCCTCCTAGAGTGAAACTGCATTTTTTTTCCTAATGCAAACAATCACCTCAATCTGAAAAAGGGCCCCAAGTGAGTTGCTGTTTCAATAATGAATGAAAATTACTTGTGTTTTCTGTTTCGCTGTGTTTTAGATGCAGCATTTCCAGATTTGTTTGCCTTCACTGACGCTTCACTTACTAAGACTTATTCTGGTAAGGACTGTCTTTAGGACATGAATCAAACATTTCTAGAGAACTCCCCACCTCAGGCTGGGGAATTCTTTCATAAATGCCATTATGTTCCTTTGTTATTGAACATATCTGTCCCCTTCCTCCCTGTCCATTCAGGCCCGCATTGTTTACCCTGGAGACAACAATCAGGCTTTTGCTGGTCCTAGTTCAGGAGGATGGAGCTTGGCAAGTCCCGGTGGAGCAGATAAGCATCAGGAATTCCAATATAAGCTTTGCAGCCTTACTTTGTGCCCAGAACTACAGGCACCACTTGGATCTCGTGGGCCTCACATCAAGGACAACATGTAAGTTTAAGGCCTGTGCTCTCCCCTGCACAGACACAAAATTTCCTTCTATGTTTTGGAGTTGCCAGTCTCCCATAGACTCGAGGGACCTTCCCTCAGTGAAGTGTCCAGAACCATCCAACCTCTGGTTTCCCATCTATAAAAACAATCTTCACTGTGGTTTTTGATAGTTCACATACTGCAGTGAAGGAAAGGAAATCTTCCTCGCGGAGCCTGGATGCTGCTGCCACACCATTGTCAAGATGGGAAATTCTCACCCCACTCCTACACTGTCTGTCCTCAAGCCCCAGCTCACGAGCCACAAGTTACTCTCCCCAGAGTTTAAACGTCAGAGCAGCAGCTTTAAACTGCCAGAGGGCAGGGTTAAATGGGATAGTAGGAAGAAATTTTTGGCTGTGAGGGCGGTGGGGCCCTGGCACAGGTTGCCCAGAGCAGCTGTGGCTGCCCCATTCCCTGGAGGAGTTTAAAAGCTGTGTGGATGTGGCACCTGGGGGGACATGGGACGGTGGTGGCCTTGGCCATGCTGGGGAATGGTTGGACTCAGTGGTCTAAGAGGGATTTCCAGCTTATAGGGCAAGGAGAAAACCTGGGCAGAACGGAGCACAGTAGAGTTCGTTAAGGTGCAAGAGTCAACAGGAGGACACAGTCAAGAAAAATCAGCCTTTGTTTGTGAGGCTCAACAGATTGCGGGTTTAGCACACATCCTTATCACAAACCTACCCTAAGTCCACATGGATTTAAGATTCAATAGCATCATCTGAGACTCCAGCACATCTACAGCTACAAAAAAGGCAAGGTGGTCTAAACCAGCTGCTCTCCAAATCCTAACACCAGAGTCCTCAGAAGTGATGATGAGAGACATGAGAAAACCCCTGCTTGGCCAGGAGAAAGCTATTTCCATCTCTAATCATCCACAGCAGGAACAAAGATCCTGCAAATCAGCTGGAGAGATGCTTTGCAACTTGTACCAAAGGTTGTGACAAAATTAAACTGTACCGGAATGCAGGGGACAAAGCCATCAGCTGACAAAGTACATCTCTTCCTCATTCTCACTTCTTGGTGCAGTTGCTGTAAACATTCAAGACATTCCTCTGATTTATGCATTTAATTAGAAGATATCTGTAACATTCCTGCTGTTTACATTTAACCCAACATTGCAATGAAAGCTGTAATTTTGTCTGGGATTTATATTCTGTACTCAAAACTTATTTTGATTCCTTGATTTAAACATACACACAGAAGTGAAAATGTGTCAAAATCATGAAAATGGAAGAGATTATACTCCATTATCTAGTTCATCTGTCATCCAGGGCAAAAAATTTTCTGAGGACTGTTTCTCTCAATCTGCCACATGTTATGCAAACTTAATTCAAAAGACTAATTCAGAAAAGACAGCTAAACCTTAAAAGCAGAAGAGCAATTGGATCAGCATAATTAGAAGTTACATGATTTTTCCTCCCTTTATCTTGTATTTAGTTGTCATAACTCATTTAATTTTGCACCTTTTGGGATGAAGTTGTTGGCCTCTGACACATTATTTTACATCTTATTTAAAAAGCGGTTAATACTTTGTTTTATCGATGGAGAGGGGATAACGTGGGACTTTATTAATCAAAGAAATAAACAAATTAATTTTAAATACAACTATTTATACTTTTTAGGTACTCTGCCTACACTGAAAGTTTGCAGTAGAAAAGGAACGCATGGGTTGGAAATAGCTTTCAACTGAGCACGGGAGGAAAGGGGTCAGGGCATTTCAGTGTAATTTTACTTTATTTTGACCAAAGTTGCGAGATACTTGGAAACAACACGTCATGCAAATGCAGTGCCTTTGGCAGCGGACTTTTCATTGGACTCACAACATATGCAGTGGAGCGAGGGGAGGCTGCACAACACATGTGAAGCAGATTTAGTCACAGCAAAAAACGTAGTAAAAGTATAGGGAGGCTTTCTAGGGAGGGAAACTTGGGGAATGTTATTTAGCTTGAGCAATTGTACAGCTCTGAAGCGAGCAGGGGCTGGGCTCTGGCTGGGAGCCCTCCTGTAAGATGTGTTGGACAGGGAGTTTTGGGCTGCTCGTGAGCGTGGGGCTCTTGCCAATCTCCTGCAGAGCCAAAGCTCTGCAGCTTTGGGCAGGGAAGCTCCTCTGTGCTCTCCTTCAGAAAAAATGGGATCATCTTTGAAGGTTAACAGAGTTCAAATGATGTGGCAGGCCAGCAGTGAGCAGCATAGAAGTAGCTTTGAAAAACGTACACGTGCAGAGACTTGTTTACCCAGGTCAAAGCTCTGTTGCCATGGGGAGCGACTTGGAAACTCTCACACTGCTTTCCCATCCTCCTGTTTCTCCAGAGCTTGCTTTCTGCCTTGTACTTTGTATCCCTTTCTTGTAGCAGCTTCCTTAAACCAATGAAATCAGTCAATCTAAGGTATCTGGTGTCAAACACCAGATACGCAAAGACAGACTGTTTCATGTTTGAATCTGTAAAGTTCAAATTCTTCTGCTCAAAGTCTCTCACTTGTGCCCTTCCTTCCCTCCTTCATATAAAGTAAGAGAATCAGAGAATCATAGAACGGTTTGGATTTGAAGGGGCCTTTAAGTTCATCCCATTCCACCCCCCTGCTATGGGACACCTTCCACTATCCCAGGCTGCTCCAAGCCCCATCCAACCTGCCTGGGACACTGCCAGGGATCCAGGGGCAGCCACAGCTGCTCTGGGAAACCTTGTGTCAGGCCCTCACCACCCTCACAGTCAAGAATTCCTCCCTAATATCTAGTCTAAACATTCTTCTTCCAGTGCAAATTACCCTATCTTTCTAAGTGCCACCGAAAACTTAAATTTCGGGATTACTTCTTTATTTTTAAATTGCACACCTTAGTTAAAATAGATGCACAGACAGGCAATGCAGTGTCTCAAGAGCTCACATGGAAAAATCAGAGCTTATTGCTACCCTCTCTGGCTATCTCACATTGTAATGAAAGGCCAGACTTCAGCTGTGCAAAAAGAAATATTTAACTGATCTCTTTTGGCAATCCACGCTCCCTTTAGTGACTGGAGTTTTTATCTCATCTCCAGCCCCTTCCCCTCCACAAAGCTTGCAGAGCGCCTAACATCAGCCCCTCACCATTTACTGCCTTGTGCAAGGATGCTCTGCCATGTGGACAGCAACAGGATGGTACACATTCCTCATCACTGATGACAGATAGAAAACGTCACCAGTTACCTTATTCTCCTCCAAAACTTCATTCCTAATAGCAACGGTTTCTGCTCATCCCAGCCCAAGTGTGTCCTCATGGCTGAGAACCAGCTGCTGCACCTTTCACTGGATGTGAGACGAAGATGCTGAAAGAGTCCCTCATCCTGACTGTGTCAGCAGTAGAGCACAACCAGATTCTTCTGATTCCAGGAAGGAGAACATCTTTGCAGTAGACTTCCCTTGTGTCCCGTCCAGAAATATTTTTCTGCTCTCTACAGGTAGCATAAAGAATTACATAATTATTTCATAGAGTCATTGAACCCCAGAAAGGTGTGGGAGGAACTTTCAAAGCTCATCCGGTTCCACCCCCTGCCATGGGCAGGGATACCTTCCACTAGCCCAGGCTGCTCCAAGCTCTGTCCAACTTGGCCTTTGACACTTTCAGGGATGGAGCATCCTTCACCTCCCTGGGTAACGTGTACCAGTATTTTACCACCCTCATCACAAAAAAGTTTCTTCCTTACACCTTACTCTGAATCTACGTTCTTTTAGTTTAAAACTTTCACCCTTGTCTTGAGCAAAAAAAAAAAAAAAGAAGGAACAAAACCTCCTTTAACACCTCTTGCTACAAGACACTATTTCATCTTCTAAGGCTTTTGCATGTAACTGCATGAATTTTCATCTGCTGCCTTAATGGGATCTAGTTAATTACAACCCACAGAGTGCCACAGCCAAGGCTGAGGCATTATTCAGCTCAGGTGGGTACAGGGCTGTGACTGCAGTTACAGCCCTGCAGAGCAGTGAAGGGAATTCAAGTGATGGCAAGGCGAAGACAACCATGGGAGAGAAACAGCAAACTCCTGCACTGCTGGACCAACCTGCTGCTAGAACTGGTGCGTTTTCCCCTTTCCATTTTTACCAGTTTGAAGAATTAAGTCTCAGAATCACAGCAGATATCAGTGTATTAATGTTGTTACATTTGCATTTATACAATTCAATTGTTACTGTTACTTAGTCCGTGGTAGTGCTGGCTGGGCAGGTAGGTCCTCGTTGTCTGCACATTTTTGTTTAAACTTTTTTTTTTTTTAAAAAACTGGTTTGGGGCAGCCAAAACATTGCCCAGCCTTCTGCAGGAAACTGACCTGCATAACAGTATTATGGAACAGCTCTTTGGAAGCAGCTATGGCAACCCCAGGATAAGGTGATTTCATCCCAGTGCAATTGTTGAGCTTTGCAAAGAAAGCAACGACTTGGGAATGAAGTGACTGAATCCAGAGCACAGCTTCCAGAAGGTAACTGGAATAATCTTCAGGGGTGGAGGGGACAGACATTAAGCCTCCATGTAAATATTAGTATCCATGCAGACAGCAGCTTGGGAATAGGAGTGTCCTGTGCTAGCCCACCCTTCATCCTCATCTTGGCCAATGCGTCTCATTCCTGAACGGCAGAATCACTGTACTCCAGTCACTCAACCAAGCACCACCCTCCCAGGCTACCTTGGATTCTTGTGCAATACCCACCTCTGATGCATTCCTTCATCCTGGAATGAAATGTGCTTCCCTGGATTTCAGTAAGATAAACAAGCCTTCTGTATGAATACGATGCATCTTTCCTAGAGTACTGTAACCTAACTACAAGGAAGACGTAAAGGGGAGAATAAAACCAGAAAATATATTTGATTTGAAAACTACAGCTGTCACCATAACTCTGATGCCAGTGAAGCCCTTGCCAGTGCTTCTGAGAACCCTACATGTAAAGCTTTCCTACATTACATTTGCATTTATATGATTCAGTTTTACTACCTATTACACCAAAATTTTCAGCCAGTCCTTTATCTTGTATGTATTCAAGATAATTGAAGATAGGTGAGGCTCTGGCTCAGATTCTCCAGAGAAGCTGTGGCTGCCCCCGGATCCCTGGAAGTATCCAAGGCCAGGTTGGATGGTGCTTGGAGAAACCTGGGACAGTGGAAGGTGTCCCTGCCCATGGCAGGGGGTGGAACTGGATGGGCTTTGAGCCCTTTCAACCCAAGCCACTGGTTTGGTTCTAAACTATTTGGAGTTTCCCCAGATGACAGTAAAGGTCTTTTTGGGATCATGACAACTTCACTCATTTTTCAACACATAATGCAAGCAGGTTTGAGTGTTGCTGTCCCTCTGATGGCAGTGATCACCATCAGCCTCTCACTGACAGAATGAGGGATCTCCAAGCATGCACAGCCCTTAGCCATCGTGGCTTTCCTGGTTCACAGTGGAAATGACCAACATTCTGGGATCCTCAGGAGTATTTATGACACACTACTTTAAAATGGAAAATTATATTTATACTACTAAACCACTATTTTTTTAAAAGCAAGAAACGCTAAATCTGTAATATTTTTACGTTAACTTGAGCTGCAGACACAGCTTGGAAAACATCTGAATTTTACAAGCCTCAGTTATGTCAGTAATGAGGCCAAATCACCCACTTTTCCCCCCCTGCAGTGGCTCAGGCTCGCAGGATGCAGGCCATGAGCACGGTCCCTCCCTGGCACCAGCCCCAGGAGGATCCTGCAACACCAACTACGTCTCTGAGAGCAGCAGATGAGGCTCACACGGTGCTTTCACAGGTTGTGGACGAGCTGTTTTCAGCCACTTTTTGTTTATGGAACAAAGGATCCCAAACTGCCACGAAGCTAAATGAGCTAAGAGAGCTCTAAATACTTCCACAGTGATTTGCTCATAATAAAAAAGGAGAAAAAACACTCTACCATATCAGACTGCAAAAATTCTGTTTACAAGATTTTTGTATAAGAAGCAATGAAATTGAGTGAGGCTGCATTACTTGGTGCTGCTATCAATTAATGCAGCAACCACTTCCAGACATAATAATTACCATATGTGCGCTGTGCTTTACCTCTGGGCTTTGTAATTTCATACATGGGAGGTTACGACTATTGATTGCATTAAAACAGACTGACGTGTTACAAGAGACATCGTTGCACCAACTGATACGATTCAAGCGGTACAGGAACAGACACCTGCATCCACCAGCAGACAACCTGCAAATGGTCATTTCTCCATCCCCTCCTAAACACACGGACACAGTGTGCGACACAGAAACAGTACTGCAAAAGGAGTGAGCTCAGCTGATTAGGGACAAAATCAGGGCGTCTTAGGAGACAGAAGTTGACCACTGGAGAAATGAAAAACCCCCAGGAGTGTCTCCTATCAATATAAATAAATTAAGAAAACCAAAATGGCTCTTTGTTTCTCAATGCAACTTGCACAATTGAGAATTTGCTCATTATTAGGCTGAGTATTAGGAAACTTTTTGACTGAGAGGGTTGACCAGCCTGGCACAGCTGCCTAGGGCAGTGGTGGAGCCCCCATCCCTGAAGTGGTTTAAGACATATGTGGATGTGGCACTTGGGGAGATGGGGTCACTGGTGGCCTTGGCAGTGCTGGGGGAACAGCTGGACTTGATGGTCTTAGAGGGCTTTCCCAACCCAGACGGTTCTGCGATTGACAACCAGCTCTGCCTTGCAAACTTCAGAGCAGCCTGGAGTCTGGCGAGTCACAAAAAAACCCCCATGCATTTACATTTTTAAAAGCACGTTTGTTTTTTAAAGTGTGCTGAAAACTTGATCCATAATGAAAGACAATGACCTCCAAATAGCATCTAAAAAGAGTGGTGGTGTTTACCTTGCCATTACACAGCTGTGCTTGTAACTATATGCAAAACCAGGAACACACTCAGAAAGAACTGCACTTGGGTTTTTTGTTGTCATCCTATATACATAATTAAAGACATATTTCTATTCAATTCTGGTTGAGCTCCTACAAGTTGTGTATAAGTTATGTGTATAACTTGGGCTTTAAAGCCTCCCTTAAACAACAAAGCATTGTTTATGTTTTTAATAAATCTTGATTTTCACTCCTCTAATTCAGAAGACATTTTTTGAAGCAAGAATACACTGAATTCAGTAGGCAAATCTCCCATTAACATAATTCAATTGCCCTAAAATAATATTTATAAAGACAGTGGTAACTGTGATGCAGAGGGCTAAATGTAATAGGCAAAATTATCCTGCTCTAGTAGTATATTCATAAAGGGTGAGAGTGTGTCAGCAATTTCCAGAAACCTTTACAAGTAGGAAGGAACCTGGCTTTTTTTCAGCAAAAGCACTAAAAACAGGCATCAGGCACAAAGAGTTAACACATTCTTCCTACTTCTGAGAGCAGGAACGGGCCGATTTCGTCAGTGAGGTTTGGCAGCGCGCGAAATCCTGTAACCAATTCCATTTCCTGATAAATGAACGGTCCGCAGGGGAAAGTCAGCCAGAGGCTTTGGGAACTGCTGAGCGCTCAGACATGACCGAGAGGCTCCTGGAAGGAGCCAGACTGTCTCTTTGCTTATCGCCGCCCAGCCGAGCGGCACCAGCGCAACGCCGGTGCTGCCAGACTGCACCGCCAGCCCGGGCCGCGGCACGGTCGCTACACGTGAGACCCCCAAAAAATCAGAGAATACACCAGCCCCAGCACACGCCTGACATCAGGCTCTAGGAACTCTGAGAACACATGTAACACGGGCGTTGGGATGGGACTTGTAACAGTCCGCACTGTTTATGTGTTTCAGAGCCAAGTGCTAGGAGTGACTCGGTATTCTGGAGTTGAGGATCTCGTCCCCACCCTTCCAACAGGAAAAAGCCAAATACAGAATGATAAATCATTCATTATTGGTTAGATTTTGGCACCAGTGAGGCTCTGAAGGAGGGGCTTTCAATTGGAGCTATAGGGTGCGTCGCCTCGAGAGCTGAACGTCACTCCCAAGTTCTAAACCGTTCTTCGTTTTGAGCTACAAATTATTTTTTTAAAATTATCTTCATAAATGTGACTAATAGCCTTACTGAATGTTAACAGTAAATGCCAGCAAAATGACAGCAAAATGACAAATGTGCCTCAACCCAAGATCAGCCCTGATTTTCTGATCTATTGAAATACCAACTTTTCAGACAGAGTTAAACCTGGATGTTTGCTCACTTTCATATAATTTCAAATCAATTCACAACTCCAACATCTTCACAGGAAATTCAAGTGGCTTGACGCACACAGAATTGAACTTTCAAAAGTCTAAAATTTGAGCTTGTAAAAAAAAAAAAAATACTGCCAGTCCGATGACCCCTGAAGGGAAGTTAAAAGGGAAAAAAAAAAAAAGAAAAAGCTCAAATAATAACATCAGGCCCTTCATTACCAAAATCCTGGGTAAGTTTTCAAGTGGCTTGCAGGCTTATAATAGCAAGGATGCCTGCAATTGATTAGCTCCCCCAGCACAACCAGATGTCTTGGTGACAGGGAGAAAGTGCTGTGGGTTTGGAGTTTACTGGGATGCACAATATCCAATCACTGAAAAACAAAATAATAAATAGGAAGGTGGAAGCTAAAGAAATACTACGCATTTTCTCAGTGTGTCCGAACCCAGTTTCACTGCATGTTCCAGTTCTTTAGAAATCCCAGGATAAATTCTTTCTTGCTCCCAAAGAAAATGCCAGAGACTTGGTTGAGTCTGTCCTTTATCACAGCATCACTACTCATTCCTTCGCTGGGATCTTGGGTGCTTTCTGCTCAGGGCTGTGACAAATACAAGCCAACAGCATAAAAGAACATTCTCTATCTCTACATTCTCTATCTGCACAGGTTTGCAAACAAGGTACGTGGCCTTAGAGGAACACCAGAGTGCTGTTTCAGACATAACACCCGCACGTAGACCAAACAAACTCCCCTTTCCTGCCGCTCCTTCCCTGACTTTAACTCACGTTAATTAATGCATGCTTTAAACCTCAAATGAGAAAAGCGGTGGGAAAACCTGAAGGAGATACAAAAAAGATCTGCTACTCTTTGGAGGATTTTGATATTCACAACTCTGCCGCCTTCAAAGCGTCCTTGATCCTTTTTGGGCTGCTGTTATGCTTCCACCAAATAATGTGATGACTCCAGGAACGGAATTGCATAACAAGCAAGAACACTGCAGCAAGAAAACATCTTCTTCCTGCTCTCTTCAGGATGTGGCACTGAAGAGGAGGATAACACTGCAGGTATGGAGTGCCACAGGCTGGTTGACACAAGCCAAACCCCAGCACCAAAGGATTAGTATTTCTATCATAGAATTGCAGAATGGTTTGAGTTGCAAGGCATCTTAAAGATCATCCTGTTTCAACCCACTGCCGTGGGAAGGGACATCTTCCACTGTCCCAGGCTGCTCCAAGCCCCATCCAACCTGGCCTTGGACACTGCCAGGGATGCAGGGGCAGCCACAGCTGCTCTGGGCACCCTGTGCCAGGGCCTCCCCACCCTCACAGCCAAGAATTTCATCCCAATATCTAACCTAAACTTAAAACAAACAGTCAAAGTACATTGAAGGGGTTCAGACGTCTTATTTGAGTTGTAACCTGTGTTAGAGAAATTCTTCACCAAGAAGGGTGACAAAATGCAAACTATTCAAGACGAGAGTGAGCAAAAGCTGATGGATTTGATGTGGGTAACCTGAGTCACTCCCAGCTTCTTCAAGCTGACTGTGCACCTGCTAACAAAGCTCTGCCTCCATCCCATTGCTCCTTGAGCTGCTCCTCTCAATCCTCTCCAGCTGAGGAGGCTGAAGGTCACGAGCTCACAGACCCAGTTTTGCTGCTCTGCTCACACAGAGCACAGGCAGAAACACGGCTCTCATGAACATGAGATCCCCACCAGGATGCCGACCATGGCTCCACTTTCTGCAGCCTGGGAAATCAGGGAGAGGGCAGGGGAACATGAAGCACAGTCCCTCTTTCCTCCTAGCTAGCAGGAGTCACTGTGAACCACACAATCCCCACCATGAGACACACAGAGCCTGGGGGCCTGTCTGGTGTCCTGCTTGCATCATGCCTGGTACCATCTCCTAAGCACGAAGATACAGCCTGGCAACCTTGAGAATGCTGGGACCATCAGCAAAGCTTTCCAGTGGAAGCGGGATTTTCCCCATGGAAATGAATGCTTCAGTGACTAGGAAGAAAACAAGACTGAAGTTCTCAGTTTATTCTTCATCTCTGGAGAAAAGCTTTATAAAAGTGGTCCAAGTTGAAAGCATGATTACTATTTTCTGTTCAAAGGGATTTTTGGGTGCTTTACAATAAGAAACTGATATTACATGAGAAACAGTTTAAAGATCAGAGATTCCAAAGTTTGCTAATGCTTTTTTTTCCCTATGTTGATGCTGCAGTGATGTTTATATTACTCTTCAATAGGGAGGTGTCAGAAAAGCATTAATATGTTTTTAACTGTGTGCCAGGCAGACAAGCAAAATAAAATAGCTGGGTTTTTTTTCTTGTTCTAGTCAACAATGCCAAAAATTACTGTTTATTTTTCTCCGCCCCCATGAAAGAATTTATAACCACTGAAGTAAACTCGAGTTAAAAAGCTGGTTTTAATCCCAAAACTGACTGACAGCTGCTGTGTAAAAGCAAACCTAACTTGTTTGGGTTCTCAGAAGCATTCACATTTGAAAAATTTAGTTTCCTGGAACCATCTGAGAGGTGGTTTTTGGTGTGTATTTTTTTTTTCCCATAATGCTACAAAAATAATTTAAAGAATGTGATACTGTGTAATTTTCACACTTGTAACACAAGGAAAGGTGGAAAGCACATCCCCTTTTCAAACAGCCTTAAGAGTAACGTGTAAATATGGTGTCGGTTACAGCGTGAGTGAACTCTCCTTGGGAGTGCCAGGGAGAGGTTGTGAGTGCCACAGTGCACACCACTGCTGCGAGGCCTGGCAACACTCAAGCAGATAAAACACTCAGCTGTAACTAAGACCTTGTATGCAAAAGGAATGGCCTTACACCACACCAAAGAAACCCAAACCTCGACACGCATGACAGTCAAAATCCATGCAAACACTTATGGGAATGGGTAACTGTGTGAAAAGTTCTTGTTAGTTTCTTTTTTTTTGTCATAAAAAAAAAAATATTTAACCAAACTTTGAAAAATAGATAAGTATGCTTGATAAATGACTCACCAATACTGCCAGCCTATGCCAACATTTCAAACAACTTGAGTTCAGCAATAAGAACTTGGTGTCTGTGCATAGCAAGTTTCAAGTCAAACTATATACATTGCTAAGGACGGCAGTAGAATTTGTTTCTCTTTCCTAACAGTCTCTAAGTTAACTGATTCCTTCCATTTTACCTGAAGGATGCTTCTGAAAATGAAGTGTTGTTAGTATTCAATCCAATTCATCAGCTGCATTTGCATTACACATGGCTACAAACAAGGCTCTCTAAAGACTGCTAAAATCCACTTTTAACCACGGGACAACAGGAGTCATCACATTTCAAAGACTTTTGAAGACTTAAGCGTTCAAAAGCCATGTTGATGTGGCACTCGGGGACACGAGTTAGTAGTGGCCTTGGCCACCTTGGGGGAATTCATTTTAGAGGGCTTTTCCTACCTCAACGACTCTGTGATTCTACGACTTGGAATCCACAGGTGGCAAAGTGAATTTACTTTGGCCATTGGCTTTTCCAGTGTTAAAGCAACCAGGCACATAAGCAAATGTTTTTGTTAACACGCTATGTATTCTAACTAGCTACTGAGCCCTACTTCCTCCTAAAGTCACATTTCTGTGGATTATCATATTAATGCTTCAGAGTGAGGGTGGTATTTATTTCTGAGCTAAACCCCCAAAGGTTTTGTTCCCTTCTGGGATGATGCCGTTATTTTCCTTCCTGTAAGGTTTCAAACTACAAAGCCAAGAGTTCCCATACAATGCATTATGTCAGCAAGTATCTAACTTCAAGCACTATAATAATCACAGTTTTTCCATGGTATTTTTCACATACTTCAGATCTTGCCTACACACAAGTTTGCACCATTTAATTAAACAGATTTAAATGATAGAAACTCCTGCTTGGACATACTTATTATAGAGTGGTGTCATTCAGTTTAGTTTCAACTCATTCTCACCAATTTAAGTAGCGAGGCTTACATTAATTGAAAAGCACCTGCATAAGGGTTTGCCCTGGCTCAGACAGACAGACAGGTTTATAATCCCACTGTAAGATTAGCCAGAGTCAGCTGAGTGCAGACATGTCTTCGACTGCTCACAGTTTCACAATGATAAGTTATTTTCTGACCACAAAGCCCATCAAAACTTTCAAGATCACTTTTTCCCCCTGGAATTTTGATTACCCAAAATAATATTTCTCAAGGGACGCAGAGTATATTCTTCTCTGCTCGAGGTCTCTGAGAAGCTGACCTCTAAAACAAATGCCCCCAAAAGAAACGTGAGTTATTGTCTATCACTTACAGGTCAGCTCACGGAAGCAGGGAAGTCTGACATCTTAATTGAGGGTATAAATTGTCAGAAGGAAATATACAATCCATAAATACTCTTATTCTTAGCATATGGTCAGTGCTCTGGAAAAGCCCAAAAAGCACTCTGTTTAAAACTTTCTTATACTTCTGTCACTAATCTGATCTTCTTCAGGGTAAGGGTTAACAGCAGCTGAGGGTCAGCAAGAGGAAGTCTGTGTTGTAGACGCCTGCCTAGCGTCAGACCTAAGGATGTATTAGACACAATCAGCTTCCACTGTAATAAGAACTTTGACCTTTGAGCCAGAAAAAAAAAAAAAAAGAAAAAGAAAAAGATAAATATCAGGAAGAATTGGATGAATTTATTTTTTAAGGAAGTTTTCTGTCTCTCTTGCTTAGTGCTGTGCCCTGGAGCTCTGTAAAGGAGTTGCTGGTCTCTGTAACTCCTCTGTCCCTACCCCTTTATGGTGTCACACAGAGTTAATCTGTGCACCATTCCAACAAAAATTTCACAGCAGCAAAAGTGTTACAGCAGTAAAACAAACACAAGAAAGCCGTACATAGCTTTTAAAGCAATTACAGACCTGCCCCAAGGTTTAATTTGTATTATTAAAGACCATTGGTCTGGATCCTGAACCCAGTATCTTGCTGTGGCCAAATAAAAACCACTCAAGACTAAGGACAGCAGGACTGTGGAGGAAAAAGAAAAAAAAATTGTAATCAGGAGCAATTCTAATAGATAGGGCAATGGATGGTTTCCTTGGGTCAACTGGGTGCATATATACGGATTTCCTTTGCCACCTGGGGGGCAATGCAGGGCTGCCCCTGTCCTGCCCCTCTGCAGGTGTGATGGCACCACTGACTGCTCAACAGATGATGTCTCCTCCCTGGGAGGAGCGTCTGTAGAAGCAGGAAAATTCTTACAAAGAGAGCTCAGTACCCAAGACAAGAAATCGTTTAGGCTTCTTTGGTTTGGGGGACTTCATATGCATATTCGTATTTGGGGGCTTTCTTTTATGGCCATTCCTGGTTTCTGATTTCCCATGAGCACAAGTCTGATGAGGAGCAGCTGAGGGAGCTGGGGAAGGGGCTGGAGCCCCAGGAGAGGCTGAGGGAGCTGGGAAAGGGGCTGAGCCTGGAGAAAAGGAGGCTCAGGGGGGACCTGGTGGCTCTGCACAGCTCCCTGACAGGAGGGGACAGCCGGGGGGGTCGGGCTCTGCTCCCAGGGAACAGGGACAGGAGGAGAGGGAACGGCCTCAGGCTGGGCCAGGGGAGGGGCAGGTTGGATATTAGGGAAAATTTCTTCACATAAAGCTCTGTCAATCCCTGGTTGCTGAGGACAGTCCCCATCCCCTCAAGGACTTAAAAGCCATGTGGATGCGACACTTGGGGACATAGGTTAGTGGTGACCTGGGCAGTGCTGGGGAAATGGTGGGACTCGGTCTTGGAAGGTTTTTCCAACCTAAATGATTCTGTGATTCTACCAAAGCACCTGTGCTTGACAACCCCTGTTGAATTCACTGCCACCTCAGTCAACAATCATAATATTTTTACGACATTTTTTGCAGCTGAACTTCTGGGGGTGCTGCTGCTTTCCAAGGGTGATGTGCCAGGGACATCCAGCTCCCCTGGTCCACCTCCCAGGCAGTATCTGCCATCACCATGATGACAATTTTACTTTTCCCCCGTGCTGCGGTGCCTCAGTGATTAGCAGCTTTTTTCAGTGAAACAAATGGAAGCTGATGGAGTTGGAAGTACACTGTTAATAAAAGGGGAAACCTATGAGAAGTGCTTTTAACACCTAAAGCGAAACTTGTTCTGTCAAGAGACTGAAGGCTTTTACCTCTGCTCCTTTTACATATTCTGTGAAATTTTAATGCCCATCGAACTCAAATGCACTTCAATAAATATTAAATTTTGTACCATATCAAAAACGTGAGAGTTGATGGCATAATGGCACGTCTGCATAGCACACAAAGAACATCTGACAGAGTGCACACTGATGAAAAAATACTAATTGACACGGGGAGAAAAGGAGTAGGGGAAAAACACAAGCAGATCTGAAAATGCTCATGAAAAACAAATCACCATCTTAAGTGGCTTAGGTAATGGGAACTTTTCTTTTATAAAGCATTAAATGTGGCCTCCCAAGTGTGATCATTTTATGAAACCAAATGTCAGCTTCCAGTCACTAGCTGGCATTTGAAACAAGTTTTCCCACTTATTGCAGAAGAGTTGTTATCTGCTGGCTAACTCCCCTTGAAATCCTGAGATAAGTCACAGGCTCCAGACACGGTCCCGCTTCTCTCACTCTCCTAATCCTGAAAGTACAGATAGTTCACCAAAGGCAAGGAAGGCAGCCTGAGAACTTAAAAAAAAAAAAAAAATAAAGAGAAAGAAAGAAAGAAAGAATGAGGCTAATTTTCACCTATCACTATGATCTCTAAATTGCCTTTAATAACCTTCTGCAATATAGCAGGGAGCCTGGATTGTGGGCTGCTCGTCTGCGAAGGAGACAGCTCTATCTCCACGCCATGGCTTCTGCCTCCATCCTGGGCATATTAACTTCATTTATCTCCTCCCACAGACTGAGGGAGAAATAACCAGCTCTTGATTTCAGCACCTGCCCTTTATCTCTCCCTGTTTGTGCAGAAGTCTTCTAAAAGGCTAATTGCTCAGCTTGGACTTTCTTGGCCTTCCACAGTACACAGCTAAAAGCATATGCTTAAAATAATGTTAATTATATTGTTTGTCTCCAGTCAGACTGCTCCAGGACTGGAAGGAAAATCTGAGTTAGATCTCCCATTTCCCAATAATTATTTGCTAAGAAAATGCAGGATATCTTTCCTAACACAGACACACACACACATGTATATATTTATCCATGACCTACTGCTACCACACATGCTCACTTTGCATCCCGTGTTGCTTCCCACAGTGGAAGGGAGCAGGAGCACCGGGGTGTGCTCCCAAACTGATAAGCTCCATTATGCAGATGAGGATCACGGCTCTAAGTGCTGTTATTTTTAGTCGACGTTGATTCATGTTTGAACTATGGGCTAAGCAACAGACTCAGAACCTGAATACATGTAGCACCTCTTGAATGCTCACTTCCTAGACGAAGGCCAAGATAAGCAACTTGAAAACATTCACTTGAAAACATCCGTGCATACATTAGGTACTCACATGCCAGAAAAAAAACATCATTGTCTGAGCTGCAGGGAAGTGAGTGAGTAAAAGCTCTGCCTCAGCCCTCATTTTCCAAATCATATCCCTGCTTCAACTGCCTCCCCCAGAGTGCTTCAGCTGAAGATGGTTATTTCTAGGAGGCAGGAATAACATCTCTGCAGGGTCTCTTGTACTTTACAGCACTTCAGTATACTGTGGCAAAAGGCAAGGATGGCTTGAAAATTAGTTAGCAATTAACTGCAAAGCTTATATATAACACATGTATATACATATACATATATATGTACATATATTCTTGGGATTGAGCTCCACATCTTTGCACGTTGGAATTACGTGTAAGTTGTGTCAACGCAGATGTAATAGATTCACAGTTCCTCCAGACATTGTCCAAAGTGGCTGAACACAAGCTGACCCTGGTCTTGGGGACAGCTCTGGGCCCCTCAAGACAAGAGAGACACCGAGGGGCTGGAGCGTGTCCAGGGCAGGGAAGGGAGCCGGGGAAGGGGCTGGAGCCCCAGGAGAGGCTGAGGGAGCTGGGAAAGGGGCTGAGCCTGGAGAAAAGGAGGCTCAGGGGGGACCGGGTGGCTCTGCACAGCTCCCTGAAAGGTGCCATCAAAGCCAGCGTGGGTAGGGCTGCTCCCACCCATCCAGACTTGCCCAGAGAGTGTCATTAAAGACATAAGGATTAAAGCTTTCTCCTTTATTTAGCTGCTGAAATGCCTCAGAGTTGCCAGAGTTATTGTGTAACTATATCTTCAGTCTGATCTTAATATGAGTTTGTCGAGCTTTAGAACAGCTTCCCCTGAAAACCTCAGAGACTGAAGTGGGAAGACCTGAGGAACTGGGAGACTCCCAGGAGAGAGGCACAAGGACAGAGGGCACAAAGACTCACAAGACCGTTTCTATAGCAGGGAAACGTGCTGCTCCTCATCACTGTCTGTGCAAAGGAAGGATGTTATTTGCATGTACAAATCGATGCATGACAATGCATACATATATATCTAATACATACCTATATATATATATATATACACAAACACCCCACCCCAAAGTCAATGTCACCTTTTCTACATGGAAAAGTAACCTGCTCTGGCCAAATTGCTGCTCAGCAAAAGTATTGAAAAAGAAAAAAAAAAAAAAAGAAAAGAAAAAAAAGAAGGGGAAAAAAAAAGAAAAAAGAAAGGGAACCAAAGAAAAACCAAAAGACAAAACCCAGTAGGTGTAAGTGGTCAGTATAGAAGACTGACGTGTCAGGCTGGCTGTATTCCCTTTGTAAGTCTGTCCCAAAACTCAAGTGCTCCAGAGGAAAGGGAAGTGCTCCAAGCAACACTAAGCACCCTTAAAACTGGAAGTACTTGACTGTTTGGTGAGGACATACAGAGCTTGGCACATGCCAAAAAACTGCTGGTTTGTTGCTTTAAGTGGCAATATGAATATATAATTTTGAAAACTGTATACCGTTAGTGCAGAAAATTGAAACTTGATGGGATTTCACTCCAGAAACAGCATTTCTGAAAACAGCGGCCTGACATGCCAGTCGATGTGGCACACTCAGTAACTGAGAAAACCTTCGCTCTTTTTTCTAAGCAGTGAATTTTAGCTGGTGATGGCTCTGTGTCAAGAAGGAATCACTGTAGCCTCAACGTAAGAGCTTTTAATTATCTGCACTTAAGAACAAGTTGTCATAGAAACAGCCAAAGTTCCAGTGTTCCTCTGTATTCACAGCATCACCAAACAGAAAGGACAACCTGAAGGGCTGGATTTGGATCCAATAACTGCTCTTGTGTTACTCAGGATATTCCTGTACGGCGGCTCAGGACTCGGACTCTAGACCAACCTCTCCTGAAGGAATTCAGCCTGAGTGACTGAAGATGTGCCATCTCAGGGACACAGGGAACTGCAGGAAAGACATTAGTATATGCAGCCAGCTAGAAAATTCCCACTGGGTGTTTTAAAATTACCAGCATATAAATAAATTACCAGCCGTCGCCAGTGGCCGCATGGACTCAGTGTGCCTTATCTGAGGATATTTTACTAAAGTTACCACAAAAGAAATGGTGCTCTCACTCTCTTATCACAGAGCAGCAACAAAAACAGTTCTGCAGAAAACAGACAGTATTTAAAATACACTTGGCATAACAGAGAAACAAGATTCATCGTGTTTAAAAAACACACAGAGCTCCTGTTTGCTTACTTACCCACTTACACAGATTTCTTTCTCGCAGTATTTAAACATCACACAGCCATTAATGGATTTTAGCCTCACAAAACCTGTCAAGTTGGTAAATCCCTCAAGAGACTTGAGAGGTTCTCAGAAAGGAATGGAAGGGACTGCTCAGGATTACACAGAAAGCTCATCATCATGTTGACCAGACTTACAGGTCCTGAACTGATTTCCACTAGGTTGGGAAATTCTTACCTAAAGCCCCCCAAATTTATCTTTATAGCACTTAATATAGACCTGGACAGAGGTGCAGAACACTAGAGGCAGAAAAAGCAATTAATCAAAAGAGAGAATTATCAACGTTTGGTTCCAGCATAACTAAACAACAGATGGAGAGAGGAGCCTGCATCTTCAGGATATGATGAGGAAAACCTTAGCTTCAGCAAATTTTAATTCCTCCACACACTTCAATTTAATAACTAATCACAAAAACTCACCCAAACACTCAGCAGAAATTATGAAATTAAATGAAAACATACACATATGGCAATCGACAGTGCAATCACTTATCAGTCACTACTGAGAGGAGAGATGATTTCTTGAAGTTACAGATATAAAGGGCATATATGTGTAATTGATAGGAACAGTATACTTTAAGTGACGAGGTCTTGAGCACTTACTCTTAGCCTGTCTTTGGGCAAAGCAACAGCTCCTTGCTTGATGATTTCCAGAACTCGCTCCACTGACAGCTCAGCTCCAGCTTGCTCTAATCGGGAGCTGAAAAAGCTGATCACCTGGAATGAAACATCACAGCACATAAATAAATAGAAGAGATCTTTGGATCAATTTATACACAAAGCTGTCATCATCTTTTTTGGCACCGCTGTATCTGCGCTTCTAAAAGAATAATCACGTTATTGTCTGTGTCACAGCCAGGGAGACTTTGTTAATGTCAAGTTAGCACAACTCTCAGCATCCTCCTGCAGTCGTTTTTAACAGACAGATGATTTTACAATATAACACAGCTGAATTAATGAATTTACATTTTCAAGTACTGTGCACTGACATATGCCTGTACCTCTTTCTGTCAGTTCTATGAGCTCTTCCAGTCTTCCTATGATTTGAGCTGGAAATTTACTTTCATTGTAAAGCATTAAAGTAAAATCATTACAGTTGCACTGACTTCCGGACAAAAGGCTTGAAGACAACTGTTAAGTATCCCAATATGAGCGACTACATTTCCTGGGAGTTGTGTAGCACTCAAAGCCACAGCAAGCGGATGGTGAGAAGGAGGTCCATAAAGCTCCTCTTCCGCCCAGTATCCAGCCCAAGTGCTGCACACACCTTCCACATCCCGGATTTTAGGCCCAAGGAATCCTGCAAATTCCCTCTCATCTTCCAGACATCCCCCTGGTGAAGCCAAGCTGATTTTCCCCGTATTTCCCTTCCCAGCCCCTTTTCTGTGACCCAGCTGGTCCTTGTTAGCTACAACTCAGTTAGGTCAGGCTTCAACTTTTATCTCTCTCCAAGCTCAGTAGGTCACATCAGAAGCAGACATCCCACCGGCAGTTATCCACGTGGGACATCAGAAAACCTCCATTTCTACAGCTCCTTTCATCCGAAAAGAACACACTTTGCAAACCCCATCCCTTACCCCAGGGAAACTCCTTAGTCACACAGGGGATCCCAGACTCAAAACGGGAAAAAAGAGTCTGGGGGAAAATTTCAACACCTACTTAGAACTCTCTGGAAGTACCACAAGAGGCACTTGGGAGAGCCCGTCTACACCAGAGCACCTGGCCAGCCCTGGGCAGGAGGCAAGCATAACGCTGGTGGTTGGTTCTGCAAAATCCTGTGAGCTTTCGACACACTCTGTGGAAAAATACTGATGTTCACTTGTATCCGAATCACAGTCCCAGTCCATCGAGTAATCTCTGACAATTCTCCCAAGTAGAAGGGGGGAAAAGTGTATTACACTACAAAATCTCTGCTGAGCTCTCTTTGTTCTGTAGTGAGACACAGCTGGAGCCAGAAACCATTACCCTAATTATGCCTCCCAGCTCAGCTGCTGTTCATAAAACAAAGACAGCTGATGGCTTGATTACTGTGAGATTCAAATTTGTTGTTCCTGTTTGCGACTTCCCCCACAGAAAGCCCAGCCCTTGTTTTGAGCTGGAAGATTTGCTGGGATCTCTAGAAACTCTTGCACCAAGTGAATGAGACAGAGGCAGACTAAAAGCTGCTGGAAGTTGTTTTTTGGGATTGTCATGGGATTCTGGTGTTTGGCTCAGTTGGGTTTTTTTGGGGGTTTTTTTGCCTGTTTTATTTTGTTTTTAACAACAGAAGTACAGCAATCAATCAAGAGAAAATTCAGGTTTAATCATCTGTGCTGTGCCTATGATTACCTCCATACTTGAGCGGAAAGGGAGAATTTCACTGCCTCTGGCAGATGCTGCAGGTAGGCTTTCGCATTCTTAGAGATAAGGACCTGGTGGAGCACTGTGATCTCTGATCCTTAGGAAAAAAACCAGGACTAGGAAGGTGTGCTGAGTTCATAAGCAAAGGAGGTGGAGGGAGGAACCAGAAACAACAGAGTAAAACAGCAAGAAGCAGCTTGTGCAAAGAGCGTGAGGACCTCTGAGTGAGGCTGACATGGTTTTGGCAGAGAGTTTGGGACAAATTGCTGGTGGAGGATACACAGCTCGCAGAGGAACAAGCAAGTTGCCCACAGACTTTGAAAGAAAAAACCATCTTCCTGCATTTCAACACTCCTCTGTTGTCAGTAATCACTGGTGAAACCCATCCTCGCCAAGGGCAGGCTCCTGCAGAGAATCTATCCCAGCGGCACTGCCTTGTTAGCTCAAGTTCTGCTAAACCACAACAAAAGCAAAACTTAATATTTAGCTTTTAACCAAAAGGATAAAGTACCATCATAATCCAAACATGTAAAAAAAACTGAATGAAGCTCACAGATACTCCCTCAATTCTGACGTTTCCTATTTTGGGAAGTCAAACCCTTCAATCTTAACATGTTTTTAAAAGACTTATGTTTTTGTGGTAAAGGTACTAATCTTCTTTGGGTTATATTTCAAGAGAACAAAAGCAAGACAGGCTTCCAGTATTTTCAGGCTATGTCAGCATTTTAGAGAACTCAGAATGGCTATTTTTGATGTGTAGTTGATGACTAAAATTAAAAATATCTACTTTAATAATGGTTTTTATCTCCAGGAGTTATTTGCCTTACTACTTCAAACAATATAGAAATGAAGTATGGACCCTGAGAGCACAATATCCCAGTGAGGTACCCATTAGCATCCCAATGAAGTAAGAAAACAGAAAAGCAAAAATAAAAGAAGATGAATTATACAGAGGAGATCCTAAAGAAGGCGTTTTCTTATTAGCTCCAGATCAGGAATAAAACCAAAAAGCACCCAGTATTACATCCCTCATGCCCAAGCTCCAACCTCTGTAGCAGAGGGTCTAACTCTTTTCCTACTAATCTAGTCAGATATAAAAGTATAAAAGTTCAACATCATATTAAGGAACAGTAGCCTTTTTCTTTGAAAGAGCTTTAATTATCTTCTACACTTAAGTAACAGAGGTGAATTTAAAAATGAAAATTAACAGATTTCCACTCCTTGCCCCATTGAAAGTAAAATGAACCAGAAAAAAATAAACTGGGTGGAAAGTATTAAATGAGTTTCAGGTTTTAGGATGTTTTAAAACCAACTGAGCATATGACTTTATGAATAGAAAAACCCCAGATCTTAGTGCAAATAAACAAGTCTGAGAGATGGTCTCTTCCTGAAACTCTGAAAATTAATTTTCTCCTTAATTATAATAGAAAACAACTGCAAAGACTGCTTAAAAGGAAGAGCAAGGAGAAACTCCACAAGCTGCTGTGAATTACTCTTTTCCTAGTCAGGCGGAGCACTGGAAGGCCTCCCCATGAAGGAACATAACCCATCCTAAGAGCTCTCTCTCCAGTCTGGCTTCAATACTAACAGAGACTAAAAGGCACATCTAATCCAGGATTATACAACCCCCCACCAGGAATATCTGATCCCTGTCCAGATGAAACGGTGGGTGTATGGAGAGCCTTGCCCTGTGCAGGGTCTAATCCTGGCTGTGTAAGGTACCCAGACGTGTGGTACGATGGGCACAGGGGACCTGGCTTGGCCACCTCCAGCTCAGGACTTGCCAGGGTTTGTATTAAAATACCATTAATACTTCTGTACAAAAATAGAGTGATAGGTTTTTGGTTTTTTTTTTTTAGTATTGATTTCCAAAACTGGTTTTAATCATAGACTCGTGGAATGGTTTGGTTGGGAAGGAACCTCAAAGCTCATCCAGTGCCAGCCCTGCCACGGGCAGGGACAACTTCCACTATCCCAGGTGGCTCCCAGCCCCAGCCAGCCTGGCCTTGGACACTGCCAGGGACGCAGGGACAGCCACAGCTGCTCTGGGAAACCTGTGCTAAGGCCTCCTCATCCCCACAGTGAGAATTTCTTCCTAGAGATCAATTTTCCATGAGAAATTCATACTTTCTTCTCCTTTGTTTTTCTAGACAGTAAACTTACGAGGTATTGCCAGAGATTAAAAGTACTACAAGATTAGAATGATTTAGAAACATTTTTCATTTAAAGGCAATATTTTAGGTTTTGGAGATTATTTTCAAGATTGTGAGGGAACAAACACAGTGTCTGTTATTTCACCCAACAATTGTTTTCAATTGGGCTCCAAGGCTGAAGTAACAAAATATTTCCCTTTACAGCATGCCAACAGCAGAGCTATCAAGGGCAAGATGTTTTCTCCACTTGGATTCTGTCAGCAGATGCTGAAGTGCCATGAGGCCTGCAGCAGCCCAGGCAGTGCAGCTGCCTAATGAACATGACAGCTCCTCTCCTTCTCCTCCAGCTAAAAATAACAGTACAACACGTTGCTGCCTCCTCTGCCTGCAAATGCAAAGGTCAGTTCTGCAAGGCAGAAGAAAAAATAAATCACTTGGCACAAAATGAGTAAGTTTTGAACCTGCTTTTGTCAATTTTGTTTCACTTTGAAAGTGATTGAAATGAACACTTTGAGTATTTTATTTCCAGCCACGTTCACCACTGGAAGAGTACTATGGTGTATTGATGGCACACTGAATGGAGAAGAAAAGAAGAAAACAAACCTCTTGCTGTAAAGTACCGCAGGATTAGCACTTCAACTAAGTAGCTTCCGTAGGGAAACATAAATCACAGCTACATTTGGTATCCAGTAGTCATACCTGGAGCAAACGGGAGGCAAAGCCAACCCTCACTGATTTAAGAAGGTGTGAAACAGCTTCAGGTGATTCAATAGCAGGAGAAACACAAGAGGTTAATCAGCAAACTTGAAGTACTGTATTTTTCGGAATGAATGAACGAAATAAGGAGCGTGTTCAAGGACACACGAGCTTTTCCAGGTATTCTGGTCTTCACTCCTAGGGTGTTGGAATGAGGAGGAAAAAAACAGGCAAAAAGACCTCCCCCTCAAAAAAAACCAAACAACAACCAAAAAAACCCCAACTCAAACTCACCAAAGCCCCAAATGCTTAGAGTATTTAGCTGGGCTCTGGTAATCAGCAGGATCAAGGTTTTTCTAAGGACATTCTAAGGAAAGCCATAAAAACTTAGTTCCTAAGTCCAGAAGGTCTTAGAAAAGGGGTTGCTGTGCCAGAGCAAAGCCAACTTGATTGATTTTAAAACCTGGCAGGGAAATGTCTTTGAAGAATTAAATTCCTTGTAGGAAATTGCATCCATTGAGTCCTTTGCATCACTAAGCCATTGCTCCCAATCTCCTGATGTCTATCTGACTATTTTGCAAACAAAAATTCTAGCAGCTCCTAGTTAGGCCTGCTCCACCACCTGGTATCAGTTGCTCGCTTGTAGGAAATATGAGAGCAGTGAAAGCCAAGGAGTTCTCACCGTGGCCATGAACCAAACACATCTTGAGGAATGATAAGCGAAGAGTCTCCACCAAATTCCTGACATATCTGAGGTGCCTGACCAAATTATGGACCACCTCTGAAGTGGAGGCATATAGACGGCTCCCAGCTGAAATATTTCTGCACAAGGCCAGAAGGGGAACCATAGCATTCCTCTTTGTTCACAATTCAGAAGAAGAATATCCTGTTTTAGCTAAACAAGATGCACTATCTCCTACTAAAATGGCTTTCCAAAATGAAAAGTGAAGTAATAGGAAGCAGAAGGTATTTTGACTTCAGTTTCTTCTGTACGGCATTAAAGGTTCCCATATCTTCCCAATCAGCTGGCAGTGGTGATTTTTAGATTATTTTTTAAAATACAGAGGCAAATAAGTAGTTTCCAATAAAAAGCGGTTGATACACTGATGACCCTTATACATTCACCTATTTTTGCCTCAATGATGAGTATCACCAGAGTAAACGGAATGGTCCAAATCCAGAGGAACAGCCCGGAGTTACTGTGGCCAGGTCTGTACTGAAGGAAACCTGGGCAATTCCTGCTCTGGTCTGAGCTCTGGTGGGGCTGCATCCCCACACCTACCTGTGCTGCTCTGTCCTCTGCCCCAGTGCCATGCTGCCAAACCTCTGCTATCCAGAGGGCCCGGAAAACCTACCACAGTGCTTCGTTATTCCTAACCTTGGAAAAGTCTTTCTTTATGACCGGAGAACCCACAAGTATGTGAAAGAGATTACTCCATTTCCCTTCACAGCAACATTTTATTTGAAAAATACCACATCACTTAACCCTTCCTTTGGCAAATCAGCACCTTCAGAGGTTCTGCTTTCCACAGCTCTTATTTCTACCTGGAATTTCTTTCATTGTGCCAGCTGAGCGTGAGCCCAGGGGTGCCCAGGTGGGCAGTGACCCCTGGGCTGTCCCAGCCGTGGTGTGACACAGCCCCAGGGCAGGGCCTGTCCCCTGGGCTGGCACTGCTGAGGCACCTCCAGTGCTGGGGACAGCTCTGGACCCCTCAGGACAGGAGAGACACCGAGGGGTTGGAGCGTGTCCAGGGCAGGGAAGGGAGCTGGGGAAGGGGCTGGAGCCCCAGGAGAGGCTGAGGGAGCTGGGAAAGGGGCTGAGCCTGGAGAAAAGGAGGCTCAGGGGGGACCTGGTGGCTCTGCACAGCTCCCTGACAGGAGGGGACAGCCGGGGGGGTCGGGCTCTGCTCCCAGGGAACAGGGACAGGAGGGGAGGGAACGGCCTCAGGCTGGGCCAGGGGAGGGGCAGGTTGGATATTGGGCAAAACTCCTCCATGGAAAGGGCTGTCCAGCCCTGGCACAGCTGCCCAGGGCAGTCGTGGAGTCTGTGGAAGAGTTTAAAAGCCGTGTGGATGTGGCACTAGGGGACATGGGTCACTGGTGGCCTGGGCAGTGCTGGGGAATGGGTGGACTCCGTGGTCTTGGAAGTCTTTTTCAACCTAAACCCAGAGTAATCCAGGTAAGATGTCACCAGCATGATTAGGCTTAGAGGACACCTCTGGGTTATTCTTTGTATGCACACAGAATTGCAGCAGATGCCTTTTTCGATTTGCACCATCGACTACTCGTTATTACATCCCCAGTACATTCTCCAATTAATTCTTCATCAAATTTTTAGCCTTTTCACCTCTTCCATGCTTCCTTTCGGTTGATGAGTACATTACATCCAACGGAGCAAAAATAATAAGCATTTAAGTCTTTATATGTCATATCTATCTTATACATTGTTGACAAGGCAAAGTGGCAACTGTTCTGGTGTCCAAAACTCATTACGGACTTTATATGCTCTGTGTTTTGGTCTGATTTCTGCAGCATTAAACATTATCACACTGTCTGTTAGTATTTCACCATGAAATACAAATCTGGACTACAGTTTACAGTCGGAGAGTCTTTCATCAACTAGTGGGCAGAATCTGCTGGAGCAGAGGGATGCCAGAGTGACACAGTGTGTAACAGGCAGCTACTGCTCCCGCGAATCTCTAGAGCTATCTAGATGATTGGAATCACAGAATTCCAGAATGGTTTGGAAGGGACCTTCGAAGGCCATCTAGTCCAATCCCAACGCAGCTTCCACTAGACCAGGTTGCTGCATGCCCCATGCAACCTGGCCTGGAACACTTCCAGGGATGGGGCAGGCACAGCTTATGTGTGCACCCTGCGCCAGTGCCTCACCTGGCCACTCTCCCAGCCAAGAATTCCTTCCCAATATCCCATCTAACCCTGCCCTTTGGCAGTGGGAAGCCACTGCCCCTTGTCCTGTCACTAAATGACATTGTCAAAAATTACACTCCTGGTTCCACGGCAGCATGGGTGCAGATAACCCATTCATGCTTTGCTGTTTATGATCAGAGAAAGTACCAAGAGATGGAGTCAGGATGTAGCAGAGCCCCCTGCAGACATACCTGGGGAGCTTCAGAAAGTTAATTTCTCTTCACCACTCTTGGCACTACCAAAAGTCGCAATCTGGGCCACAAAATTTCATTGATCACAACAGCCTGAAAGCCGACACAGCTCCTCAATACACAGGAAGTTGGTGGATCCATCCTCTCCTGAACAACCAGCCTTGGTCACTTGAAAAGCCTGCCCAGCTCTATTTCAGTATTTCAGATACTATTGTATCTGAAAGCAGGCTGGGATGGATGCTAAAATACGAATATAAGAGCAGGTCAAGAATAGGGAGATCCTTCCCATGAGTACATCCTCCCAGCTTTCAGCAACATCCAGTTCAGAAATTTACTGAGCTTGATCTTTAAGATTTCTTTTTTTTTTCTGGCTCCTTTTAGAGCACAGCTACATTTCAGACATCCACAGTGTCCCATACAGCTGTGAGGATGGAGCACCCAGCTCCACCACTGCAGAGGAAAGTCTGCTAAGTTCTTGGAGACAGAAACTCGTTTGGTTCTTTTCAGATGCTGCCCACATGGTTCCTAGACAAGTTCCCTGCAATGTGTACAGGAAAACTAACACAACTTGCCACTGTTTCAAGGGACAGCAAGACCAGTTAGAACATTCTGGCTGTAGCACACAAGACAAAGACTTGTTCTGTATGGTGCTGCCAAAACTGTGTATGAAGTGCAGGACGTGACAGGGTAGACAAGGAGTCAGATGAATCTCATCTTTTATTCAGATCTACAAGCCTGACAGCTCTTACCACTTGCCAGATGGTGACAGGTACATTTAAAAAAAAAAAAAAAATTAAAAAATTCTTTTTTTGACGTCCTCGCTTCTCTAACAAAGGAGCTATTTAAAAATTCAACATGCTCCCTTGGAAAGCTTTAAATAGTTTCTGAATGTAACTGGCATTATGCTGTAACCCAATATTAAATAGTTTTGGGGAGGAATTGTTTAAATTGTTGAGGAAAACCTACATTTAACTGTTACAAAGGAAAGGACGTGCTGCTGTCTGTGGGAGGCACAGGTCTTCAAGCAGAAGAATCTGGCCACCACCAGTAATCCTGGATGTGGGCAAGTAACCAGAGAAGGTCCCTATCTCAGCCAGGAATGTAGACAACCGTTATCTTCAGTGCACCATATCCTCTTTATACAACTTTAAGACATCTTGCTCTAATCACTGCTGCCTGTAGTCTGCAGCTGCTGAAAGTTTAGAGAGTTTTGAGCTGCAAGTCCTCCACTCACCAAACTCTTGCACGACCAGAAAACGTGAAGAGAGAGCAGAAGAGGAAGGAATAGGTACTGAGCAGGATTTCAGTTCAACAGTTACAATTACTTTCCTTTATGGGCATGTGTCTGGAAATCTCCTGCAATCAAAAGCAAATCAAACCAGAAACTCTGCAAATTGTTAGACACAATAATATGTTATTCACTGCATCCAGAGACTTAGCACCCTGCTCAGTCCTCCTTTCCAATATTTTGCACCCAGTGGTTATAGTGTGGCTTCAAACATTGCTCAGCTCTGCAAATATTGACTGGAAGACAGAGAAACATTTGTAATGGTTCAAGTTTTTCTAGCAGAAGCTCAGGCTCTCCACATGAACATTAAAACTACTATCAGATGCAGAAACAATTAACAACTGTTTCCCAAAGTCATACTCCAGGGAGAGTCACACTGGCAACAGCTTCTTACCCACAGCTATTTTCTTCTAAAATGTTTCCTTACACAAGGGGAAGGTTGCTGTGAAGAAAACACTTGGCAGGTGAAAACAACACACATTTAGATAGAGACAGGGAATAACTGAATGCCTGCTCTTTACTTACTTAAAAGTAATTCCCTATAATATCATTAATAGGCTGGTGATAGGAGTAAGAGAAAAGAAAAAGGATCTTTTGATGATGAAAATTAGCTTTTGTTCCCCAGAAAGGCAGGTTTCTAACAAGGGGCAGTCAAGAGAAGCCGACATTGTCCTCCCTTTAGGGGGTGAAAGATGCGTCACAGCTTGGGAATTCTTTACCAGAGGCATCTCAAAAGCCCTCTGATTCTCCTGAGTCAAAGGTGTGTGGAAAGGATCGTTAAATAAACCTTCTAACCCAAACCACTCCCAGTTTCTGCGCTGCCCGGAAGTCACCACAGTGCAGGCCCAGGAAACAGTCAAGAAAAATTCAACATTTTAAAACCAACTGAGAAGCGGTGATGAATATTTTTCACTCCTCAAGAGCAAAAAGAGATCACATAACCAAGTGTAACCGTCTTTGAAGCCACGTCCCACTCACCAGGTCTATATTTTGCATGATGTCCTGGAAGGAGGGGTGAGTCCGGAACTGCTCGAACAGATCCCGCTTGTAGAGCAGAGCGTACACCAGGTTGGGGTTGTGATGGAGGGAGTTGGTCAGGCAGGAGTTGATGATCTCCAGCATCATTCGGATCACCTCCTCAATCACATTCAGGTCTTGCGCCTTGAGGAAAGGAGTAAAAGGTCAGTGTGCCCTTTCCCATTGTAAAAGATTGAGCAATAAAGGCAGTGCGCAGGTGATTATTACTAATAAAGCTATTAGTTGGCAATGTCTCTACGGTGAGCAAATCTGGCATCCATGTGTCTGGAAAGGAATCCCTTTTCCCCAGCAATCACCAAAATTTTAACTGAAATGCATCATTCTGGTACTCAGCCTCACAGCTTGATTCTCCCAACAGGAGCCATGACATAAAACATTACCGTATTGTAATCAGCCAGATTCATAAGGGTTAAGTGAACACAATCTTTTCAACCCTTCCTATTCTAAGTAAAAGCACTTCAGCATATAATTAATTTATTATATTTTCTGTTGAGCCCCTGTGCAGGAAGGAGGGATAGGGAAAAGAGAGAAAAAATAACAGAGTAATAAAAAAACAGTGGATGAAAGAGAAAAGCAAAGGCAGGAGAAGGAAAACCGACTGCACTGAACATCACTGCACCTTGAATATCTGTCACTGTTACCAGACTTCTCCCCTTTGACTATTTCTTAAGATTATTTTCTTGGCATTGAAGAACACTTGTAATAAATGAAAACAGGAATCTCCTTTTGTAGTGCACTAAGCCTTCACAGCAATATAAACTTGTAGAGCTTTTCATTTTGTCAGTGCATTTGACAACTCAAACTTCCTAAGCTGAACAAGCTGGCATGTGAACTCCTGCCAGCTGTCTGGATTTCCCTCCTTGAGCCCCACACCAGGATACCTCCAATACGGTTATTCCAACTGCAGAGCTGTCTGTCCTACCTTGGAATAGGGTAAAAAAAAGGAGCACTTCTACCTTGTTTGTATCATTTAGGTTGTCTCCATCACATCAAACACTGGACTGTGAGACTTCATAGGTCTGGCAAAAACGTGAACCATACTAAACCAGCTTGAGATTTTCTGCTGGGTATGAACAATGAAACCACCGACACTTCCTTTTGCTGACTGCCCACGAAGTTCATTTTCTGAGTTATCACAAGGCACTTAAGTTCTTCATAAAAAGGCAGCACTTACAACAGCATTTTGTTGGCCTGTCATTCAATGTGCGCACAGTTATTTTCTACTGTTAAGCAGCACTGTACAAATTGTCACGTGGCAGATGTATGCTCTCACCAAGGCAGAAGAGAACACAGGAGTTTTCATTATCTGCTTTAGACTCATAAAGAGCAAAATTCCTTGCTACCACTTTGCTCTGGCTGCTTCCAATGTAAAGCAAGGTACATTTCTTCCTATAAGTGTAGATCACAGAACCTCAGAGTGGCTTGGGTTCGAAGGGACCTTAAAGCTCACCCAGTGCCACTCCTGCCATGGGCAGGGACACCTTCCACTGTCCCAGGCTGCTCCAAGCCCCGTCCAGCCTGGCCTGGGACACTGCCAGGGATCCAGGGGCAGCCACAGCTGCTCTGGGCACCCTGTCCCAGGGCCTCCCCACCCTCACAGCCAGCAATTCATTCCCAGAATCCCACCTATCTCTGCCCTCTGGCACAGGGAAGCCATTCCCCCTTGTCCCATCTCTCCATCCCATGTCCCAAATCCCTGTCCTAGATGAGGCCCTGCAGGAGGCAGCACAATTTCCCTAACCTGCTCCTCCATTTCTTTTGTGACACTGAGGACCATGGAGAAATGAGATCCCATCATTACTCCCACACCTCAGTCTGGTAATCCCCAACACTTGTCTTCTACACGTACAAGGCAGATTTAAGTGGAAGCTTGTTGGAGCTCTTGTTTGAAGAGGAATATCTCGTGCATGCAATCCAGTAAAATTCCTTCTTTAGCAATGATGCCTGACAGTGAAGGTAACAGGTTTTTTTTTTTTTCTGAATGTGAGTATATCCTATTTTTTAATGACTTTGCCACCTAAATTAGCATTGTAGTGCAGCTAACAATGATGGCAGGAACCCTCACAGAGTTGATTGCTGTCAATGGGAACACAGCCTTCTATGACAGAAATAATCTCTATTTTCAAAATGCAGGTTGCTCCTCTGCCTAGTTACCTAGTTATTGTGCTATGAAACAGCATCCCAGGTAGGTGTTGTGAAGGGTATGTAATGAAAAATATTAGACAAAAATAGAAATAACTGCTTCAGCTGGAATCTGAAGAAAAATCCAGACCTAACTCACCTGGGGAATGGTGCTTGCCTATCAACTCAGATTTACTGCAGAATATTCTGTATTATGGTGTATTTTTAAGAGCTGAGCACTGGCATACTTCTGCCCCCAGTGCAACAGAGTGAGTTAGTGACCAAGACACTATTCTAAAGTAGAGACTACCTGACTTTCACAGAAATATTACGATTCTGAAGCGAGATCTATCCAGTTACCAGAAAGGTAACAAACCACTCAACTACTTTTCAAACACTAAATGTCTTTTCAATAAAAAGTGTTCAGCTTAAACTGCAGGCATACAGCTAATTGAAACAGAAAGCCTTGCTAACCACCTTGTAATAGGTTGGAGACTCTGCTAGTGGTCAGCTTCAAACAATGAAAAGGTTCAGAGGTTATTGCACAGTAATTAAATTTAACGTTTTTAAGAGCCGATGGACAGAATCGACCATCTGTACTTCAGCTACCACATTGCAGGTGCAAAATCTGGGACCCCCATGAAGAAAAACAGGAGATACAGTGAAGATTTTTACTCACAACTGACTACACAAAAAAGAATTCATAAGAAGACCGATCTCCGTAAAAGACAGAGAAGTGGCACTGAATCCCTGTACTGCACACACGTATCAGGAGAAACTGTCTGCTCCTATAATTAGAGATTGAATCATTCCTAAGGGTTTAAAAGTTTTCAAAACAAAGGAAAAAACATGCATAAATCCAAGGTCAGCATTTGGATGAGATAGTGGAGAAATGCTGATAAAATGCCATGTGGTTTTGTTGCTTTGTATCATCAGTATCAAACTACAGCCCCACTGCATGCAGACATGGTATCAAGGCAGGTATAAATAAAGTTACACTAACATTTTGTTGTTGCAGTTTATCACCCTGTGTATTACTTTCAGAGCAGCTGAACACAGCTGAAATGCTGAATGTGTGTGGCCAAGGCAAGGACTAACACACCATCCTCAGCAGCTTTTTAAAACCTTTTTTTTTTTACTGGATTAGCTGTTATATGAAAAGTAAAGTCAAATATTGATTTGTGAAACGTAGACATGCTTCAATCTATTGAACAGTACATTTAAAGGGGAGGAGTTAGAAGTTTCCTGTTGCTTAAAACTGACAAATACAGTGTGGCACTCACATTTAAAATTACCACAATATTCCTTTACAAAACAGGGCTCAGACAATGCTTTTGTCAACATCGACGTGTATCAGTCCTCCCTCACCTATTTTTTTTTTTCTTTTTTTGGTTTATTCCAATTGAAATAATTATAACCATCAGTAAAAAGGAAAGTGGCAGCTAAAAACTTGGTACCAACAGCGTGAGACTGAAATCATGCCTGCAAAGGGGACGGGAATGTAGGCACAGCCCTCACTTTACTGTGGGTAATTCTAGGTAGTTACCTCACGTTCCTTCTCAGAAGAGAAATTAAATGTGGTGCATTTTTGCAAAGATTCTAACTTTTAAGGCAGGAAGACTTAAAAGTTTGGTCATGTTCTAGATGCATGAGGGATAAACAAGGCAGTGACACCTAAATAACAGCCAGATACGTGTCTGGGTAGTCCTTTGTTAAGAGGAAAAAACAAGTAATCATGCCAGAGAAAAGAGAATGGAAATAAGCTGAGAGGATGCAGGGGAAAACACGATGAATGAGAACATTATCTGGGGGAAAACAATTTGAGTTTGATAAACACTATGAAGGAACACACAAAAGTTCAAAGCTAAGGAAAACGATGGGCAGAGTTGGATGTTCCTGGATCTGACCATCCTGGAAGATTGTTTCTTTCTTTACTGCAATACAATTAATAATTAGCATGGTATCCCCTCCTGGGCAAACACTTCCACAGAACTCAATACTTACATCCTGATGTGTAAAACCATTTGAAAAGTATATGGCTTTTAAATATCAGGAGAAGTCAAGCAGCTTAACCACAAAACCCCAGGCATCTGCTCACAGTTCAGTTCCTTACAGACATATTTACCCATCAAAAAAAAAAAAAAAAAAAAAAAACCAAAAAACAAAAAATCACTGTCAGCAGAGGATGCAAAAACTCAGTGTCACCAAAAACCCATTTAATTTATGGTGCCCCGTCTCCTGGTTCTCACAATGGAACATTCTCAGTGCTCACCCTTTTAATTCAATTTGATACTGAATTTATTTTAATTATTGTGACTATAAAAAAAACTGATTTAAAAAGTTCTATCATGAATGAATGCAAATCTCCACCCTCCAAATGTTACCAGTTCTGAGGAGATAAAGGGAGGCACGTCTTGTGTAATTCAGCTTGACGTTGCATAACCATCCCTTGTGGTTCGTACAGTCTGATATAAACAGAGACCAAATTATTCAGCTTTCTGTTTTCTTTCCTCCAAAGTTAGTTTACATGGAAAATTTTTCTGGTTGAAAAATCAGAATTTTGGTGACTAGTGATGCTATGAAATGGCATCAATAAGCAAAGGTGGGCATGAGTTTCTCTTCCACGGTGAGATTAGCTTCTTGATTAGCCCAATTTTTGACCTTCAGTCCTGAGTCCAGGCTGGAAGTCAAGCACTGCCTTGGTCCAGACTGGTACCCAAGGTATTGAACAGCACAGATGGTGACAGATTTCTTAATGATATTTTGCATTTTTGATCGTTATCATTATCTGGGAAGATAATGATAATTATCATTATCATTATCTGGGAAGATATGCTGCAGACTCAGCTGGCCCAGGTTTCTCAGAGAAGCTGTGGTTGCTCCCTCCATGGAAGTGTCCAAGACCAGGTCGGACAGGGACCCTGGGATAGTGGAAGGTGTTCCTGCCCATGGCAGGGGTGGGACAAGATCAGCTCTAGGGTTCCTTCCAACTCGAACCATCCAGGGATTCTATTCCATGATTCTAAGAAGCACCAGTGAACAAACTTAAGTCTTATATCATGTCCACATGATAATTACATACTTCATACTATGTATGACGGACACGACTATGTATTTTTTTTATTGTAAGCTGAAATTCACTTAAATGCAATGATTTGGTTCTCCTCCCTTTTATGTGGATGTACAATAAACCTCAAGCCAAGGCAATGAATAATTGTAAGCCTAAAGAGGTCTACTTTCTAACTCTTTTAAAAATTGGAGATCTAACCGAGCAACTTTTTCTTTATGGCAAGGTCCATATGAATGGTGTTATGCACCATATGACAGTAGGTACAGACACCCAGGTCACTTGTGTATACTAAAACACCCCCACATTTCTCACTGTGCATTCACATCACAGCAATTTTCCAGCTAAATTATACTTTCAGCTAAATAACTGCTAATTATATAGTTAGCACAATAAGCAGGAAGAAGCTTATCTGCCTAAAAAAAGCAAAACCTGAGCAGGAATTGGTAAGGGAGTATGCTACAACTGCACAATGTAAATAGGGTAAAAGAAAACAACAGGACAACACACTGTGCTGAAGCCTTAATTCAAAGAAACCTGACTAAATGAAGTGGAAATGTCACATATAATTGCAAAAGAAACACTTGATGGAAATGCAGGCTGACAAAAAAAAAACATGTCCAAACACAATTCTAATCTTAACTGCTTATGACAATGAATGGCTTTTAGTGACTGGGAGCCTGCTGCCAGTAATAAAATGCTTTGACATTTGAATTTTTAAAAGTGCAAGTTGCTTTGTGTCAAAGCTTGGTGGCTTTAGCTCATTCTGACCAACACTGCTGGTCCCTCTCCAGCGGAGCCCGGAGTGCACACAGTGTGCAAAAGCTGTGAAGCAGCTCCTTGAAATAGCTGGACATGATGTAATAATTTCCTTCCCAGGAACTCCACAATTCACAGAAGGAAAACCACCCTGGACTCACCACTCTCTTTGCTAGTTCTGAGTGACCCCTTAAGGACATCAGTTCCCTTCGCCTCTCTTTCCAACTCAGAAAATCCCGGGATGGTTTGGGTGGGAAGGGACCTTAAAGCTCATCCTGTGCCACCCCCTGCCATGGGCAGGGACACCTTCCACTATCCCAGGTTGTTCCAGTCCCCATCCAGCTTGGCCTTGGACACTGCCAGGGATGCAGGGGCAGCCACAGCTGCTCTGGGCACCCTGTACCAGGGCCTCCCCACCCTCACAGGGAACAATTCCTTCCCAATATCTCATCTGGCCCTGGCACTGGGAAGCCATTCCCACTCCATGCCTTGTCCCCAGTCCCCCTCCAGCTCTCTTGGAGCCTCTTTAGGTACTGCAATGTCAGGGAGGGCTGCACCACGTTTGTGTTGCTGCATCCACAATGTGAGACCACCCATCATCTTCAGAGGTGAGGCTGAAGGCCCCGTACAGATGCAGGAACAGAGAAAAGGTGAGGGTGGAGGTTGCACAGGCAACTGTAATTACGGCTGCTCCCCATGCTGAGCCCCTGTCCATGATGACTCACTGTAGCTCTTCATCTGTAATATTTTCAGTGAGATTCAACAATTTGCGAACATAAATTATAAAAAATTATAGTCATAAACAACTACTTCCTTCGTGACGCAGATATGACTATAAAGGCAATTTTGTCAGCAATGGAAGAAAAAAAAAAGCATACATACCCTTCACAATTAACAGATATCAAAAGGACTAAGAATGCCAAATTAACCCCAAACAGACAAGTTCTGCAATTTTTTTTTTTTTTTTTACTAGGGAGAAACCGGCAGGAAAAATTTGGTAAACTGTTCCAGATCCATAAGTTGCAGCCACATAAAGTACAGTTGAACAGACAGTTTCAGTTGATCTTACATCACATTTTTTTTTTCATCTGGCTTTGTACACGCTAAAGAACACTTCAATGAATTATGCTTTTGGACATTCAGTAGTTACTACTTCTGTCTGCAATGCAGCTATTCCAGATTTCAGGGTGGTACTCCTCAGTCTTTTGTGAGGAATAGACAGTAGACACTCCAGAGAATTACACCTTGATAACATAATTTATCAGCATCCACAATTGTAGTGATGTAAATTTCCCTTTTGTCTTTATAGGGGAATATCTATAGTTAAATATTTTCAAATAATTTACTTTATTTTTAGTTAGTTTAAGAGAAGCATATGTATCTTGTTTGTATTAGCTTTGGGGAGCTTCCAAGAGAGCTGTCTGAATTTCCTGCACTTTCAGCAGAAAATAAAACCTTCAACAAAATAAACTCACTCTGCCAAAGGAGTGGAAGAACGGAGAGGAATGAAGGAAGCTCACAAGAAAGCTGTTCTTACCCTCAGTGAGCAAAGCAACTTCAAAGCCAAGCTTTTGGTGACCAGAACCTTATCTTTATCTCTTTTACTGGCAATGCTCTATGGCTGTTCTATGTCAAGCTCAGACAACTTTTGGTAAAGTAGGTATCACGTGAAAAAATGCAGGGCCTATTGTGACCATAACCTCAAGAATTAACCCTGGCATCTCTGATCACCGCTCAGAAATGACAGCAGAGCTGTCACACCAGCGCAAAGTTTGTTGCCAGACACTTTGCTAAATAAACTGTCCATC
This sequence comes from Chamaea fasciata, assembly GCF_029207755.1. Lineage (NCBI taxonomy): Eukaryota > Metazoa > Chordata > Aves > Passeriformes > Sylviidae > Chamaea > Chamaea fasciata. The sequence continues at coordinate 1,450,766 of NW_027094089.1, read as the reverse complement.
CCGACACTCCTCCTCTGCCCTCCCGAGTGACTGGCAAGCTGAGAGTGCAGGTTTCCAGCCACGCTGAGCCAGCCCATGCAGGAACACATTTCCATGAGGAACATGGCATTTCCAGCCCCTATCCCAGTGCCAACACCCACCACAGGCCACGACAAGGCTATACCAGAGGAAATGCCATAGTGTGTCCCGTCCCAGAGGGAAAGGCCCAGGAGCACAGAAAACACAACACAGGACACCTGCCCAAGGCAGCAAGCCCAGCTGCTCTCATGCCCCAAAATTCTGTTTTCCCAGCTTGTACTGGCCCAGGAAATAATGAGCCGTTTCTGAGGACATGAACATAACCCAGGGAAGGTGCAGATGCTTCACTGGTACTCCTTAGACGACTTCACCATATTGTGTTTATTATCCAGCTGACCTAGAGCTCATCTCCTGGTCACTCCTTCACCTTCATCTCTTCTTCCATCTACGCCCTTCCTGTCTTTGAAATTCCAATCCTAAAGCTCTTCACTTCAAAGTATTCTAACTTATCCTTCACCTCCTTCAAAGTCAGGCCCCAGAATCAATAAAAAATTACTATAAAATTGCTCAGATTCCCTCAGTGCTCTACTGATACTTAGTGATACCTCACTCTCATAGTCCTGGGTCCTTTTTATCTGTTTACCGAGGATTTTGCAATTCCCAGAATCACAGAATCCCAAAATAGTTTGGTTTGAAAGGTTTATTGGCAGGGAAACCTTCTACTACACCAGGTTGGTCCAAGCCTCCCCACGAATCAAATCAAACAAACTGATTTTCACCCCAACTAGCTTAGAAAAAGTAAATTACTCTGGAAGACATCTACTCAAGGTCAAGCTTCAGAGGCTGGTCTAAGCCCACCAAGAATCCCCAGCATAGGGGGATCCACCACAATGTCCAAGGTATCTGACACTCACCAGCTGGGAGCTCAAACGCTCCCAAGACAGTATTTCCAAACCACACGCAACACTGACAACAAAATGCAAACAGTATTTAGCAAAACTGAACCAAATCGTTGTCCAAGATCCCACAAAACCTGGGAAGCAAACGCTACTAGAAGATGACCACATTTCTACTAAGAAAATTAAAACTGTGAATTTCCATCTAGTCATATTGTGCTTGAAATACTAATGACGTTTTCTTGCTGTTTTCTTGCTGTAAGGAGATGAAGATTTCTCTGTTTCTCCATGAAACTAAGCAGTATTCCCTGGAGGTATGGGAAGATTTTGTTTAGTTTGACTGGTAGAACAAGAAAGAACAAGTCCCGTACGCAACCCCAACTCCACCATACAAAGGTAAATAGATCATCATGATACAGGCTTTAATTAAGAGAACCAATCTACCTCGAGGAGAGTTCAAGGACTTTAAAGACATACCTCAAGTGAAAAAGTTTCTGATTCCGGCCCTGCACAATCTGCTTAGCTAGAAAATGTCACCAGCAAAACTGTTTGGAGAAGTTGCACAGCAATAAGTGCTACAAGAACTGAAACTTTGATAATTATCGTGGAATGATAACCATCACAGGATGGTTTGGGTTGGAAGGGAGAGAGACCACCTTGTTCCACCCGCCCTGCCATGAGCAGGGACACCTTCCACTATCCCAGGTTAATCCAAGCCCCATCCAGCCTGGCCTTGGACACTGCCAGGGATGCAGGGGCAGCCACAGCTGCTCTGGGCACCCTGTGCCAGGGCCTCCCCACCCTCACAGCCACCAATTCCTTCCCCAGATCCCATCTGTTCCTGCCCTCTGGCACTGGGAAGCCATTCCCTGTGTCCTGCCCCTCCATTCTCTTCTAAGAAGTCCCCTTCCGCTTTCTTGTAGGCTCCCATCATGAGCAACCCAGGTCTTACACAAGACAAAGTTTGTAATTTATGCATTAAACCTGACAGTAGTTGTTAACAGCAATGTAAATAGTACCTAATGAAATGTGCAAATCCTCAGGTATATCTCAGAGATGATTTCTGATGACCCTCCTCGGAAGTAAGTAAGTGGTTCTCCAAAAAGGAATCAACTCAACAATTTTGTAGGAAGATACAGTTGCTACACAGATATCAATTTTTGTGTTTCAGTTCATAGTTAACTCCAGATTTAAGCACCTTTACTTATTTTAATGCTTCTTTGGAATGGGCTCTTATTCTTTTTATCCTATGTGATGTTTACTGAAGTACAGAAACGCATATTTTTATCATGAAGAATAAGATGGCAAAACATTACATCTTGCAAATGGCCACAAAAAAAACACCAATTAGCAGTTTAAACCAAACAGTTTTCTTCATGTTTTTCCTTCACACCTCCCAAACTTTGCTACACACAATACACTGCAGTCGCAGGAATGCAATTTATCCACCAGTACCCTATCACCCCAGCATCATCTCTGACTATATTACCAAATATTTCCTTCATCACTGATATTATGCTGAGCAGTACCAATTGTGTCACTCTTTGCAAAAAGTCTATATACAACAATTAGGGTATTTCCTGTGAACCACCTGCTGTCACTTGAGAAAATCACGCAGTAATTACAGATTACACCAATCCTGCAGTCAGGTCTGGGCCCCTCAGGACAAGAGAGACACCGAGGGGCTGGAGCGTGTCCAGGGCAGGGAAGGGAGCTGGGGAAGGGGCTGGAGCCCCAGGAGAGGCTGAGGGAGCTGGGAAAGGGGCTGAGCCTGGAGAAAAGGAGGCTCAGGGGGGACCTGGTGGCTCTGCACAGCTCCCTGACAGGAGGGGACAGCCGGGAGGGTCGGGCTGTGCTCCCAGGGAACAGGGACAGGAGGAGAGGGAACGGCCTCAGGCTGGGCCAGGGGAGGGTCAGGTTGGATTTTGGGCAAAATTCCTCCATGGAAAGGGCTTGTCCAGCCCTGGCACAGCTGCCCAGAGTGAAGTCCCCACCCCTGGAGGGATTTAAAAGCCACGTGGACGTGGCACTTGGGGACATGGGTTAGTGATAGCCTCCGCAGTGCGGGGGGAATGGTTGGGCTCTATGACTTTTCCAAGCCAGACTCGAGAGGGCTTTTTCAAAGCAAATGATGCTACATTTCTACGGCTTTGCAAACCCACCTTCAGCGTCTAAGCAATTTTAATTGAGAAGGTATCAAAACAAACTGAATATACACTGACTAAGGCAGTCAACTTCACAGAAGCTGAATTCATAAGTTCTCATCTGGTTCCTCACCAGTCAGGTCCTGTGGTTCAGCATCACTGTTATGACACAGCAAACTATCAATGCCTTGGAACAACTGTTCTCTCGCACTGAAAAGTACCAATCTGAATAATTCTGACCCTATCTAAGAGAAAAAGCTTCACACACAAGACTGTATAATCCAAATCCTCAATACAAACAAAGACTGAACGGAGTTTCCATAATTCCCATACTATCCAAGCAGAAGATTTTCCGGTCCTGATGACGCACAGGATGTCAGTGGGAAAAGTCAGGGCTCCTCTCTACCCAGCAGCCAAAAGATTCTGCAACCCTTGGGGTGAAAATCGCTATTGAAATTTCTGTGAGCAGCGTAAGAAAGACAGAAGGGGCTGGCAGAGCAGACGAATCCCCCACTACGATTTGGGGAATGCCAAGGAGGCAAGGGAATGGTGCTACTGCTAAGGCCACACCCTGCCCCTGCTTCCACAGAGCAAGACTCCTGCTCTGCTCAAACGCCAAAAATCACTGCAAACAGAAACTGAGATGGGTAACACAACAACGGAAAACCACCACAAAACAGAGAAAAACCCCTCTTGACCGCCTCATGACAATATTAGGCCTGTTTAAAAACAGTAATTACAAAAAAGGTTGATTAAACCTGTTACTGTTCATATAGGAGGTTACAGCGTGCACACATGAAGTTTTTATAATGGTTCAGGATTAAATAGCAGCAGCGCATGATAAAAAATGTCAGGTTCCAGAGAGCAGAGAGTTGACAAGGGGTTATGGTAGGAAATTCCCAAACTGCTGTGAGCAGGAATAAACTGCTTTACAGCCATTATCTTATACCAGAGCTGAAGATAAACCATGGAAAATGCTTTTATTTCTTATGATACATTAAAAGATAGCAGCATGGTTAAAGAAGTAATTCTTTATGACACCACTCAGCACACATACTGTATTCATTCTTTCAGCGGTGTTAAATATTTTGAAAATTAAAGGGAATAGCTTAACAAAGATGTGTGAAGCCTATCAGAAAAATCACATTATGGAGCTTTGAAGTTATTTCAGTATAAAGGAGATAAGTTCTTCTAAAATATTAGAAAATATAAGAAAGTGGTTTTGTTTTCCTCTTATCTTACCTGCCAGTAAAAGTATCATTAATTCTATTAACCTGGGCCCAAAAAGCCTCTATGACAAAATTTCAAGAACTGCTCTCCCAAGCTGAATAAAATGGAAATTGTAAGGAGATGAGAAACAGCCTTCTGAGAGCTGACAGCAAAACAACCAAATAAATGGGATAACTTCTAGATTAAATCTCTTTTCACTACATTCCATCTTATTTTTGAAAGACACTTGGACACAAAGACACTGCATCAGTTCTGATAAACACAGAAGCTGCTGACCACTGCTCTGCTGAATGTTCTGGAAGCAGGGAGCAGCTGCAGCCTGAATGCCAAAAAATGAACCTTTAACTGAGATGTGGAAAACCCAAAACTCACAGAAAATAACTGCAGAAGTCTACGTACACAGGCACTTGTTCCAAAATGAACTATGAGCAACAGATGGTATTTTCTCAAATTTTGAGGCAAAATGCTCTTTGATAGAAATATGTAAAAGCTGAATTATACAACTAAATAAAATTTCCTGGAGTATTTATGAAGTCTTGTCTATTTTGGGACCAAAGTTAATTTCTTGTTGCCTGCTTCATAAAGCACAGCAGCGACAGACAGGGACAGGATGAGAGATTACTGCTGAAAGACAGTGAAACACCTGGATATGTTGTACATCCATCCCAGAGTCCCTCAACTCTTCCTCACCAAAATCCTGCTTATGGTTATAACTGGTTACCTGTAATTTACAGTGAGTTTTCTAATAAACTTTAATTAACCTACCACATGTTAAGATGGCTAATTTATGGCAGAAGAATAATTTTATGTATCAGAAAAATTCCATGAGGCATTTTTTTTTCCCATGGGAATGCAACATGACTCTTCCTATTGACTCAATTTATCAAAATCAAAGAAGATTAGTGTTGGAATGGGAAAACTTGTCATTATTTTTTCAGATAACCTTTTTTTGTCGGCTGCACTGAGCGAGCATCTGATTTCTCTGCGAGTGCTACAAATTATCTGCTGGTGAGTAGATGAGACACCTGCTTTTGGGAACTGCAACATCCATTTTCTCCTCAGTTTATCTGGGGAGAACAGACACACTTCAGATAATTAGTCCTATTGCAGTGAATAAGGCAAATTGAACCTGCAATGTTACAATACATCTTGTTTTCTCTGGAACAGGATGGCTGTTTTTTGTTACTAGCCGACATTATCTTTGAGGTCAAGGGTTTGGGTTAGCACACACACAAATGCTGGAGTGGAGCAGGCTCTGTACACACCGTACCAGCTTGACAGCAACCAAAAAATGCATCGGAACACAGTGTCTTTGGAGAATTTGTCATTCAGTAGGGAGCCACAGCTCACACAGCTCGGGCTCCAGCCTGAATATGAACAAGAGCAGCTCTGGAAGAGCTCCACCACATTCCAGTTACATATCTGAAGGGCAACTGGAAAAAAAGGAAAAAAAAAAAAAGGAAAAAAAAAAAAAGGTATCTTATGTGTCTCAACTTTGTTTCAGAGAAGTGAAGGCAATCAGACATCTTCCAAAAGTGCTGGGGATAACAAATACAGGAGGATTAAACAATGGCAATGTGTTAGAGGCTTGTCTCCCCAGAGCCTTCTCTTCCCCGGGCTGAACACCCCTAGCTCTCTGCCTCGAACTCAGAGATTGTTAAGAATTGCTACTTTTTGTCCAAACTCTGGGTTATTGTTTCTATAATTAACCAAGTCTGTGGAAGAATTCCTATTTATAAAAGCTGATTTAGTATATGAAATATTCAATTTTATTCCACTAATTCATTTAGTTCCTAATCAACAAAGAAATGAGAAAATTAGGAGAAACAGCCGATTACATGAAAGGGAATTAAAAGTTTATCTTTTCAATTACACCTGTGAAAAACATTAGGGCGTCTATACAATTCAATAAAAATGAGTAACAGACTCTTATAAATTTCTGTTTCTTCTAAATACATTCTCTGGATTTTCTGCGAGGTTTTTCAGAAAGATATTTCACAGAGAACAAGAATCCGCTCCTGTCAATGGCGATAAACAAAATGTAAATTCTACCTTCTACATTTCTTTAATGCTGTTTTCAGGCCAGGTGATGAGGAAATCAGTTTTCAGTAAGTGGCTCATTTTGCCCCATGTGATACTTCATATGAGACGCAGAGAGGAGCCAACCCTTTCTCAAAACCCAGTTTTGGTTTTGAATTTCTCTCTATATTAATAATTTTTCTTCTCCAAACCTTTTTCTTATTCACTTCGTACGAAGACTGCCTTTTTAATATGGTTGACTCATTCCCTTTAAAATACTCTCCATTCCTCCATCCCATCATTCAGTCTCCTGGCCACCCACACTGCCAATCAGCAGCAGTTGCGTAACATTACAGGTAATATTAACAACAGCCATCAGTGGGAGAATTGCCCTCAGCATGACACTGTGAAATGCTGCTCAGGGGGACAAGACCTCTCCAAGAAGAAAAACTGTAAATTGATGAGATTTACTTGCTTCAGTAACGTGGACACAGCCTGGAATAAATGTGGCACTGCCCAGGCCACCAATGACCCATGTCCCCAATGGCCACATCCACACGAGTTTTAAACCCTTCCAGGGATGGGGACTCACCCCTGCCCTGGGCAGCTGTGCCGGGGCTGGACAAGCCCTTTCCATGGAGGAGTTTTGCCCAATATCCAACCTGAGCCTCCCCTGGCCCAGCCTGAGGCCGTTCCCTCTCCTCCCGTCCCTGTTCCCTGGGAGCAGAGCCCGACCCCCCCGGCTGTCCCCTCCTGTCAGGGAGCTGTGCAGAGCCACCAGGTCCCCCCTGAGCCTCCTTTTCTCCAGGCTCAGCCCCTTTCCCAGCTCCCTCAGCCTCTCCTGGGGCTCCAGCCCCTTCCCCAGCTCCCTTCCCTGCCCTGGACACGCTCCAGCCCCTCGGTGTCCTTGTCCTGAGGGGCCCAGAACTGGACACAGCATTTGAGGTGTGGATGTTTCAGTTCAGACAAATTTGAGCTGCATCTGCACAGGTGAATAACTTCTTCCATTATTTTATCCAACGTGAAGCACACCGTCTTCCTCTTACTGCATGTTTCTCAAAATCACTGGGTCTTGGTTTACCCTAATTTCTGTTGTTCTCTTTGTCTTTCCAGTGCCAAGTCACAGATATCTGCAATGAAGGAACCTAAAGATCTTTGTTTACTCTTTTAATAACTTCTTAGTACCCTTTGATAGAAATGGATGACTTTTTTTTTTTAAACAACAACCAAAAATGTACAAAACCCTCACCGGTTTGCCTGTAAATGTCCCTGTAAAATATGAAGAGGAGAAACTGGAAATGGAAGGTACAACATGTTCAGCCAATATCTCATAGAGAAAAAGCAGCACACAGAAATTCCAATTCCAGTTAGGTATTTAGTACCAAACAGCCTAAAAGGTTTGGTACATACTTTCTTCCTCATCCATTTCCTCTACTTTATATGGCTGCATGTTTAAAAAAAAAACAATTACTGGGATGTTTATAACATATGGTCACATACTTATGGTTTTTAAGCGTTACATTTTTCAATCAAAACCCGGCGTTAGGAACACCAGAAAATTGTTTTAATGCATTGTTGAAATAGATTGCTGTTATAAAAATAAATCCTACTCTTTGGAGAGCTACTGCATTAGGTTGTTCTGTTTGTCTGTGGACGTCTGACCGAGACGAACCATCCAGGTGAATAATTGGTTTCTGAGAAACCCTGAACAGCCCACTCATATGAAAAAGGCAGCAGGAAAAGCATCTAATGACCAAATCAGCACAGAGGGTGCTCTGGGGATCAGTAGTGTTCCTTTTTCACCCAAACACTTCAATACTTACCATTAGTGTGAATAAAACAAATGTTGGCTTACACGGCAGTAACAAACAGTTTCATAGAGAGGCTTATGAGGGCTTTATCTTAAAAATGCATAACATTTTCTACCTACAGCTACACCTAAGACCTTTCTAAAATCCCACCGCTCCCAGGCTGACAGTTTTCTCAGATGCAACCCAATTAGATGTGCAGGAGAAAAATCAGCATACAAAATTCTCCTGTTTAACTTAGGGAGGTGCAAACGAACCCCAAGATCTCATCCATTTATAAGACAAGCCCTTAAAACTTCTTGAGTTTAATCGTCTTCTCTTCTAAGGACACTTGTTTAAGCAGTCTTCTCAAACAACATGGGTTTTGAGTACAGAATTTGAAAAAATGCCTTAATTTATACCCTCTACTGCAAAGTAATGACAATGTCCTAAAGCTCTAGAACTATTAAAGAGTAAGTAAAAAATCATGTTCATGTTTGGTTTACTTCAAATGTTTCTAACAAGCAAAACAAGGAATTTTGAAATTACTTTAGCAGGTGCTTGCGCTGCTAATGTCAGAATTTCTGTTACTTATTTGTTCTCCTGCCTCATAAACCTGAATAATGAAACATTTTCAATCAGATGTTCATAAGATGCTACTACCACAGTAAATGTTCTTTCAAACAAATGAATTTTCATCCTTATTTTCCAAAATAATGAGAATTTTAAAGTGAAATAAGGCTTAACACCACCTATGTAACACAAATACCAGACACCAATAAGACTTCTGTAGAAGTCCTGGGTGATGAAAGATCACCACTTTTTGAAGAACATCATCTTGATGTTCTTCAATGTATTTGTCTACAAATCTTTCAACCACGAGCAACGCGTTTGTAAAGACACAATAATGCAAAAACCAGCTGCAAATAACTATTAGTACTTCATAGTAATATACAGAAGTTTAAACAGACTGAACTTCACCCACAGCTTTTTCATAGAACTTCAGGATAGTTCTTCTGTTTAAGGATAATTTATGCAGCATTTTCTCATTAAAGTTTCAATTAATTTAAAGGAAAGAACTGATTACGAATTCAGGCAGAACTGCAGAATTCAGCTATTACTCAATAGAAAAGCTTGCTTTAGGATTTGGGTTAGGTTGGTTATTTCAGTCTATTCTGAAATAGCTATTTTTTGTGATATAAAAATAGGGGGATTAGGTAGGAGTAATATTCTATAAAATATAATTCAACTGGAGGAGGGTATGACTAATATTTAGAAAAAGTATTTATAGGCCCTCTGCTCAATACGGGAGACAGGCAAACCCAAGAATAACCTGATATTGAATATGTTACTTCATCAGCCATCAAGTCAGAGTAATGAAAAAGAAGGTATTATAGGGCAAAACAAGGTGACTCTCCTATTAAGTGCAACTCAAACAGCTAGAATCCACATACCATACAAAACCCACCCAGTACTACACTGCTTCACCATATGCTTTCAGTAAACAACACCCTAATAAAAAATTTCTTGTATAATCACATCTTAAGTTTATTCCTCCAGACAACACGAGAATCTAAAAATTCACACACAAAAATGAAGTTTTTTAGACCATTAATGATGCGAGGCTAAGGCACTAAGAAAAAAAAACTTACTGGGTTTCTTGGTGACATTTTGAAATGAAAGAAAAAAAGAGACAAAAAAAAAAACCACTGAAGAGACGAGGCAGTGCTTTGGGTGCTAAGTAGGTGGTTTCGGAATTTTAAAGAAAGATTATGACAAAAAAAAACCCCAACAAAACAACAAAACAAAACTACCTTAGCTTTTTTCCTCACCCCAGTATTTGACAAATAAGGACACATCTCAGTCAGAAGCCTTGATTTAATTTGGCAAAAGCTTCTCATTCTGCCAACAGCGTATCCAGTTCTACATATTTTGTGCGTTCTTAGCAGTTACCACTGACTACCAGCTGAACAACATTAATTGCATCACACTAACTCTATTATGGCAGACCAGTTTATTTGGAAGTAGGCTTAATTTAATTTCTGCATCATTACTGGAGTCATCATATGATTGTGGGGAAGACTTCCCATTTCTTCGTGATAACACACGTTTATAGAAGAACACTTCTATGTGATGGAAGAGCTCTGCATTAAACTGTTCTTCAGATAATTTTAAAAAATCAGATAGAGCTGCAGGACACGTGATATCATATTAGATATGCAAGCACACATTTCAGGACCCGGTGAACCAAGAGGTCTTGTCCACTCCAAATGGCCCTATAATTCATAGAATCGTGTAATCCTAGAATGATTTAGGCTGGAAAGGCTCAGAGATCATCTCGTTCTAACCCCCGAAACACCGCAATATTTATTCAAAGGTCAAATTGTTCACATCAATAGTGAATGAAATTCTTGCCTGCTACATATTGGATTAAAAATTAACTTCTCTGCACGTAACTGAATCCAGAACATTAACATATTTAAGATCTGTTTCATTATATTTAAAAGACAGCAAATACTGCAGTCCGTGGACCTGATTTTACCTACTCTTCAGCAATTTCAAGTTTCTAAGATAAACACGGCTCTTAACAAAAAAAGCTCTTAATTATAACAGACAATTTCTTCTTAGGAAGTAAATGACGTAGGGGAACCTTTTTTCATCCATTGATGTGCAGGGGGGAGACTGGGCTGGTTCTCTCTTGGGGGAACTCAAACGAAGGACTATTTATGAAGTACTTGGAGCTTTGAATGTAATCAAATGTAATAACAAGATATAAGCTCCCACCCCCCACCCCCCCCCAATTTCTTTTTTGTTGAAACCACTTTTGTAATACTGGTTTTTAATAACCCCCATAATGGCCAAATTAGAGGGACCCCAACTGAAGTCATTCATCCCACATAAAACAAACATTGCTTTTTCTTCTTAGCTTTGTTTTACAAGCTACATTACTTCCAGATGACGCTTGAGGGGCCTAGGAGTTTCAAGAGTTAGATGGTTAAACAGACAGCTGCTTTCTATTTACCATATAAATCAGGGAAAAATCAAAGAAGAATCTAAATATTAGAATTCATTTAGCCCATTATGGAGCACAAACTGAGGGGGAAAAGAAAATAATACAGAAATCTCGTCATCCAGATGCAAAGTTTAATTCTGGTTATCAAGATGAGAGAAAAACTCATCAACATTTGCAGAATTCCAGCCCTCCATGAGAGCCAGCTTTGCACAGTGGGTAAATTTACTGGATTGGGAAGGAGTCAGGAAAAGTCAGCTCTGATTGGGAACTCTCACAGTACCGCCAGGCTTTGCTACTGCGGGCTTTTTATATATAATTTTATACTAAAACATACATTTTTATACATATACATGCACACACAGAGCTCACTACATTTGTGGTTTTTACATTTTTCCCCTTGAATTGCCAACATACTTTTATTTCCATACTAAATAACCCCAAAACTCAACAGATTTTGGACAGAGGATTAAAGCTCTCCACATATTGATCAACGTATCTATTAATATGAAAAGTTCGATGTTACACTACAAGGTTTCTATCCCAAATTTCACCCACCGCTGAAGTGCTGCTTAAATGACAATGCTATGTATTAAAAAACTGAATATATTGCCACTAAGTGGGATTATTTTTAGAATTTTTCCTAACACATTTAAGCTTTATCTGGCTAGAACAATTTTCGTTTTAAATCCCAAATTTAGGAGGTAAGACTCAAGTGATGATGTCTGCTGAACTACTTGAATCGAATACTACACCTACATTTGATTTTTAATTTCCTCAATTTTTGCATTAAGGAAACTGGTTTTTTTTTTCCTTTCATCAGCAAGAAAATGACATAAACTTGCCAAAAATCATAATTTACTCTCTTCTCCATCCACTCTTTCCCTGGAAAGAGTTAATGAGAACCTCTTGTTATCAGCTGTAGTTTAACAAGCAGGAGAAGCACTCAAAAATCATAAAGAATACTATGAGTTCCTTAAAAAGAAATTTTTGGGGTAGATGGCAGCTCCAACAACACATCTGATGTGCTACTTCCCAAGAGAAGTTAGCATGCCACTAGTTATGCTGTTAAGTACCTCTGATTTGATAAATCACATTAGGCTGTAATCAGAAGACCAAAAAAAAAAAATATTGATACGTTTACTTAAGTAATATGTCTTGATCTGAACTGAAAGAAGCAAAATTCTCAATTATGTTATTACCAGTTTTCTTACTTGCTAAAAACACTGGAAAATATGCTTTCATTGAATGGAAGAAAGCAAGAAAGGTAAACCTAAGTGGACTCTTCCCATTTCCAGCTGGATCAAAGTGTAGTATTTCAAAACACATCGACGCTGCTACAAGAGCAATGAATAATATTATGGCTTATGAAACAACAAGTAAACTACTCTGCATGAGAATTAGTCTAACAGAGGACAGTGTCTTTGAGGAAATAATGACAGGGCGTGGTTGACTCTGTCCTGCTGCCTTCTCCATCCTGCTCCTGAATCCCATCACACCGACAAGAGTTTATTGGGAAGGGACCTGGACACCAGTCCAGCCTCAAAAAATGAAACAACTTGCTCTTTCCTCTTTTAAAAACAGAAAAACCAGAAAAGCAAGAACAGTATCTATCAAGGCCAATGGGGTCAGTTCTTTACTCCAGTTCCCAGCTCTGCTGGTACATCACAGATCTGATGGCAGACTGCAGCAGATACTCACAAAAAGAACATTAAGAAACACAGTAAAGGCAGAACTCAGTATATTCCTACCACCATCAGTGAGTATAAGCTTAGGGACTGTCTACTGGGTCAAAAACTTACTAGAATATAAAGAGTACTACTGTTCGAACGCCCAGAATTTAGGACAGTATCTTAAGCAGCACCTAGAATAAATTCATGTATGATTTAACCCTTGGACTTGGGTTCCATTCACATTCCCCTTTGGATTACAGAGCACAGTAAGAAAATGAATAATTTCTAAATTAAAGGGAATGAAAAAATGGTGAGAATTGCATTTTTAAAATACATATTTGGTCTGAACAGAACCTGCAAAGAGAACTGCTTATTAGGCAAACCTCCACCTCTTAATGAAGAAACCTGTGCAGAGCAGACAATATTAGAATCACGCCTTTCCTTTGCTCCAGGCTGGGATACAGAGGTGGGACACACATCAGGACTTCAGACATTCCAGTCCCCTCAGCTCCTACACTCCTCCTTGTTCTTACACTCAACACAAACACAGGCTTTCAGAAGTAGAATATGCTGAAGTGATGAAATCTGGCCTCAACTCTTTTTAGTCAACTGCCTATGTTTCTGACTGAGCTGTAACACGAGCAATTTGGAGAGGAAAAAGAAAGGAACTGCAAGCCATGCTTAATAGTTTAACTTACTGTTTCAAAATACGGGCCATGAACTTATTTTACTCACCCCTACACCAATCTTTCCAAGTGCTCTCTTTTCCTTCTTCCATCATAGCAACAGTAAAAAGAGAAAAAAGTCACTGGAGTATCTAAGCCTCTTGGCTGTATTCCAGGGAGCTTTCCCAGCTCTATCAGCTGCATTGTTCAGCTGCCTGTGCATGTAAGGGGACAACTTCGTACTGAAAGCCCTTCCCTGGGCCTTTCCTTAACTGCAGCATACATCCAGCAAGTTTAAAAGAAGTCCAAAGATTTTTCAATCATTCTGTTCCTACACAACCTCAAATATGTATCTTCATATGTACGTTATCACATGCCAGTGTGTTTTACAGACATGTTGTTTCCCTATTTAAGTCATTAAACTATTATACCAAATTATCTTTTTTAGGTATTTTTATATTTAATGCTAGAGTAAGAGGATATGTAAAGTCTCAGGCAGGCACACTCTGGATCATACATCAGCCACGAAAATAAAACAGTTGATACATTTTCATCCTCAAAAATCCTGAGCAACTGATTTTCTCTCCTCCACACAATACTGCAGCGAGGGTTCAAATGAGTACAGACCAAAGATACTTCAGCTGCACAAAGATATTATTCAAGTCCTCTCAAGACGTCTCCTTCTTCCACCCAAAGCAAAGATTTCCCAACAAGCTGTGCAATTAAATACAAAATTGTTGCCTACTTGTGGGCATTGGCTCAGCAAACTGAAGGGAACTGCAAGTATCCACGTATTCAGAACATACTAATTTGCCCCATGACTCCAGTTCTCCGCCAGAGGCTCACTGGGAATTGTTTTCAATCGTTTTCAGGCATTTTAAGATTCTGCGGATGCTAAAGCCCAGTTCTTAAAACTGCCACAGTTTTCAACTGAGTGATTTAAATATCCTGAATTACAAATGGCCTGAAAAGCACGAGCTGACAGTAAGTCTCTTCCCTCTGCATAGCTGTGGTTTTGTTCTGCCATTTCCAAGTGTAATTCTTGTTTTTCAGAGACGTTTCAGACATGACATCATTCATACAGGTTCCTGTATTTTGATGTCGGTGGTTGCTCAGCTGCCACACTCTGAGAATTCTTTGCAGATTTAGGGATGCAAGACTTGAATTTTGAAGCACCCATTACAACATCCATTTTGATACTCACATAATCAGGAAGTGGAGAGTCGTTTGAACCCAGGGAACCTCTCAAGGACTGCGTGGCTTGCTCCAGCACTTTGTTGTGTTTTTTAGACAGCAGGGAAAATAGACTGTGGGGGGAAAAAATTAAAATAACTTCAGAACAATGTCATGAAACAGTTAAGATTGTTCAGTAAGGAAAGAAATCCTATTACAGACACAAAATTTTTAGAATGCAATGCACAACAGTTGTACTATTTATTTATTTATTTAACGTCAGGGTAAGTAACAGCAGAGTTTGAATCAGAAATATTCTATACGATATATGACCTGAAGAACATTTTATGCTCATGATTAAATTCATAAAAGTCAAACTGTCACAGAAGGAATGGCATACATGCAATTTTAGTTCATAAATAGTTTGTGTTCACTAGAATGCAATTTTTAAGTGCAGCACCTCATGCAATACACTGTAATATACACCTAAATATCTCATATATAATCCATTCTAATAACCTGTTGCTTAGCCAGGAGAAATCTGAGTATATGACAAAAGCTTTGGGTATTTTGAGGCCAAGTTATTGCATTTTACTAGTATATATTATTTTCAAATTTATTTTAGCCTAAGTCAATGAAAAAAGGATTACCTTAGCTTTATAAATAATCTGTTAAATCAGAGGTCCATACACATACAGAGAAATAAACACATTTTTCTTGCATTCTGGAAAAAAAAGCGGGCCAGTGACACTCACAGAGGATGGTGTAACCTGATTTACAAGGACAATGGTGGAAGCAGCAGCAGCAGGCAAAGGCCACCAGCTAATTCTCAGTAGCAGCAAGGAGTGAGATACTCCTCTAAAGCCCTGGATAGCTCAAACACGGCTGTCAATTCACAGATAAACCCATCCCCATCTTGGAAGAGCTTCTAGGACCATCGAGTCCAACCCTGTCCCCAGCACAACCCAGGCCACCGCTGACCCCTGTCCCCAGGTGCCACGTCCACACAGCTTCGACATCCCTCCAGGGATGGGGACTGCACCACTGCCCTGGGCAGCCTGTGGAAGAACAACCCCTTCCACGGAGAATTTTTCCCTAATATCCATTCTAAACCTACTCTGGAGCAACCTGAGGCCATTTGCTCTCGTTAGCTGTTAGACGTTTTTAGGTTTTCTGTGTTTGAAAATATAATTTGGACTTTACTTCTTTTTGGAGGATTACAGGACTCCTATCAGGTTTTCCTAGGATGACTATGTGTGTTTTAGAGGGGGAAAGGGCAGCTTGACCCACACACACCACAAGGGTTATAGGGGAGGCCCTGGCACAGGGTGCCCAGAGCAGCTGTGGCTGCCCCTGGATCCCTGGAAGTGTCCCAGGGCAGATTGGACAACCTGGGGATAGTGGAAGGTGTCCCTGCCCATGGCAGGGGGTGGAATGGGATGAGCTTTAAGGTCCCTTCCAACCCAAAACATTCTGTGATGCCGTGAAAACAATTCACGTACAAGTGGCAAAATCCGCCTCAGTATTATATTCTGGACATCCTCCATTTCTTGGAACTGGATCAGTGTTTGAAGGCGTGCGCTTGCAAGGCTCTTCTACCTCATGAAACGACGATCAGCACCGGGAGAAGTCCCCTCAATTGTTTTAACTTGTAATGTATCATTGATATTATATCCTTCACAGATGATAGGAGTGGATTCTTTGGAGGACCAGATTCCTTCTCACCCCACTGCCAGTCAAGAGCCTCAGGAAAAGGCTTTTCCAACACTCCTCACAGTCATGAGGAATTAGTTACAGCAACTCACAGCTGTTAGTCGAAACCGCTAGAACATTCCATGTTAAAAGGGGAAGAAGCAACACAGAAATTAAGACATATTGGTAGCTTTCCGCATTCTCCCCCTTCCCGTTTTCTGTTACTGCATCCACAGACTGAAATTTTTGCTCAGATCAATAACTGGATCTGCAAGCTGGTCCTTGGTAGGAAACAGCAGCACTATTTCTGCAACCGTGGGTATCTTTGAAGACTCAGATTTCAGAGATACTGTCATCAGCACCATCTAGTGCTGTGGAGACAAAATAATCAGTTAAAACCAAGCTGGAGATGCTTATGGTGGGGTGCAGCAAAACCAAGTTAAATCTGGTGTCTGCTCCAGAAGATACAGATAATTTCACAAAGAGGAAGATTTCGGAATAAAGAGGATTTCCAACTAATAGATTCTTCTCCAAAACACATAAAGCATTTTGGCTGTAAAGGAAATGTAAATATAAACAAAGAAGCGGGATCAAGATTTTGGAAAGTGCATGTGTTCAGTGCATGTGAAGAGGAAAATGAACATACAGTGGTACTCTGCAAGGAACCAGAATAGCAAAAAGTAAATTTATTTATTCCCACAGAAATGTAGAGAACTGGGGAAAAGCAGAAAGGAAAATTATTTCTTTATATATCTCTTAAGTTTGGTTTTGGTATTTTTAATAATTAAGTGTACTATAAGTAGAGTTTATGGCATAAGCAATATCTTGGTGGCTGATTTCTATTTCCAAAGCAGCAGTGCAGAGGCTTTTGTTGTCTTTCCCCTTGCAAAGTTCTCCTTTCCAGCCACAAACTCACGTCCTTCACACCATGCTGGGACAATTCTTTGTGGGACCACTGCCCGTAACACAGATATCCAGGTTAATAAACCTCAACACAATTCCCTCCTCCATTCATCAGTTATCCTTCTCCAAGGACCATTCCTTAGATAAGCACAAAGGCAGGATACACAGCAGGATTTTTCATACCAAATTTTTCATAATAAAAATGCATGGAACTGCAGACTCAAAGAGCTCCACAAAAACACTACAGCTAAACACAGGAGAAAAAAAGTCAAGGCCAGATATTGTGATTAACTAATGTATTAGAATCTTCCTAGAAAGTACTGTTGCCTCCTGAATTGGTGCAAAACTTCAATTCCAAGTAATTTACTTATTATTATGCCTCTGTCTGCAGCTCTGAAAACCACCTTGATAAGTATCAGACTAATTTTTAAAGTCTCTGTGAGCACAGAGTTAGTTACAACCCTCAAAAGGCATTTGTATGAAGTTTAGCTCATAAATACCTTTCATCACCAACAAATGCAGCATTCTAAAGGAGCTGCTTGATTTCGCAGCAGTCATGTCTCCGGTGTCTGTAAGGTTTTGATTTTGACTTCCAAGGCATGAATAATGCAATTTTAAAAAAAGCAAAAATGCTTTACAACAAGGTTGTCCCTCTCTCGACAACAAGGTACAAGGTCCAGAAGTGGGAGCTGAGACTGTCTCCCAAATTTCCCTCATGTGTCTTTACCACACACCTACTTTTGCCCAACTAGAAGTAGAGATCAAACAGAAAAATACATGCATTACGTGGTCACTGAGGGCAGCGTGCACAGGCTGACAAGAATATGGATTTTTCTACTGGAATATTTGTCCTCTTTCATCCACTCTTCTCCACCAACTGTCAGGCAGGCTACAGAGCTCGACAGCCCTTCACTCTCGCCCATTATGGACTTCTCATAACAACAAAAAGCTATGTTCAGAACGATGAAAACATCTTGGTACCCCCAACTCATCTTTCCCTCACAGAAGTACTTTGGCAAGCAAAACGGTAAGCCGGAACAAGAGCAAGATGAAGTAACGGCTGGCATCTGTTAGGAAGATTAGGAGTCATCAGCTGGCATTATCAGGAGAAATTCCTGCCTGCGAGGAGGTGAGTCCCTGACACGGGGTGCCCAGAGAAGCTGTGTGCAGCTGGAAGTCTCCATGTCCCTGGCAGTGTCCAAGGCCTGGCTGGACAGGGCTTGGGGCAACCTGGGACAGTGGAAGGTGTCCCTGACCACAAACAGGGTGATCTTTAAGGTCTTTGCAACCCACAACGTTCTAAGATAATGTGATCTGCTACAGGTCATCAAACAGCAGCAGGGATGAGCTCAGCCAACAAGGAAGACTCAAGGCTGAACAACAATCTCAAGGTCCTTTGGTTGTTTGTTTTTAAGGAATTAAAACCAGCATTGGTTTCTTACCTCCCTTTACACAGCAGTTTCTAATTTAACTCAGGGCTGAACTTCAATAAATAAAAAATTAATATGGACTAAATAGTAATGGTTGCTACTCCTAGTGAATAGATTAAGCGCTATTTGCACACACAGTAAAATGCAAACCAGCCATATATGAACTCAATACTTTCAAAAAGTCAACTCTACAAAGCCTGTAGATCCCAAAAGAAAAAAAAAAGAAAAGCCAATAAGGAGACTCATTTATCAGGTGCTCCAAAAAGTCAAATTTGCATCAGTTTGAAACAGTTCACAAAGTACACTTTTCACATTAAAAAAGTATAAAATGCAGCTTTTATAATGAAAAAATTGGGAAAAAAGATGCAGAAATTAAAATTAAAAGTGGAAAGGAAATCCAAAGTTAGAATTTGCCAAACCCTTTTCTGAAAGCTTTGGACAATGAGAAGGAAAGGTAGCAGTGTACTTTATTTTAAGGAAGTAAATAGGATGCTCCTAAAATTATGACATGCCAGTTTGTCCTGTGCATAATACTGGAACAGTGATTGTGAAACTCATTCCAAGGAGGATATCACCAGCACTGAAAAATATACCTTGTTGATGGTCTTTCAATGAGACTGGAAGTAAAATAAAGCACAATAGCACCTCTGTTTTAACAGGCTTCTACACATCATTTATATGACTTTGTTCCACAAAGTGGAAATTTTTTTTTTTATTAAGACAGTTGAATAATAAAAAAGTAATATGGGATGCATTATATGAACTGAACGTAAGACATCCCAACAGCCTGGAAAATATTCTTAATAGGGCCAAAAAGGAACACATTCTTGGCCCATCTAAATAACAAAAGCTATGAAACACTTGATCTAGCTAGCAAAATACTTTCAATATACAGACAGAATATATAAAGTGACTTATATTAGTATATATTAGTATATATCAAGAGTAAAGAAATGCCAAAGGCCTGAAGTTGCACCAGGGAGGTTTAGGTTGGATCTCAGGGAAAGGCTCTTCCCCCAGAGGGTTCAGGCACTGCCCAGGCTCCCCAGGGAATGGGCACGGCCCCAGAGCTCCAGGAGAGCTTGGACAGCGCTGCCAGGGATGCCCAGGGTGGGATTGTTGGGGTGTCTGTGCAGGGACAGGAGCTGGGCTGGATGGTCCCGGTGGGTCCCTTCCAACATAAGAAATTCAGTGATTCTACAAAATACTACAGTTAAACTTTGCAAATGGCACAGTCATTACAGGACTGATAAACAAAGCGAAAAGGCATTTTAATTAAATTTTTCTTTACCTTTCAAGGAGTTGGACACAAAATAAATTTGCTGAGACTTAACGCAGCAAGAGACAATCCAAGCTTCTCACTAAGAATGAAGGACTTCACCCTGGGAGCAGCAACTAAGGACGAGCAGACAGCCAACAGCTGCCTATAATGCAGCAAAGCTGCTAGAAGAGTACCTGTCTTTGGTTTTAACAAAAAATATGGCCCTTCATGACAAGAAAGACATTGAGGGGCTGGCGCATGTCCAGAGAAGAGAACAGAGCTGGGGAAGCAGCTGGAGCAAAGTGGGTGTCGGTCTCTTATTCCAGATAACAAGTGAAAGAAGAAGTAGAAAATGACTCAGGTTGTGCCAGGAGGTTTAATTTGGATATTAAAAAAGTTTCTTCATGGAAGGGGTTTTCCAGCCCTGGCACAGCTGCCCAGAGCAGTGGTGGAGTCCCCATCCCTGGAGGCCCTTAAAATTCATTTGGATGTGGTGCTTGGGGACACGGGGCAGTGCTGGGGGCAGGGTTAGATACAAACTTAGATGTCCTTTCCAACCAAAACAACCCTGTAATTTTATTTACAGTAAAGTTGTCCTCTGCAGCAACTTCCCCTGGAATCCTGCATGAAAGATTTTGAAACAATTGTATGAAAACGTAAAGGCTCTAAACCAGAAAATGTACTTCTCTATGAATTGCTTGAAAACTCATTTATTCAATGGATTTGAGAAAAGGTGAAAGAGTGATTTGGCCAAAACGTCAAAAATATGCAAATGGAGAAAGGAAGCTGGCTTACAGAAGATTCCACAAGATACCAGAATAAAAAAAGAGTTATTGAAATAGAAACTTAACTGTCATTACATGGACACAGACCTCTCTTACAAAGGAGGTTGAAGCCAGGCTCAAGGTGCAATAAATTCCTGTTCACACTGTCAAAGCAATGGCAGACAGAGAAGGAAACCTGGGAGGAAAGAAGACAATCTCAATACCTAGGGTATGAGACGAGTTTAGACTGGATGGTGTGATAAAAATAAAGAGATGGAAGACTGAAAAAAATTGGTAACTGATAGAAACGAACTGATGACATTAGCAGAGGAAAGTCATATCGAGTTATATGACAGCAAGAAGGGTTAAGGATTGGACTGGATTTCTCACAATTCAAATCACTACTGAGCTCCTAAAGGTGAATTTCAATTTATCTGAATATCTAGAAATATTCTGTATGTGCTGAGTAAAGAACTACTTGAGGACTAAAGTGCCTCTGCACAGATTTTATTTGAAATTTGGAAATTCAGATGTTCTGAATTTTTTCTGCTCACTCTCCTAGTTCAGAAGAGCTGCAAACAAACTGAACAGTACCCGAGCACAAATCACTATCTGGTCATGGAAAAAAAAAGTTCCATGGATCAAAAAATTTGAGGATGAACGTTCTCAAACAATTCAGCCATACTCTGTGCTGTTTTTTCTCTCTCCTCCTATATACATGCCAAATGTACTATTGTTCTCTATTTTAAAGACTCAAATATAAAGCCCTAAACACTAAAACCTTGCTACACAAAAAAATACTTATTTTAAACAAAATGATTTTACAATGCCACAATCATATTACAAAAAAAAAAAAAAAGCTGTAAAAATATTTTCAAAATCTGATATCTAAAGTTAAAACCATACCTTGATTTCTGTATGTAAGGAACACTTCTTGGGTCTGACCTATTTTTTAAAAGGACTACAGCAAAAAAAAAAAGCGTGCGCTGTGGCACAAGAACACTAGACATGGATATGTGCCTGCACAGACGTCTCCAAGCAGAAATGCCCATCTGGTTGAATAAAGGTTTGTGAAGGGTCATACCAGACATCAGAACAAAACAAATGCACTGTGCTGTTCCACTTGAAATACAATAAATGCATTGTCCCACAGACCTGTATGGGGCACAGGTTGTAAGCAAGTGCCTGTCTGTGGGCGATGGAGAAGTGCTCTGCGAGCACTTAAGGAACCCAGCACTGGGAGAAATCCATTTAATACAAATAAATGCAGAGAAAAATCCCTAAGTCCCTTGTGCTCATGTCTACTAAAGAGCCCTTGAGGCATTCTGCATTTGAATTATCCAAGCTACAATGGCACATAAATAGAAATAAAGAGAGACAATAGCCATGGAGAACTCCAAGGCCTTTGCAGGGCAATTTACTCCATTGAGGGGCACTGCTCTTATTTATTTGAGCCCAACTCCAAAGCCTGGGAGACATTTAGGATCTCAGGAAAGAGAACCTAAGCAATTAAAATATTAAATAACAGAACAAACAGAAAGTAAGAACATACTTTATATCTTTCTTTCTAGTCTTGTAAAGTGAAGCATGACTAAATTCTGCTGAATAAAGATTTGCTATATTTACTATTAGGTCCATCTGGCTTGTGGAGATGATGTGAAATCGAGAGACTGACAGTGTGCAGACTCCGCAAACATCACGGATGTAAATAACATGGTTTGCAGTGGCCACACTGATGGACAAAGAGCGTTCAAGCGATCAGGGAATGGAAAGAACTCCCAGAGAGCACAACGTTCACATGAGGGGTGTATTGCTCCAATTTTGCTGGACACTGATCAGACCTTTCACTGCTTTTCTTATCTTGTGTCTTCTTAAAAATAAAAGTTTGTGTCCCCTTGGAAACAGCTGTGTGCTGCAGCTGGCAGCTATTTCAGGGCAAATCCCAAAGTATAGAACCTCTGAGTGATTTGAGTTGAAACTGAGCTTAAAGCTCCTCCAGCCTCACCCCCTGCCGTGGGCAGGGACACCTTCCACTATCCCAGGTTGCTCCAAGCCCCATCCAGCCTGGCCTGGGACACTGCCAGGGATCCAGGGGCAGCTCCTCCGGCCTCACCCTCCCTTCTAAATAAAGAATTTCTGCCTAATATTCAATCTGAACCTGCCCTCAGTCTGTTTAAAGCTTTCTTGTCAGTATCTGCCCATGTAAAAAGTAATTCTCCTGAGCTGATCTCTAGCATCACGAACGGTTTCAATGCAGCCTGGGTAAGAAAATCATTTCTATCCCATCTCCCTGTTAAACAGCAAACATAAAAGGCCACTCTTAATTCTACAATCCTAAACTTGATCCTAATAAATTATATACTTCAAGATATCTTCATGACAAAACATCTCATTAATTTTAAAGAGTACCCTTTTATCTGCCACTGCTTACATATGTGCAGAGATCTGTAAGTCATGTGCTATAAAGCCATATCATACTCTGCCTCACAGAGGACAACATTATTATTATTCAGAATATTGTTATATTAAGCAGAAAAACAAGAAGTCACCATACCCGTGTAGGTATGTAAGCAAAATCAGAAACAACTTAGAACAATTAAGCTTTGCATTAACGAACAGGATTTCCTGCTAAAATGGAGTTAGAAAGACAATGACGCTAGAAACAACATGGAAGAAAGGAATTTGATGTGGCAAGACAGAAGTAAATATTTACAAAATAAGCCAAGAGACTAATTTCCAGAGACTAGGAAATGAATTTTTCAACTGAAGGCATAAATTGTTCGGCATCTCATGGCCACTTTCCAGCCAATGTTGGGAAATGGATGCTCCTATCACTAGAGAAGCAGAAGGAACAGAAAGCAGTAAATTCCTTCCCCTGTAGCTTGGTACAGTTCATTTTATTCCCCTTTTTGTCTGGAATGCCAAATAACATCCTTGTAATTCCACTTACAGGGCAGAGGCGGGCTAGGACCTAACTCTAGGTTGAATTGAAGTAGAAACTCAATAAGCAGACTGTGATCCACCACGGATTGAATGCCTGCACGCAAATCCTACAGAACATGATGATTTTGACTTGACAGGGCGGTGCTTTGCAGAGCACCATCTCTCTCCTGTACTTTCCAGGAGAGTGGCAAGTGGGAAACTAAATTCTGAAAGGTTGAAAGCTAAGGGAGAAAAATGAGGGCAGTCCAGTACAAACAGAAGATGTTTGCAAAGTTCAGGTTAAATACAAGGTTTTTTTTCTGAGCTTAAAATCCTCAAACCTGTCTTAGGTGTCTCAAGGTAGGCATGTAATTCCTTTCAATGATCCCTGTGTTTGTCCTGTTACTATTTTATAAGAATATCAAATGGGCAGAGCCCACGGTATTTTCATTTAATCTACTTGCTCTTAATTCAACAGGGTAAGTGTCTCATAACTGCTGAGAGATGACATTTGCCTTGAACGAGGGCAAAACTCTGTGGGTGAGAACCAGAGAAAATTGCTGGAGAAAGCATCCTGAGCAAAACTCTCACCCAAAACCCCTAACAAAGAAATAACAACATGAAAATTAGAAAGACACTGCTGTTGTAACCTAAGGTCCAAATCCCTGTCCTTTGAGCAGCTTGGATTTGGCACAGCTTTGCTCAAACACACTGGCTGTGAAGTACATTTGTATTTGGGTGCATGCTACACTTGGAAAGAGAACTGCTGCGCCCTCTGAACTCATTCTGACAGGAAAAAACCTGGGTTCACTTCAGGAGGTAACAGACTCATTCTGCAGGCAGAAGGTCAGAGGGTATGTGTGCAGCTAACAGACCTCTTCCTTCCAAGATTTAAGCAGAACATGAGTCTGGAACCCTGGTTCAGTACCCGGAGCCCTCACAGCGCTCACCTCTGGCACCACCCCGTCCTTCTGCAGCCCCGTGGGCTTGGCAAGAGTTTGGCTTCTCAGTGCCCTGGCATGGTTACAATGAATTAATTGTTCATTGCAACCTCCTCTGAAACTTGGAAATAGTATCACAGAGTCATAGAATGTTTGGGTTGGAAGAACCTTAAAGCCCATCCTGTTCCACCCCCTGTCATGGGCAGGGACACCTTCCACTGTCCCAGGCTGCTCCAAGCCCCGTCCAGCCTGGCCTGGGACACTGCCAGGGATGCAGGGGCAGCCACAGCTGCTCTGGGCACCCTGTGCCAGGGCCTCCCCACCCTCACAGCCACCAATTCCTTCCCCAGATCCCATCTGGCCCTGCCCTCTGGCACTGGGAAGCCATTGCCCGTGTCCTGTCCCTGCAGGCCTTGTCCCCAGTCCCTGTGCAGCTCTCCTGGAGCCCCTTGAGGCCCTGGCAGGGGCTGGGAGCTCTCCCTGGAGCCTTCTCTTCTCCAGGCTTTGACCTGACTTCATAAAACTTGGGTTTCAGTGTCAAAGCAGAACAAGAAAGATGTCCCTAGGAAGACCAATCATTTGCTGCAGACAGAGAATACTATTTTTGTCTTATGCCTTTGTCTCCTTTCCCCCCTTTCTTTCAGTCCCTGTCCCAAAGGTCTCTTCGATGTGCTTGCTCTGCAGGAAGGAGTTTACTCTTTTCCTCATGGACTGACTTTCTCTTTGGCCAGGTGTCCTTCCTGATCACATCTTTCTCCCTTCAGAGTGATCCTGCTAGTGGGCATGGAAAGCCTCTAGCTGTCCCTCCCTCAACACTTAAGTTTGTTTGGTTACCCTACTGACATAAAACCCCCTAAAATATTAACAAACTGGAAACAATTTCTTTTTTTTAAGATATAAAGAAAATCAGTTGGACCGATCAAGTCCAACTTTACAATAAAGTCCAATTGCTAAGGACACTGCAGAAATGACCGAAAGTTCAAACCTGACATAGCTGACACAGCTAAGATGTTCTCCCAAGCACGATTTTGGACGCAAGGACTCTCTTTTGCATAACAGTGAGGCCATTTCTAAACTTCCAGTGCCCCATGAAGGAAAAAAAAATTTGAAAGATAACACATTTATATCTGTGGATAACTTCCATAACTGTTCATAGTGGGTAGCAATATTTTTTCCCCAAATCCATATCTATAAGTAATTTGCATTTTCACTGTGAACATTCGTGAACCACTGAGAACTTTTATGAGTTTCACAGACTCTAAAAAGAACAATTATTAAGGAAACGAGCCTTTTTGGTCTTCTGGATAAAGTTAGATGGCTTGTGTTCAGTGTGCCTGAGGCCACACCAAGAATAAAGCCAATGTAAAAAAAAAAAACCCAACCAGTGAATAACCCTACATTCAGAACAAAGCACAATGAACAATCACTTAATTAAAGATTGCGTTTCACTTTTGAAACAAAGATGGTGAACTGAAACTTCTCATAAAACCTTAATCTATTATTTCCTGAACTTTGAGTCCAATTTCTTGATGAAGTGAATTTTTAATGTAAAAAGTGCATAAAGCATAATATATTTGGTGTATTATCACCTCCTTCAACAGACTGCCACCATCCATGTCATGTTAGTGATTTTGGTTCAAATACCTCATTTTACTGAATTTTCAGACATAAAAAAATACATAGTTTGAGCAGCACTACGATAAAGCCGATGTCGGAGCTGAGTTTTGATCACTCCCCCTACACCTTCACCAGGAATTTCACACAGGATGTTCAGTCTTGGTATACAAACTGCAATTTCCAAGGCATGTGTATTCAAACCAGTACACACATAATTTAAATTTTCAAATTCTGCTCACACATTTCTTTCTGAATAAATCATGTCAGGCATGACATACCTTGGAAGGAATAGAGAAGAGGACTTCATGTATGGTACTTGATGATGAACCCAAAATTGACACTACAATATCTGGTATCACATTATCCAGACAGGCTCGAGCAGTGGCTCAAGAAAACCTCCAGAGGTTTAACCAGGCCAAGTGCTGGAGCTGCACCAGGGCCAGGGCAACCCCCGGGGTGAATCCAGGCTGGGGATGAGCAGAGGGAGCAGCCCTGGGAGAAGGAGCTGGGGGTGCTGCGGGTGAGAGCTGGACCTGCCCCAGCCTGAACCCCCCGTGCCCTGGGCTGATCCCCAGCGTGGGCAGCAGGGGAGGGGGATCCTGCCCCTCTGCCCCTGTGCTCAGGTGAGAGCCCACCTGCAGAGCTGCCCCAGCCCTGGCTCCAACAGCACAAGGACGTGGAGCTGCTGCAGCCAGTGCAGAGGAGGCCACGGAGATGCTGCCAGGGCTGGAGCCCCTCTGCTCTGGAGCCAGCCTGGGACACCTGGGGCTCTTCAGCTGCACAAGAGAAGGCTCCAGGGAGAGCTCCCAGCCCCTGCCAGGGCCTCAAGGGGCTCCAGGAGAGCTGCACAGGGACTGGGGACAAGGCCTGCAGGGACAGGACATGGGCAATGGCTTCCCAGTGCCAGAGGGCAGGGCCAGATGGGATCTGGGGAAGGAATTGGTGGCTGTGAGGGTGGGGAGGCCCTGGCACAGGGTGCCCAGAGCAGCTGTGGCTGCCCCTGCATCCCTGGCAGTGTCCCAGGCCAGGCTGGACAGGGCTTGGAGCAACCTGGGACAGTGAATAACTGCCCATGACAGGGGGGTGAAGGAGGTTTAAGATCCCTTCCAACCCAAACCACTCTGGGATCCTACGACCGAGTGTATGCACCTACATAAAACACCCTCAACCTCCTCCCAGAGAGGTTTTGTTGGAAATACTTCTCTGCAAACAGCACTGATGTACAGATACATATACTTTCAAAGAGATGAAATGTTTAAACGTTTTTAGAAGCATATGAAGGTATCCTAGTACTAGAAAAAAGGAAAAAATGCAATAAAAACACGGGACAATGTCAAATAATGAAATATATGAAGTGTTTTTCAATACAGGACAAAGATTAAGTTTAATATCTATTACTAAACCCATCCTGTAACAACACAGTACTTGAAAAGTAAGTATCTCAAATAAAAACTGTTTACATCCTTCAGTGCAATGTCAACATCATCCCCTTTGTTGCACTTCTGTGAATTTCTGTTCTTAGAAACAAACCTGCAAAAGGTAGCCTTGTCATAAATAAACCACTTTTCAAAGGAAAATTGAGGTTAAAATAGATGGGAAATTAAAGATAGGTACTTTCATCCTGAAAAATACTGCATCACTGAAAGAAAACATTTATCAAGACTATTAAATTTTTTGTAAGGGATGTTAATATCCAGTCAGAATCCAACGGCAGTGAATGCTGAACAAAACAAGGGATAATGAAGCATTTCATAAGAGAGCAATTCACTATGGAAAAAGCTACAGTTAATGACCTACACGGAGGTTAACTTGGCTTTAGGAAGCCCCAGCCTGCCCTTGCCCAGTTCAGTGTAAATGCTGTGCCAACATCCTGGGAAATCGGCCCACGGCATTTTCTTAACTTTTGTTATTTAACATTTCTCTTTATTTTATTTCTCTCTTCTTGGTAGCTTCAGCCTCTGCACAACACCCATGTCCTTTCCTATGTATGCCTGAGAGATAATGCCAGGGCCTTTCACCTCCTTCATTTTCCATGGATCTTTAGTACGAACAGTAAAGTTGACCTCCCTAATTCACAGTATTCAGTGATTTTCTCCCCCTTGTTCTAGAGCTCATAAGAAAAAAAACAAAACAAAACAAACCAAACAAAATTTCAAAATACAGAAACAAAACACACAACAAACAAATAAAAAAAAAAAAAAAAGTGGGGGAAACACTGTGAAGCATCGCTGGGAGGATTTAAAAGGTCTGTGATTAAAAGAATGTGAAACTTTGGGACATGGGTTAGTGGTGACCTTGGCAGTGCTGTGGGAATGGTTGGACTTGACGTTTTTAGAGGGATTTTCCAGCCTAAATTATTCCATTAAATGTAGAGCAAGGACCTATGAAGGCTAAAACACAACTCCAGGGAACAGCATACAGGTGTCAAGAATATACCATGGTCTCCAGAATGTACAAAAGCATTTAGAAATACACTACAGGCAGCTTGAAATGCTCTGAACTACTCATCATTGCAGGAAGATGACAATCTTGGAACAGATAATCTGGAAGCCTTTAAGGAAGGAAAAATGTTTGGAGCACCGAATTCTCCCAGCTTTTGTCTCCATCACCACCACTGTTCTCCCAAACAAACATGTGTGATCAAAATCACTGTAGCTCACAGCAGGAAAAGACTTGTCAGCACCGTGAAGGATCCACGGCTTGGACCGTCCCCTCATCTTTTATAAAAATACTTTCCATATCTAGCAAAAGTCACATCTTACCCAAGTTTCACAACCCAACCTTGACAGAGCTGAGATGCAGTCCTGTTTCTCCACTCTGGTCTGCCTGCCAATGTTTTTGATTTTACTCTTCAGTGAAAAAGGTGTTACAGACAGTACCAATGAAATCTAGAAATGTTACATAGGTGTGAATAGCCCTTATGAAGAAAAAGCAGATTTTATTTAGGTAAAGCTTAAAAGCTATTGTTCATTACTTTTCAGTAGGAAAAATGTCATTATTTCCCACATACACTCTCATCTGAAATTACCTTACCCACTACTGAACCTATCATTCTGAAGAGAGATAATTTTATTGCCTTCAGACATCCCCAAGTCTCAGGATTGGTGGGACAGCTAACACAGACTCGATTTAATGATTTATTTCAGCATTCTTGCAGTTGTGTAATATTTTTCCATCTTAAAAACTAACATGATAGCTTTTAAGTCCCAGTCCTCCAAGCTGCACAGTAATTAAATTTACATTGTCTTTAATTTATTTGGAAATTAACCTCCTTCCCACAGAGAAAGAGGCTGTGCTTTACCTCCCACTCAGTTTTATAAATCTTGTTCTGCTGTGTAATTCTTTCTGCCTCTATCAATCCAAAAATCCTCCTGAATTCCGAAACACTGCCCTCCCCAAAATGTACTTTTTAAAAAGACACATTTCCGTGATGTTCCAGGTCATTCTCTGTTTTTCTCAAAGTTATGACAATACTTCCAGGAACAGACTTCATGAGGATAAAGCAAACACTAACAAATTTCATATTCTATACTGCACAAAAACCAAGTACAACCATCATGGGTTGAGATGAAAATTACACCTCCACTTGGGAAACAAATGCTAGGCCACAGGATCAAATATAAATTGCATTTCAATGGGATATTCAGAAGAGACACACTCTAGGCACGTACCAACATTGTTCTGAACTTCAATTCACACAGGTGACAGAACCAAAGAACCACAGAATAATTCAGGTTGGGAAAAAAACCTCCGAGATCACAGAGTCCAACCTGTGACCAATCCCCACCTTGCCACCAGCCCAGAGCACTCAGTGAAATGTCCAGGCTTTCCTGGGACACCTCCAGGGATGGAGAGGTGGGTTCCCAATCTCCCTGGGCAGACTTCCAATTCCTGGCCACCTTTTCCACGGGAAATTCCTGCTGATGTCCAACCTGCTCCTCCCCTGGCCCAGCCTGAGGCCGTTCCCTCTCCTCCTGTCCCTGTTCCCTGGGAGCAGAGCCCGACCCCCCCGGCTGTCCCCTCCTGTCAGGGAGCTGTGCAGAGCCACCAGGTCCCCCCTGAGCCTCCTTTTCTCCAGGCTCAGCCCCTTTCCCAGCTCCCTCAGCCTCTCCTGGGGCTCCAGCCCCTTCCCCAGCTCCCTTCCCTGCCCTGGACACGCTCCAGCCCCTCGGTGTCTCTTGTCCTGAGGGGCCCAGAGCTGTCCCCAGCACTGGAGGTGACTCAGCAGTGCTGGCACAGACCACAGATGAGTTTTCCCAACCCTGGTGGTGTAATCTGAAATCTTAATGGAAGGCCAAATCCATCCCGGATACTGAAGCAGTTTGTAAATGTGGACAACTACACGGACAGTATAAAGACTCTCAAAGATAAAATCAAGATAACCATGGTATTTTACAATTAAGCCAAGCTGTAACACAGTGATGAAGTAGAGACTAGATAAATGGACGGGGAGGTGGACAGAAACCTGGCTAACCTCAAGGGGTCAGAGAGCTACAGTCAGCAGCACGAAGTCCAGCTGGAGCCCAACCGTAACTGGTACACCCCATGTGTTGATTCCACACATGGAGGAGGCCACGGAGATGCTGCCAGGGCTGGAGCCCCTCTGCTCTGGAGCCAGCCTGGGACACCTGGGGCTCTTCAGCTGCACAAGAGAAGGCTCCAGGGAGAGCTCCCAGCCCCTGCCAGGGCCTCAAGGGGCTCCAGGAGAGCTGCACAGGGACTGGGGACAAGGCCTGCAGGGACAGGACACGGGCAATGGCTTCCCAGTGCCAGAGGGCAGGGCCAGATGGGATCTGGGGAAGGAATTGGTGGCTGTGAGGGTGGGGAGGCCCTGGCACAGGGTGCCCAGAGCAGCTGTGGCTGCCCCTGCATCCCTGGCAGCGTCCAAGGCCAGGCTGGATGGGGCTTGGAGCAGCCTGGGACAGTGGAAGGTGTCCCTGCCCATGACAGGGGGTGGAATGAGATGGATTTTAAAGATCACTTCCTACCATTCTGGGATTCTGGGACAAATGTTCTCTAACATCACTGATACCCCAGCTGGTGGGGCAGGCTGCAGCCTTGGCAAGTTTGCAGGTGATACGGAACCGGGAGGAGAAGCTGATGCACACGATGGTTGTGTCGCTAGAGGGACAGGGACAGGCTGCATAAACCCACCAGGAGAAACCTTGTGAACAAGCTATGAAGGGCTGATTCAGACCCTGGGTGTTGAGGGTTGAGAAGACACAAAGCAGCTTTGCAGCAAGGGCCCTCAGGTTCCTGGGGAACATGGAATTGAAGGTACACCAGTGACTGACCCTCACAGCAAAGAAAGCCCCGGGCACCGCATGAGGCAGAGCATCACCAGCCCACTGGAAAGGTGATCCCTCCTCTCTGCTCCGCACTGGGAAGCCTCACCCGGAGCACCAGGCTCCTCGCAGCAGGGACGTGCACCTGCTGCAGCAGGTCCAGCAAAGCCCCATAAAGATGATGAAGGGACTGGAGTGTCTGACAAGCAAAGAGAAGCCCAGAGATCTTTGATTAGCCTGGGGAAGGAAAGGCTCATGAGGGTCTCAGAACGTACAAGTATCTGACAGATGACGCGGCGGTGTTAGGTCATAGGTAGGACTTGATGATCTCAAAGGTCTTTTCCAATCTAGATGATTCTGTGATTCTGTGATTATGGTGGGAAGGCCTAGAGATGATGAAGCCAGACACACTGGTGCCCAGAGAAACGACAAAAGGAAACGGGCACAAACTGAAATACAGGAAATAGCATTTAACCGTATGAGAAAAACCACAAGTTACTCAGAAAGCTTGTGGAGTCACCATCCTTGGAGATACTAAACATCAACTGGATGTAGCCTTGGGCATACAGCTCTTGGTGACCCTGCCCTTGGGCATGACAATCCCCGAAGATGCTTCCTAACCAGGCACTTCGATGATTCCCTGAAATCACTGAGCACAAACACCGAGCACAACTCAATAAACAACAAAATGCAAGGAAAACTGCCTGCTAAGAATGAATACCAAGTCAATGTAGAAACACGTAAAGCCACAACTGCACTACAAAGCACTTTAAGAAATACAGAAAACATGCTTCAGGGTAAAATCCTGCAGTAGCAAGAGGATCGCTTGCTGATTAATTACAAGAATGCAGCTTCGGAAAGATCTGATTTTATTTATTAGGTTGGGAGTTTTTTATAATCACCAATTTTTAATTTTTGCCGAGTGAATGTCACACTGAAAGCAAGAACTTGCATCTTTTTCAGTCTGGTGAAAAGGAAAAACATCTATGTTGAATTCCCTTAAAAGTCATCTGCAAAACTGAGGCGTAATCACTGAATTTTCACCAACTGGAAGTCAAAAACCCTATCACACTACTGCTGACAGGTCCATTAGAGGTACTTTACCACATCTGATCTATAAAACTAGATCTTTCCCATTTATAGAATAATCTGGTAACTACTACAGAATACAGGCAAAATGTAATACTGCACATTATGCACCTAGAAGTATTTAAGGTAACCAAGTGCACAGGGCAGAAACATTAAACGGGAACTTTAAAATCTTTCATTAGTTACATGTATTGAACCAGTTTTCAGCTAGGCTAACGCCCCAGAAAACTTTTCCAGCAGAAGAGGAGCCAAATGCTAATCACTGTCCTGGAGGTTACACTGGGGCTGCAGGATTAGTCATCTTTGGAAACCAGTTGTGGTTGTTCCTATTTTCCTCTCCCACTGCTTTTTCTGATCTGTGGCTGCTGCAGTGGGAGCATTCTCATCAATGTTTTCTCATAAATTCAGCTTACAAACACGAAAGAACAAAACCACTGAAGAATAGCTCACGGCTCTCACCCCCTACATCCTGCTGCAGAGTGGGGATCCAAAAACTCCTTACACAACTTAAATCAATCCTTTGGAGGACTGGAATAAAGAGCTGACTAAATCTTCCCCTCAAGCCTCTCTCTGCATTTCTTGGTCAAATAGGCTGTGGTGAGGAAGGGCGATACCAGAATGTGAGAAGACATAACAGTTCTTGTTTTCAGATGTTCTCAATAGAAGCCGGAAATGAAAAGAACAGGAGGAGTTGTTCTTACAGTGTTATTAATTCTGCAAATCTGGAATGGTTTGGGACATTTAGGTCAGGATGAATGGATCTGGATGCCCGTTCCCAATTTTTCAGGCGTTACACCTTCAACACGCAGGTCAGCAATGATCCCTATTCTCTCCATTCAGCTTCTTTCCTCCTCATCCTGTTCCAGCCATGTGGGGATCCAGGCCAGGTCTGCAGGACCCAACAGCTCGGGGGCTCTGCTTCTGTAGTAAAGTGCT
This sequence comes from Chamaea fasciata, assembly GCF_029207755.1. Lineage (NCBI taxonomy): Eukaryota > Metazoa > Chordata > Aves > Passeriformes > Sylviidae > Chamaea > Chamaea fasciata. The sequence goes on along the minus strand of NW_027094089.1, from coordinate 1,417,311 downwards.
TATGACCCCTCACTGGTGGCACCTGCCTCTTTGGCGGAGAATCACTGATTTAGATTCAACAGCTGGACAGCTGGGAGACCACCCAAAACTACTTCAGAAGAAGAACCACGAGGATCATGCTTCTAATCATTTATGTTATTAATCAAATATTTTAAAAGTATTTCTCTTTAAATCAAATCAAACTTTCCAAACTCACGCTATCCAGAGTTGCAGTTAATTAGAAGAATAGAAACTCTCAGGTATATCCACCAAGCAGGTCTGCCGTATGGTTCCTGTGCAGAACATCTCTGCAGCATGCATCACAACATCTGCTTTGAGACAATTTGGGATTACTGGAATAAACCCTGGGTTTCACGACGTAAGGTTTATCTCCTGGACTCATCACTTCCAAACTAACATACCAGCCCCACACCAGCAGACCACGCAGATATCCTTCTTACGCACAACATGCCACTAACCAAATTACGTTTCAAGTGAAAGCCTCCTATGAACCTATGGCTACGTAGTGAGGTTCTCTCATTTTTAACTGGACGGTTGATTCTTGGGGTTATTGATTAAAAACAACTGCTGAACTAAAATTTTATATATTTTATCAAGTGGGACAAGTTGCATCTGACCTTAAAAGCATAAAATTTTAAACCTCTTGTCCTCTACATTAACAAGATTAATCTCTTGCTGCTTCTGCTCTTCAGAGTCCTTGATCAAAATTTAAAATTTCCTTCATCACCACTGTTCATATGCATGATTTGAATCCCTTAAGCTCATCCATCTCTGTCTCCAGGAGACACCTACAAAGATGATTGCTGCACTGTTCTTCTTGTGAATCATTTGTTACTCAAGGTTTGCAAAGTTCTTTGAAATATTTTAGTGCCGAGGGCACCTGCCCAGTTCTGGGTAGACACCCAGATCTCTCTCAGGAGACCCATGTATGCGGTTTAAGCATTTAATTCTCAACTGGTATCAGGATGTAGTTACTTCTACTTAAAAGGGGAAAAATACATATACATTCTGACGCTCCAGGCATTCTGACTGGAATGTCTTAATCAAAATTATCAACTGTGACAACTCTAGCTGCAGTCAATATTTTCTTTAATTTGACAAACTGGAAGACACTTTGTATCAGTAACGTACGCTTGTTATTTTCTAACTGAGTAATTTTCTATATTTAGGCAATAATCAAACATTTTACTAAGCTGCTTTCACTAGTCAAAGTTCATGCAATGCTGTTTGGGAAATCAAAACAGACACGAGTGCTTCACCTAGATGGAGAAAGCCAAGAACAGCTGGAGGGCACTCCCTGCTGCCAGTGGCAGTGACTTAAGGAAGCTGCTGGAGAGGTGCAACCAGGAAAGTTAGCAGAAATTACAGAGGGGCCGGATCTCAGCAAGGTTTTTTAGTCTAAGGATAAAACCAGCTGAGATGAGCATAAATTCTTTCTCCTTTCAGCTATAAGCTCTTTCAGTGTATTCAGACTGACACGCATTTTGTTAGCATTCTCCTAAACTCTTCAGGCAAGTTTTGGCGTTCTTCTCCTTTTACTCCCAAAACAATAGCTTATTTACATACTTACCAAAGAATAAGACACCCTCCCAATGCTGCTGAAATGCCAGACGTTACGTAGGAATGCAAAACCCCCGGACTCTGAACATACTGCTACAATGGAAACGTGTGAAAGTAATTTTGTTCCAGTTTCATCTCACGGGAATGTGGGCTCATAAGCATCCAATTAAAAGTAATTCCAACTGATAGAGATGTGTTTTAGCTTCACATGCTAATGTGGTAGAATGCGTCTAGAACATGCCTGTGATAGATTTTTTTTTACCAGGGTGGGAGGAATAAGGATTATTATAGAGAAAGAACATCACTCTTGTAGTTTCCCCCCTTTCAATTTCATTCTTTGTACATGAGAATGTAGAGTTTTGGCAACCTGTGCCGTTTTGTACTATTTGGGTCAAATCACCTGGGGAACCTGAGAAGATATCATTTTTAATGGGAAGATTCCAAATCAAAATGCAGCCTTTTAAAGCAATCTGTAAGGCAAACAAATGAACAAAATCCTGCATGGCAATCTGCCTGTAACTTCCATTTTTTTTAATGCCAAAAGAAACCACTTTGATCCACTCATCTGACACAAGCCATAGGAATTCCCACAGCTACTTCCTCCTTCAAGTCCAATAGCTTTGGCTGGACTTGGACATATCTTTTAGTAGAACATCCAATCTCATTTAAAAATTCCAATCTAGGGAAATCCAGAGGCCTTGTTAAACTATTCCAGTGACTCATACACCATGTTAAAAAAGATGGATCAGTCTCAGCTGGGTTTGCTTTCCAGCTACTGGAGTGCATTGTACTTTTGCATCGAATCACAGAATATCCTGAGCTGGAAGGGACGTACCAGGACCATCCAGCCCAGCTCCTGTCCCTGCACAGACACCCCAACAATCCCACCCTGGGCATCCCTGGCAGAGCTGTCCAAGCTCTCCTGGAGCTCTGGGGCCATGCCCATTCCCTGGGGAGCCTGGGCAGTGCCTGAACCCCCTGGGGGAAGAGCCTTTCCCGGAGATCCAACCTAAACCTCCCCTGACATACCTTATTAAAGAGCCCCCTTATTGAAGGATTTATTTACCCTTAATCTTCCAAATAATTTAAGGAGTAAACTCATAAAAATGCCAGAGTTCTTCTGATTTCTTTCAAAGTCAACCTGGACCTTTTATCTTGCAGGATGATCTATGTGCGTGGAACTCCACCAGCTTTATGAAAACATACCTTGCTTTCATCAAGCTTAGACAATTACATTTTTATATCAGCAATCTCTCCCCTTCCCTGATCACTCCTTCCCTAAAAACTATTTTTAATACTTAATTTTAAATAGGGCAGAACTTAACAAATCAATGCAGAGGGGTTTCCACTAGACAAGCACCCACTTCATAAGCATCCAGTTAAACTGTATTTGAGACCTGCAAGCCAGGCAGTTCTTCACCCAATGAATACCCACAGCATTGATTTTATATCTCACTGGTTTTTTTAATCACTATGCTGTGGAGTACAAAGATAAATAATCTGTAAAAGAATTATTTATAAACAATTTCGCTCTGCCAAGTCACTCAATGTTGAGTGCAAAGTGATCCTTCCATAATAAACAACTCCAAGCCTTCAATAAAATTATGAGCAGCTGACTAAAAATCACAATCACAAAGCAATAAAATATTAAATTATATTCATTCAACAGACCTCTGACCTTTTTTTTTTAAAAAAAAATTCTACTTTTCCCCCCAAAATGATTGAATGAGCCAGATTCGGGGGAAATGATCCACACCAATGCAGCAGCCAAAAAAAAAGCCTTATCTCCTGAGCTGTGCCCCCAGGTCAGGAACTGAGCCCCACAAACCATCTTGCATGGAAGCTCAGAGAACAGACTTTCCATAGAAATTTACAGGCCCCTCTAGAGAAATCTCAGCGTATGGGTATTAACAAACCAGCCTGAACCCTCGAAGAAATATTAATTCAGTTTGATTGTCTTTTTTCCTTTGTCAATTTTCACTTGTTCTTGGTTCTATTTACTTAAGTGACTTAATTAAATTCTGTCCGCTGTTCCATGGTCTGCCTAAGACTGAATTTTAAAATATACCATAACCACTGAACTCAATGACTATTGCTTGACTATTACAGCAACTCATAGCACTGGACAGGCATTGAAAATAAAAAGTAAAACTATGCATATTAAACCCAGTAGGAAAAAGACAAGCTTTGAGACCTCAGGTTTAACACCGTTAATGGCAGCAGTTAGATTTATCAGTGGCACAGCATTAGGACAAAAAAAAAAAAATAATTGTTCATTGTCACAAAAATGTACCATTTCCAACTCTGGCATTGAAGGCTGGAGAAATTATGCCATATGTTTCAATAACAAGAAAAATTTCCCAGCCCACCTATAATGACACTCTCTGATAATGCAATGACACTGCATCCCTGAATGGTACCAATCCAGTTCCCATCCATCCCCAGCTTGGCAGGATGCTGAGCAGAGATCACTGAATGGTGTTTGGGAGAACAGAAAAGAAAAAGAGAAGGAAGAAGGTCATTGCTCAAATGCCAGCTTTGGAAGCAAAGTGCAGAATCTTTTTTAAATATCCTGCAAAAAACCAGAATGTTTTTACTCAGTATTGTCAAAAAAAAAAAAAAAGAAAACCCAAGTTTGTTTATTTTTGAAAAGTGCCTAAATCTACCAATTTTTTTACATGTATTGGAGAACTAAATTTTTCTTTAGGGAAAAATATTTTAAGCTATGCTATCTACCATTCCAAAAATAGTTTGCTTTAGTGATAAATGAAGTGGAGCTGGTTCTTGCCAGTGACAGATCCAGATCCTGCCATCTCCATTACTCTACTTTTAATCCTATGACAAATGTGGGACCATTTATAAAAAGCCCTGACAGGTTAAGCTCACAGTGAAGTAAGGACCAATGTTTGTCCTATCCCTGGAAGTGTTCCAGGCCAGGTTGGACAGAGCTTGGAGCAATCTGGGATAGTGGATGGTGTCCCTGGTCTCTGGAAGGGGGTGGAATGGGATGAGCTTTGGTGTCCCTTCCAACCCAAAGCATTTAATGACTCTAGGCAAGGCTGATGTATTGACTACTTCACTTGCACTAACTTAGGGTGAGTTTTATAACTAACTGCCTAAAAACTCAACGGCGACAAATGCTCAGGGTTATCAGAGAAAAAGAATTCCCATTTGTCAAGCCCCATTTGAAAGAATACGAATTGCTGCTTATCTCCACATGGCATTAATCCATGCAAAAGCCATTTAAGGTTCAATAATACACGATTGTCTCATGTTCTTCCCCACCTTCCCTTCAGAGAAAATATGTCAGAGTTGCATATGTTTTAGCTGTTTTTGAGAATGAAACCTAAACACCCTTCCTGCATTACCAGGTCAGTAATCCATACCAGGACACGGGACTGGGATCCAGCCCCTATGCCCCAGCACAGCTCACACACCAAGGAAAAAGAAACTGGAAACTGGGCAATAAATTCAAGTTGGCTTTAAGGAGCACTTCAGCACCAGGCTGCAGCAACAGAACCATTTCTAGTCAATTAGCAGCATTTCTCAAAGCTAACCTCCAAGGCCCTGATCCCACTAAGGTGATACATTCTTAAATTAATGTAATTGCATAATTCCATTGACTCTGATGGCATGGGAGAAGGACGGCTGCAGAGCTCATTCTCCATACGCTTCAGACAATGTGCCAGAACACTTCTGAGAGGGAGCATTATAATCTTATCAGTTACATTTCGCTGTTTAAACAAACCCAGCATTAACTAATAATGGATTAAAAAAAAAAGGGAAACTGAATGTAAATTTGATATCGTATTTCTTGGTCATTTTTACCTGGGGAAAAAAACCTTAATTTAAATTATTCCATAATAAAATTTACCTCTGCTACTTTAAGAAACATTTACCCAATTTACAAGGTTCAGCAAAACTGTATTTCCTGCTTTCACACACAGTGTGAAGCTTGCTATGAAACTAAAACTGCCCATAATTTGTTCAGCATCCCAGAACTAATCATTGCTTGTTAGCTGCCTCTTTGCTAGTATGTGCACTAAGCCAGTCTGCCTTCAAAAGCAATTTTCCTGAGCTTGACTGCAACCCAAAAAAGTTTAAAACAAAATGGGAACACACACGAGCATCAAAACATCACACGATGAATATGAAATGCAAAAGGAAACAGTAAAAGTGGCAAACATATCTCACATCACAAAGCACAGTTGCTGCAATAAAAAATACATCGCACAGTCACAACAGAATTATTAGACATTAGGAATTTCATATTACAAACCCAGGCTCAATATTTACGCTATGCTAATGCTGCGCATAATAAAACGAGTATTGTATCCACTATGATTCTAGAGTTTGCAAGAGACTGAAAGCAACACTGGCACTAAATCCCAGTGAAAGCTGCCTGCAAAACTAGTGCTGTGGGCTTGCTCCCTGTGGGATAACAAAATATGTGCTGTGTTGCGTTCCCTCCTCCCTGCTTTAACCACTGCTGGCTGTCCAGTAAGTGTGGGGTGTGTGACACGTCACCGCCAGGTTCTTACACACGTCCAGGGTACGCTGAAAACCTCTGAAACACAGAAAGGTTTGGGTTGGAAGGGACCTGAAGGACCATCCATTACCACGCCACTGCCATGGGCAGGGACACCTTCCACTGTCCCAGGCTGCTCCAAGCCCTGTCCAGCCTGGCCTGGAAACGCTTCCAGGGATCCAAGGGCAGCCACAGCCCTCATCCTTACAGCAGCAATTCCTTCCCCAGATCCCATCTGGCCCTGCCCTCTGGCACTGGGAAGCCATTGCCCGTGTCCTGTCCCTGCAGGCCTTGTCCCCAGTCCCTGTGCAGCTCTCCTGGAGCCCCTTGAGGCCCTGGCAGGGGCTGGGAGCTCTCCCTGGAGCCTTCTCTTGTGCAGCTGAAGAGCCCCAGGTGTCCCAGGCTGGCTCCAGAGCAGAGGGGCTCCAGCCCTGGCAGCATCTCCGTGGCCTCCTCTGCACTGGCTGCAGCAGCTCCACGACCTTGTGCTGTTGGAGCCAGGGCTGGGGCAGCTCTGCAGGTGGGCTCTCACCTGAGCACAGGGGCAGAGGGGCAGGATCCCCCCTCCCCTGCTGCCCACATTGCTTTTGAACATGTTTAATCCAAACATTAATACATTTGCACATAAAATCTACCAAAATAGTAATGAAAACTGTAATTCTTTGATAAGTACAAAGACAGGCAACACCATCTGTGGGTATCAGAGCATCATTAGAGACCTGCTGCTCAGGGCTAAATTTTATATTCTTTGCCAGGAATACTGCATGGGGGGTTGGTGATTTATAAATCACCATAATTAATTATCCTCTGCCTTTAGTAATTTATAAATTCTATGTCTTCTCTAAACAGGCTGATCACACAATAAAACACTGTAGTACTTAATACAGGATGGATGCATGGATTCACACAAAAAACTTTTGACACCTCAATTATGCTGCTGTATTCAATGCTACTTACAGATTTAGACAACCTCTCTAATCATCCAATATCAAAACAACAATAGTGAATTAGCCATAAAAAACCTGCTACCTCTACATTTTTACAGCAGCAATTTCCATTTCAAATCCTCTGTTCTCCTCCAGCCTCAGAAAAAAATAACCTGCAGTGAAAATCCGAGATTTTACAATCTCCCAGACTGATGTACTCTAATATATCTCAACCGGCGCATAAGCCCCATTTCAGAAAGTGATACCAGTAAAAAACTTCTCCATCGGTTTTGGTATGGGTGGTAACTAGATGAATATTTCTGCTCTAAAACCTTCACAAGCTTGGTACATGAAAACACATACAGCGCTATCAGTGCTTATTTTCATCCACAGAACACCTGAAAGATGCAATATCCACGGAGAAGCACTTAGTCTCCCAAGGACGATTTTGTCATCTTAATGTGTAGTGCTGTTGCTGTACAGAATTACCAAAATTTCACGGAAACAAGCTGGGAGAATTACACCATTTCTTTCACATTTTCAGGATATCATTCCTACATGTAAAACATTACGTCTTAAAGAAGATTGTAGTGTAGACTGCACTTATTATTAGTATTCATTTTTAAATAAGCCTTTGAAATCTCAGGCTTTTGACTACTTTAATACCATATCCCTGTTCCAAATTAATCTGGAGAATGCCCCTGGGACAGCTAGATTTTCATCTCCTGTTGAGATCTTCAGAGTAATTCTCCATCATTATGTACTACTATAAATTTTTTTCTTTTGTACAAAAAGAGCTATTTCAGCTTGCATGCCGTATTTTCCTCCCTTGACAATCAAGCTGGTTTTACTTATGTTTACTGTGTGGTCTCTTGCTATTGTATGCTGGCTTTGCTGGGAAGCTGCATTTCCACTCTGGATGCTTTCCATGTTCTGATCAATTTTGTCACGCAATTTTTTCCTTGTTTTCCCAAAGCTTCTAGGACCTAGGTTAATATATTTAATTACCCACAGAATCAACAATGAAATAGTAAAACTTGAATTTTTACTTGGAGTAAACAGCTAAGAGAAATCCTTTGGATATGGCAAGTGGGACTCACTTTTAAATTCACCCTTTTTACAGTTTCTGTAAAGCATCTATAATTCTCTATCACAAACAAGGATTTGGGGCTGAGGGATTCTCATCATTCTTATTCTGTATAATTCAAAGTGATCAGGCATACAAAAAAAAGAGAGATCTTTCCTAATTGTCCCAAGCAACAGCCAACAGAAGAGGAAATGGACTCAACTTGTGTCAGGGGAGGTTTAGGTTGGATATTGCGAAAAATTGCACTGGCAGAGCTGCCCAGGGTGGAGTCCCCATCCCTGGAGGGATTTAGAAGCCATGTGGACGTAGGACTTGGGGGCATGGGGCAGTGGTGGCCTGGGCAGAGCTGGGAAATGGTTGGACTCGATGATCTTGGAGGGCTTTTCCAGCACAAACAATCCCGTGATTAACTGCCATGAAAACTTCCTGAACTTGAGGCAATAGCACTATCATTTCTATTCTTGAAAAGCAAATTATATAGACAACATTACAAATAAAACAATGGGTGTCAAGGAAGTATTAGACACTTGCATGTAAGAAAACTTAAATCCCTGCACCAATTCCAAACAAATTATGCAACTCCAATGGAAGTTTTGTGAATCACAGGCCACGTTCTTATGCCAAGGCTTTGGAAATGGATTAAAATACTTAAACATAAAAAGCCTCTAAGCTTCCAAACGCTAAAGAATTTGTATTCTAAATTTAAAAAGATAAACCCAAACCATTGCTAGACCCCCCGTTTCAAACACACTTTTCAGAATATACATCAAGGATGCCATAAAGACACAAACCATCCCCTTAGAAATAAAAATTATTCATCAGTTAACTGAAAACATGCACAGATCAGTCACAGGGCATGCAGCATGCAGTAAATGGAGAGCAGAGGTTAATAACCTGGAAGCATAGGATCTGAGAATGTGAGAACAAGTTAAAGACAAGAGTTCCTCTCCATTGTCACTGAGGGTCGAGAAGCAATGCTGCAGCGTAGAGCAGTGGGAGTGGGGGAAATACAGTTTGTCCAAGACATACACATATCTCCGCAAGTGGCGGCAGGTATAACTGAAAGACAAGGGTAGAGGGAGACAAAACAGAAAAAAGAGGTGTTTTCCTTTAAGAAAGCTAAGTCATGGTTTAACATCCCTGGCTTTTGTGCCAAGAGTCAATGGAAGATGCCAAGAAAGCAACGGAGCGGTTTGACATAAAACAACAGTTTCAAGAAACAGAGGGATCTGTTTGCCCCCGTGCCCACACGCTGGTTCTGTCACTGCTGCACGGGGAATTTGCCAAGTCTCACGCATTAGACACAAGAGTTTGGGCTTCTTTAGGGTGTGTTTGTCATTTCTCTCCCTCCTCCCCCCCCCTTTCTTTTTTCTCAGTATCAGCGTAAGAAGTTTTATCTCTCTTTCTCAAGATGCCCAAAAATTATAACTGCAGGAGACTGGTCCCTGGTTTACAAAAATTACCTTTAATAAAAACCTAAGGATGTCCACAAAATTTAACCACCTTTCACAAAAACTGACAGTTGACTTAAAGGGGAGAAAAAAAATCACACAGAATTACTGCTCGGTGTGAACTGCTCTTGCAGCCTGGGATTTCAGTGGTAGAGCATTCCTGTATTTAATTCTAGTTGTTCAATGTGATGCTTAATCACATCAGTTACTCAATTAAGACCTGGCCAGCTTTTCCACGAAGAACTACAGTCACTTCTATGAAGTAACTATAGAGCAAGCAATAAACATTTAAAATTGATATTAAGCAACCCTGAATACACCTGAGTAAGAGACGTATTGGCTTTGCCCATGCACAGGATATCCTCCCACTCGTAATGGAAAGGAAAATAAATTCATTAGCGTAGTTCACCTGCAACAAACTGCATCACTGGAAAGCTTAGAGGCACGTAGAAAATATAACCTCAACCACCTTTTATTACAGGGTTTGTAGGGAAAATACTTCACGGCACAATGGTGTGTAGCCCAGGATGTGCCAAGTGCGATGATGTGACTCAGTGATCTTACAGATGGACTTGGTAATCCTGGAGATCTTTTCCAACATTAATGATTCTGTGATTCTAAGTTGTCCAGTTTGACCAGCCTAATATACTGAGAGATAAAAATGTCAGCTCATGGTGGTGCTACCAGGCTCTGCTGTCCTCGTTTGCAGCCAGGGGACATGGCTTTCTCCAGGACAGACATACCCACGGAGTGCTAAACTGGGAAAGTTTCCCATGGAGATTAATGAAACCAAGTCTCTTTTACTGACTTTGGCAAGAACCAACAGCAACTGAACTCTAGGCTCCACCATTCTCACCAAATCGAAAACCCCCATTGTTTCATGGCCTCATAGGTGCAAAATTGGCCCAGGGGTTGTACACCCAACCACCTGCATTCCACAGGCTAGTATCTCTCTAAATTCCTACCTGACATAGTCACATGTGGCTGAAACACTCTTCCCCGAGACAAAATCATTTGTGTACCTTGGGCAAGAACCAGGTCAAAAAGGAGTGCCACCAATCGCTAATTGGTGCAATCAGTGGGGCTCTAAGCCCAAGACTATATCAAAACCAACACTTCTCTCTGCCCTGCTTTAAACAACACTCACTACTGGGTTAAATCAGTCCTGTCTTTGCTCTGGAAGTTTAAGAACACAAAATCCCTTCTGGCACTTCATTTGCAGATATGATCATTTTCAGGAGATGAAGAAGGCTCAAGGACACAATTTCCTAAGCTTTCATGCCTCTTCTGTGTTCCTGACCACAGCAAGTTGTGAGCCATTCTACTCACTCCACAGGCCAAGGATGGAGAAGATAAAGGATTTACAGGATCCCATACTAATGAAAAACCTCAACCCACAAGCCTGCCCTTCCAGCTACCCAGAGAGGCTACATGTTTTTGTCCAAAACCAGAATAAAGAGTATAATTTAGAATGATGATGCTTAGATGATTTAAATGGTTCTAAGTCCACCATTACCGTTTACTGTATTTAACCATGCCTCTTACTAGAAAACTCCGTCCAGCCATTCAGTCTTGTTAGATTATCAAGAAACTGAACAGGTCTTCCATTATAGAATCCCAGGACGGTTTTGGCTGGAAGGAACCATAAAGCTCATCTCATTCCCCCACACTGCCATGGACAGGGACACCTTCCACTGTCCCAGGTTAATCCAAGCCCCATCCAGCCTGGCCTGGGACACTGCCAGGGATGCAGGGGCAGCCACAGCTGCTCTGGGCACCCTGTGCCAGGGCCTCCCCACCCTCACAGCCACCAATTCCTTCCCCAGATCCCATCTGGCCCTGCCCTCTGGCACTGGGAAGCCATTGCCCGTGTCCTGTCCCTGCAGGCCTTGTCCCCAGTCCCTGTGCAGCTCTCCTGGAGCCCCTTGAGGCCCTGGCAGGGGCTGGGAGCTCTCCCTGGAGCCTTCTCTTGTGCAGCTGAAGAGCCCCAGGTGTCCCAGGCTGGCTCCACAGGGAAAGTGACAGCAATTGTCTTTGACCGCTGTCAACATTCTCCATGGATGGGAAGAACAAGACTTGATCCCATAATCACCATCACTGTATTTAGGCTTAACTGACGGGCTGAGGCCACAGCATGCACTGGAGGAGGAGAGGTTTCCCCAGACCATCACACAGATGTTCTGGAGACACACACAGGGTGACACGGTGCCAGCAGCACTGCCCTCCATAGGCCATTCCCATTTTCAAAGCTGATTTTGTCTACGGAGAAGTTCGATGTTAAACCCACACCAAGAGCAACGCAATCCCATAACTCCATGGCTGTTCACAGCCACTTCGACCAGCAGAACTTATATCATATTGAAGACTAAGAATTTCTGTTATTAAATCCTCTAAAGTAAATCAGAATAAAATCAAGGCTTAAAAACAGAGTTCCCTTAAGGCCATGTATATTAAGAGACATTGACATCAATTTTCACTGACTACTAGTGAGTTTGAAATAAGCTTATTTGATCCAACAGAAATGAGGCTTCCAGCTACATCAACTTTTACATGTTACTGAAATTTTTGCGCATGTTTCATGGGGCACATTTCTTTTAGTTTATAGCAAAAGGTGATCTTCAGCCACAATTAGTACTGTAATTTTTGAAAAAGTACTTCTGCAAAAAATAAAGACAATCCTATTTGATTTATGGGGTGAGTGTGTGTGTGCCATTCAGGTATCCTGTTTACCTGGATGACAAAACTGTCGCTCACACTGTACTAAAATCTCACTTCAAAAGACTCCAATCCCCTGGTATAAAAAGTCATCTGATCAACATTTTGAATTCTGATACAACAATATGACTGTGCCATTTCTAAAACCTAAAAGGTGGCGTGCCTCGTTACATAGCTCTGTCAGGGAAATTAGGGTGAACTTGAGCTATCCCAATCAAAAAAAAAAAAAGCCACAATTCGTACGTAACACTAAGGTATCACTCTCTTTATTTACGGTAATGAAAATAATAGAACTTCTCTCCTGCCTTCTCACTACACAAAAATACCTAGTGACATTCAATAGTTGTTTAAATTTATGAAAAAAATTCCATACGCTCCATTAAAGCTTCAAGTTATTAACACTCTTTGTCTTTAACAGCCATGAAAGCCACAGAACCCAAAACTTTCAAATCCAAAGCAACAGAGGTCAGCAACAGTATTTTGGAGACTAAAGTATCAAGATCCTTTCTGTCCAGTAGTCCCCCAGCTCTCATACTGGATCAGCTGGGGCCACCTGTGATTACAGAGTATCAGCTGGATGGAAACATAAACATAGAAACCCAACAACACCTTTAAGACAAGAGAAGATGCTCAAAACTGACAGGCATCATGGCAAAGCACCAAATCCCATCTTTATAAAGACAGAAAGTAGCATTTAGAAGGCTCCAAGGATTTAAATCCACGGGTATTTTCATAGGTTTCTTGTCTTTCACTTTCTCTGCTACACACTGAGGGTGGAGAATTGAAAGAGACAAAACTTGAACGAAACACCAAAACCACCATAAAAAATGTTCACTAGCTAACAATCAATAATGTGAATTTTGGAATGAAAATGTATCTCAAGTAATTCGATACTCTAAGAGACAGCACAGAGAATATGACATCTGTGAAAAGGCCTGTAAACTACCTGCCACTCCAGAATTTTTTCTGCTCTTGTTTCTGGCATCCATTAGTGATTCCTTCCCTGATCCTGGCACTGTCTAATCTTGGAGCTGGTATAAATTGAGAGGGCAGGGAGGAAGCTGCAGTATTGGCTGGCAAATGAAAAAAAGAGAAAAGGAAAAAGAAAAAAGGAAAAAAAAACCCAAACAAACCACATTAGTCAGCCCTATCAACCTTCTAGAAAAAAAATTTTTAAAAAGTGCATTTTCTCAAAGAGATAATTATAATTGGTCCTGCTTTTAACCCTCCTCAACTTCTAAGCTGTCCTTTCCTCTGCCACCCTCCAGCCTGTTCTCATCAAGAGGTGAATGCCTTCGACTGACTGCTCTGAAAATACTCTCACCCATTTATCCCAATCTTCTGCAATCCTGGAGCTCTGGTCCTTTGCCTGAGAGCTTTTTAAATTTGTCTGAACCAGAAGTAGTTAAAACGAAGGCAGAGACCTCTTACTGTACTTACTGTTCACTGCCCCACTCAGGAACATGTAGGGGAAACATTCAATTCCTACACATATATAAAATTAACCCAGTATATCTACATTTACTTGCAATTAAGTGCAGTTTCGATGAACGCAAAGAAAAGTTTTCTTTCCATTTTTTTACCCCAATCAGTAAAGGTATTCTGATGACACAAGCTAAACGAGAGTATTAAAGACACACTTTAAGGTCTATGGGAGTTTGATGTGGAGGGCCAGAGGGAAGGCGGAGGTTTCCAAGTGAATAGAATATTTTCAGTAGGAAGAGATCTACAATGACTTTCTAGCCCATCTGCCTGACCAGTTCAGGGATGACCAAATTAAAGCATGCTAATGCACTGCCACAGGGTGCCCAGAGCAGCTGTGGCTGCCCCTGGATCCCTGGAAGTGTCCAAGGATGGGGCTTGGATCAATATGGGATAGTGGAAGGTGTCCCTGCCTATGGCAGGGGGTTGAAATGACATAAGACTAAAGGTCCCTTCCAACCCAAACTGTTCTGGGACTCTATAATGGACCATCTCTCTAGGAAGGCTGTTCCAGGGTATAACCACCCTCTTGGCAAAGAAATGCTTCCTACTGTCCAGTCTGAACCTCCCCTGGGCAGTTTTGAACCGTTCCCATACACCCTATCACTAAATCCCGGGGAGAAGAGGTGGCTCCCTTCCTCAGGAAGCTGCTGCAGGGAACAGTGTGGTTGTGCCTCAGGCTCCTTCTCTCCAAATTAGGCCAGCCAAACTCTTCAGCTGCTCCTCACATTCCTTCCAGCCCTTTTTCCAGATGCATCCAAGGACCTTCACATCGTTCTCAGATGGTGTGCCCAGAACTGCACACAGTGCCTGGAATGACACTGCAACGACGCTGAGCAAAGTGGGACAACCACCTCCACTGACCAACTGGTTTTGCTGTGTTTGATGCACGCCAGGATGCGGTTTTCCCTCCGGGAATGCCAGGGCACAGAAGGATGTCACAGCTTCCTGCAGCTTACTCATCCCCCTGATCATCTGGAAGCCCTTGTGTGAAACCAGCAGATAGTCAAAACCAACAAATAAATAAGACTTTGCTAAAGATTCTTCCGAAGTTTCTTCGAAGATTTCAACATCCTAATTGGCCACTGCAATCACTTTGGTTTAGGTGATCATACCGCTTCCAATATTTAACTCAAACTCCACATTAATTCAAGAAGTGTACATGAGGCTACAGCCACAGACTAAACACCTAGCAAAAAATAAGAGTTTGAAAATAAGAACTGCGGAAATTCATTATACGTTTACATTCATTTCTTCATCTAAAATTTAAGACTTGATCAAGACAACAGAACTAAGGAAAACATGCAAAGCCACTTACAACCTTATTTGCTTAAACTAGAAAGCCGATATTTTCTCTAGTGAAACAAACTGTTATTTTAAAATAAATATATCAAAGGCAAAAATATAAACAGCACCAGGCCAACATCTTAACAACACACAAAGAAAGCAAATTGGGCAGGGTATAGCACAGTGGTATAAAACCAGTGTTCACTAACCCCTCTACAAATACAACCTAGGCTGAAACAGCATATACAGGATTCAAAAGAAAAATTCCCAGTGTTAATGTTCAAGTAATTGTAATTCATAATCTTCCTCTTGGCGCATGCCAGATTTTATGAGAGCCATAAATCTTTAACATTATTGAGAAAAAGAAAGGTCTTGAAGACATACATGCCATGTGTATTAGCTCAGAGAAACTAGATTAATCTGCAGCAATAAAAAAAGCCAATTCTACTAAGCCTGATTAAATATTTAGGTCATATTGTTTCTGCGGCAGAATTTGAAAAATGCACGGCAAATAACATCTTCCCCTGAGCTTGAAGACTTAATCACTGTATTTTCAAAAGGCAGTTATGCTACAACAGAACTCTACAGGAAAGCCAATACGAAAGTCTTTAAAAGAAAAATAAATGAAAGTATAAGCTAATTAAACTAGTACATGTTAGTCAACACACCAAACTACCTCTGTACACGTGGGCAGAACGTCACGACACGCAGTGAACGTTTTATTACTGTTCATGTTTGATAACTTGTGTTCTAGGAAGTCCTATTAGTCACCACTCCTCTGTTCCCAAAGACAAACCCAACCAAAATACATTCTGTACTCAAACACCAAACATACGATAACAACAACTTATTAGATCATCCACTCCATGAGAACTGATTTCTGTTCCGCCTGAAACACCACCAATTAATGTTATTTCATAAGGCATAAAGAGCTGAAAGGCAGAACATCTCTCTGCCTATCTCAAGGCCAGGTTGGACAGGGCTTGGAGCAACCTGGTTCAGTGGAAGGTGCCCCTGCCCACGGCAGGAGGGTTGGAATGAGATGATTTTTAAGACCCCTTCCTACCATGGGCCAGTCTAGGATTCTGTGATTCTTGCAACAGTAAAAGACATCATATACCTCATGCAAAAATAGAGTTTTGGGTTGAACTTTCATTGCTCTTTAGCAGACTGCCACCAATGACACGACAAACTATGGTACTGATGAACCACAGCAGAACTCTATCTGTTTTTCAGTACCAAGAATGTTTTGAAAGATGAACGTGCCCATGTTCATGGAAAGATGTTCTGGGATTCTTTGGGGTGAGTTTCTGCCACTGTGGTGTTAGCACAGTTAAACTGCTTAAGAAATTCCTCGTTTTCATACAGTTCAAGTAATTTTTGAATTATTATTCTTACATCGGAGTCATAATTAAGATGAAAGAGACTTTAGGGGGTCTCTAGTCCAACCTTCTGCTCAAAGCAGGGTTAAAACTGCATCCACACCTGAGCAGGGGTTCATCTGGTTGAGTCGCAGAAGTCTCCAGGGAGAGAGACTCTACAACTTCCCTGTGCGGCTGTGCCAATTCTGCCACGACCGTGAAAAATCGCATTCTTCACTCAGCCTGGAACCTCCTGATCATTCTCCCCCATCTTCCTGCTTTTTTTTTCTGTATAAAAAGCCTGGATCCATCTCCTTAGCAGCCTTCTCATGCACATGTAGCATACCTGTACCCAGCCACCATGAGACCCTCCAAGGAACTCCCTCCACTCTGGCAGCCCCTCTGCTATGTCAAGTGGCCCAAAACCTGGACGCAGTTTTCCAGAAGCGATTCAACACAGTGGTCTTGCACAAGCATGAGTCAACATGCATGGCACTCTTGGATGTGTTTTACCAGGTCCTGTGGACATGGATACATCAGTTCTCAAGTAATCCTGACTTGATCCTTTTCCACTGCTGGCACTTTCCTTCCTCCCCGATCCCCACCTAATGTCCTCTTCCAAGCAACATTCTCACAGATTTCTAAAAATACTTAATTCCTGCAGGCCTTCTTTTCAGATACAAGTATCCCTAAATTTATATCTTACATCATAAAGTGATGACAGGATTTTAAATTACATTACTGCAAAACAGCAGTTTGGCGGCAAGGGGTCACCATGGGGTTAAAGGTGCCATAACAACACAGAAAAGGATGAAAATTATTTAAATGCTTAAGAAGCGATTATTTGTGATAATGTGTCACAGATGTAAGTTCCCATGCCCTGAAGCAACCCTCTGTCACAGCACTGGCCAAATGTACACGACAGGCTTATGAGAGGAGTATTATCTTCATGCATGAAAGTATTTATAGTGAAGGAGGGCAAGGAAATGAAAGCCAAACAAGTTCTGGAGATGTCTGATAGACTGAAAACAAAATGAGAAATATATGAGATTCTTCTACAAAAACTACTTCTGTACAGATGAAGTTCTATCAGAAAGAACAAAAGGATTTATGTATTAAAAGCAGACAGAAATAACTGATAACCCATAAGCAAAAAGATATAGAAGAGCTCAGAGGAAGTGTCTATTCAGTTCTGATGTTTCAGACAAAGGCGAAGGCTTCAATCACCCAGATGCGCTGGTTACTTGGAAGGCACATATCCCCAGCAGCTTAAGAGATGGTACTATGGGAATGTTGTTTTGGAAACCTCCTGTGCTTTTATCCTTTGGCTAGACACTTGTGATAATTCACAGGCTCTGCACGGGATTACAGGGATGCTACAACACCCTCATTAACACAGGCATTTGCATCTCCGTCTGCCTGAACCCGGAAAATCCTGCGCCAGGAGACAGCGGCAAGAGAGGGGCCGGCACACAAGGGCAGAGGTGTCTGAGACCCACTGCCCCACCCACCATCCATCATCCATCCATCCACCCATCCATCCATCCATCCATCCATTCACCCATCCCTCCCTCCCTCCATCCCTCCATCCATCCATCCCTCCCTCCCTCCATCCATCCACCCACCCATCCATCCATCCACCCATCCCTCCCTCCCTCCATCCATCCATCCATCCACCCATCCATCCATCTATCCATCCATCCATCCCTCCCTCCATCCATCCCTCCATCCATCCATCCATCCCTCCATCCATCCACCCATCCATCCCTCCAACCCAGCCCCTGCTAACTGGGGTACTTGGAGACAGACACCAGCACACACCTAATGAGTGACAGGAGCATGCCTCTACACAGCTTCATGGCAGATTTGTTTATTCATTACAAAACTAAGTGCACTTACTTTACCTAAAAGCCTGTTATTTCCTAAACTCGCTGAAGGCCATTACCATTAAACAGGCTGAGTCATTCGATGGTTACAAAGACCTGATGCACATTAAAGTTGTTAAATCCTGATTCTTTTGCCTGTACCTATAGTTTCACCCTCCATTTACAAATGTCAGATGACTCAATGTGCAATATTCTTTGAGAGCCACCAAAATGCCAGTGAAAACACATGGAGGTAGGAAATACCTCAGTCTGAGTACTTAAGAGACTCAGAAATTTCATAAACTGTTATTTTCTATTCCCAAAATCCATTAGAAAAGCCTATTTGAAAATCCTCACTGAAGTGTGGGGTCCGAATGAACTGAAAATTTCCCCTCTCTCCATGTGTGGTGGAGTGGGAAGTTTCCAGGAGGCATTTGGAGGGCACTGACACAGGTCAGTTGGGTATTACACAGCCCTGCTTCCCTCCCTGCAGCCACTCTTACCTCTCCCGACTTCACACAAGTGGAGAGGGACATTAGTTCACTGCAGAGCAGAGCTGGAAAAATGCTAGACGTATATAATGACTTCAGTTAAAATGTGAAATAAGAAGCAGCCTGACAAGGAAAAAAAAATATAAATAATGCAATATTTTTGGCTACACTTTTGTTCCATAGTTTTGTTTACTTAGAACTATTTCAGTTTGTCAGATAAACCCTTAAAAGTTCATTATTCATTTTGTTAGATCACAGTGCAGAGTTTTTTCCAAAGAGAAAATTTCTAAAAAGGAAAGAGTACATGTTGTATCAGAATAAAGTGTTAATGAGCCAAATACCCTGCCACTGGGGATAAATTACAGGTTCAAGCAAGTCTTTATCTTGAGTCACCTCTATTTCTGTTAAGGAACACTGTCCCATAAATATGTTCCATTCAAAACAAACTGAGAAGACAAGACTGCAGTTTCTAGGATTCTACTAGAATGGCAAGTAATAGTTTCTAAAAGACTATCAGAATTCCCTTGGTTTTTTTTAAATCCCAGAAAAATCCCATGCAGGACAACTTATTGGCCTAAAACAGTCTTTTTATAATACAAAAGCTACAAGGATCATATCTAGGTATCTCTAAGTTCCTTTCCAACCCACACCGTTCTATGACCCCCATATTAGACATCCAAATCCAAAATAATATCGTGGGACACAACCCAGCAAACACTTCAGTGGCCTTAACATTTTTTCCAGCTGAAAGAAATCAAAATTGCATTAGCAGAACTGGAATAATCCTACTTGCTTTCTCATTTTTGCTTCCTGTAGCCATTAAACACGCAGAAAATTTAAGTGACACAACTCACAACAACCTCAGTCTACTCTGCAAATTCATCTGCAAAACAACACTAAACGTCTATCACAAAAATAGCTATTTTTCTACAGGTTTCCTCAGGTATTTCTTTACCTCTATCAGAAGAGATTCACAAGATGAACAGTTTCCAGGCTCCACCAAAAAAGAAAAGTTTAATTCCCCAATTTGAGCACTATATCAAGTTATGCTGTTTCCAAAGAGCTTGTGTGGCACGGTAACAATGAAGGGGCCATTCATAATAATTAAAGAAAATTAATAATTAAAAAAAATTAAAGATGTCACAATGGGGCCTTCTCCCTCCTAACTCCAGCTCTGTGTGACACGTGTGGTGCTCTGCACGCCCTGAAACAGGGATCAAGGCTTCAAAACACCTCAGTTCTATGCTGGTTTGAATCACACATCCTGCCAGGCAGCGACTTGCAGTTTGTAAGACTCTGAAACACCACACGATTTTCTGGACGGAGGAAGACAAATGAGTTGTAGTGGTGTCTTGCCCCCCCAAAATGACAAAATGACCCTGCTGGTTGCTGCCCACAAGTCAGCAGAGACACAAAAAGCAATCCATGAAAGAGCGAACTACCTTTGTATAAAGTTAAGCTTTCAGAGTGGTGCATGTTTTGATACTAAATATCTCTTTAAGCCAAATCAGCAATCAAACTGTCATTTTTAAGGAGTCCTGTGGCCATTAACTGCAGAGTAGAAGATAAGATAGTTTAACTGCTCTGCTCCATGTGAGAAGACCCTGACACAGAGAGAAGCAACTGCTTCCCCAGCAGCCCTCCACGGCTCACACTGATCCAATCTGTCCATCTGGGGAGCCCCCACGACCCCTGAGCTGGGGGTCCTGGGCTGCAAATGCTTCCAATGGCACGTGGGGCACTCGACTGCTCACGCCAGATGGGGGACGAGGGTATTACTGTCCTTTCAGATGCCCACTCAGAATCCCCAGCAGGTTCAACCAGGCTTAAACCAAGTTCAACGATATTTCCATGTTGGAAACAGCTGATATCGGCCTAAAACCTCACCTCCATATGTTACCCACAGGCAAAAACAGGCGAGCACACATGGGGTACTCCTCTTGCTGTTGACATAGCTAAAGCAGCATTTCAGTACATTTGACCACAACTACACTCAATTCTTAGTAACAAAGGATGCTTCTTTCCTCTTAAAAACTAACTTAATTCTATTTACATCCCTAAGTCATGCCAGAAAGAGCCCATTTGCTACTAATATTCTCTTTTCCCTAGTCAGAATCATTGTTGTCTTCCCTTTTGTCACAGCTTTTCCTACTAATTGCAATGACACCTCCCAATTCTGGAATGGCTGATCAGCTTATAAGCTTCCCCACAGCTAATCTAGGTCAACAAGCTACTAATAAGGCCAGCATATGTTTCTTTTATTTAACGCTATTGAGATCTTTATAAATCGCTTCTGTCTCCCAATAAAAGGCACCCCAGGGATTCGAGACCCTCTGTAGGCTTGAGGAGTAACAGTGACAGAGCAGAGAATGAGGGGTATAAAAAGCACTGCACACGAAGTAGGGAGCCTATGTCTGTGCACAACTCAAGGAGGAGAAGGCAAAGGTGCCTAAGGTTTCACCAGGTGACTCAGTGTCTCCAGGTGTCCCACTGTGCACATAACCTTGGCTACTGCCAGCCCACAGGTGAAAAGCAAAGCTTGGGCCCAGGGGCTTGAAGTTGCTTGATCTTCCTTTTCCACAGTGTTCTCTTTCAAACACAGCCTGAGCATGAGAACATCATGAATACCCCTTTATCTGAGAAGACATTAGTTTTAACTCTGCTTGGAATGCCTAATAACAATGGGATTACCACTTCTGCTGCACTGCATAGGGGTCAAAAAAATCCCATTATAAAGCAGTTGCTCATAAACAGAATATAATTTTATCACAGAATCATAGAATGGCTTGCGTTGTAAGGGACTTTCAAGATCATATCATTCCACCCCTTGCCATGGGCAGGGACACCTTCCACTATCTCAGGTTGATCCAAGCCCTGTCCAGCCTGGCCTTGGACACTGTCAGGGATGCAGGTGCAGCCACAGCTGCTCTGGGCACCCTGTGCCAGGGCCTCCCCACCCTCACAGCCACCAATTCCTTCCCAATATCCCATCTCTTCCTGCCCTCTGGCACTGGGAAGCCATCTTATATCCAAGCTAGACAATAAGTGCTTCCTTTTCTGAACAAAAATGTTACAAACTATTTCAAAGTTAAGAAGCACTAAATTGTCTTTGAGGATTTTAATTCTTACGTTTGAGGCAAAGTCAACCAGTCAGTTCTGCAGCCTTCCATTCTGAAGAGGATTTATTGCTAGAACTTGTATCTTACAGCACATGGTAAAAACTACCCAAGTGAAGGATGGAGAGAAAAATCAATGTAGATTTTTCAAAGTAACAAATTCACCAGTCCAAGTATTGTATGGCAAAGTAAGTGTGTTGGGATGAAGAGGTCATCAGCTACAGCTTTAAAGCAAACACAGAAAATTAAACAAACTGGTCAAGCTGCAGATAAATAACCTGAAGCCACAACCATAGAAAGATGCTCTTTGCCTGTTCACCTCAGTGACATGATGTCTGCATGAAAATAATCAGGGATAGGAATGACTAAAAGCCACCACTTCTATCAACAGGTTTCCCCAAAGCACGGAATTGGAGAGTAGGGCTGTGGGGCTTGCTGCACTGGCAGTGAAATTAACATAAGCCTAATTAACATATGTTAAAAATCACATTCAGAAAATTTAGAAAATAGTCATTCTGTTGTGGTAACTATCATTGAAATAATTTCTTTTCAGCACAACCCATACGTGATTCCAAAGAGGACAAAAAATTATCTTTTATTCTTGGGCAGCTCAGACTGGAGGTACCTGAGTTTCACTATCAGAAACCAAGGATTTTTGACTATTCCCCTCACGTTATTTGCAGAGGCAGATTTCACTGCTTTAGTGAAACTGTTCATTACTCTCAATTCCTTCCTTTCTTCTTTTCTTTTTGTTAAAAAAAGGAATGGGAAAGCTGATGCTCAGAGGGTTCACTATAGAGCAGTACAAAGCTGATGCTTAGAGGGTTCAGTATGTAACAGCTCTGGCCACAGGGCACTAATTCCAAGAAGCTTCATCGTTTATTATGCTATAATTTAACCTGTGAAGTCTCTCAATGTCTGCTGCCGTGGGAGCAGGAGCAGTCTCTTTTCTCTGGGGCCTGCCATTGTGAACACTTCTCTGCTATGATTAAGAGATCAGTAAACTGAGATTTAATTTAATGGCCCAATTAAGAGATGAAGATTTGAACCCTGATTGTAAAAACGCCGTCTATTGATCGTTCCTGCAGTGCCATTACAGGCTACCCAAGCCCAGGCTCCCGGTGTGCGTGGTGTGATGCAAACCTGTGTGTTCCAAACCACCCCCAGAGCTGTGCAGCTCCAAGCAACATAAACACCGTTCCAGGAGTACCAAAGGAGAAGAAATAAAGGAGGGTGGAACCAGTTTTCATGTTGTGTGTTAATCAATGTATAGGTTATAAATCAATCGCTGAACATCTTACTAGTGTTACCTTGCTTTTTGATTACTGAAAGATGACATTCCTGAAATTAAAGAGCTTTTCAAAATAAGGTTTCCTGGTGTCAAAGGGCTTCGACTTATAAATCTGGAACAATTTTAGGAAGTTTTTTAGCTGAAAAACTGCTCTAATTTAACCCCATTTAACCATTATCCTGCTGTAAGAAAGATGCCGGAATGATGAGCTTAACAAAATTACTGCATCCGCTATTCATCTAATTCTATTTGCTCAATTTAGACATCTCAGTTGAAGTCTGAAACGCCAACTTAGCTCAAATCTTATAATTTAAAAATCACAACTCCTGTATGAGAAGAAGCACTTCTGTTCTATACCCACATTTCCAAATGAGAATTAAATTACAAAGCAAACAAGTTTGAAGCATTCATGCAACCGGGATTATGCTTCAAAGTTTTCCCCTTAAGAAGCGCTTTTGACTTTAAGAACTCCATCTCCCTAGTTCTTTGCTCCAACTATCCCATTGCTATTCTCCAATGAAAAAGAAAGCTCTCTGCTAAAGAGTTTCCCAAAAATACTGCAGACATCAAAGAAAAAAGGCAGAAAAACAGAATGCTCACAGAGTCTAAAGTTGTGTGGGAGACAAATTTGTTTATCTTCCTATGTGAGCAGCCTAGGGAATTTTGAACCAGTAATTACATCTCATTATTGGCACTGCTAAATTATATAATTAAGCAATTGGTAAATTTTAATTTCATCACATACACACACTAACAATTTCAGATTTTTCAGTTCAGTGTGGCCTCTAAGACACAGGTCAGATCACACAGGTCTTGCTGCTCTATAAGCATTTTTCTTCTTTGTTGAAACACAGCGATTCACACAAATTTTTCTGAGCAGAGAACTGAACAAGAGCAGCCCTGGGAGAAGGAGCTGGGGGTGCTGCGGGTGAGAGCTGGACCTGCCCCAGCCTGAACCCCCCGTGCCCTGGGCTGATCCCCAGCGTGGGCAGCAGGGGAGGGGGATCCTGCCCCTCTGCCCCTGTGCTCAGGTGAGAGCCCACCTGCAGAGCTGCCCCAGCCCTGGCTCCAACAGCACAGGGACGTGGAGCTGCTGCAGGCAGTGCAGAGGAGGCCACGGAGATGCTGCCAGGGCTGGAGCCCCTCTGCTCTGGAGCCAGCCTGGGACACCTGGGGCTCTTCAGCTGCACAAGAGAAGGCTCCAGGGAGAGCTCCCAGCCCCTGCCAGGGCCTCAAGGGGCTCCAGGAGAGCTGCACAGGGACTGGGGACAAGGCCTGCAGGGACAGGACACAGGCAATGGCTTCCCAGTGCCAGAGGGCAGGGTTGTATTGGGTATAAGGAAAAAAATTATTTACAATTACTTTAAGGAAAATATTGGACAAGGTTTCGAGCAACCCAGTCTAGTGGAAGGCGTCCCTGTCCACAGAGTGGAAATTGGAATGAGATGGGCCTTAGGGCCCATTCCCACGGCAACTATTCTGGGATCGTATGAAATACACTGCAGTAGCAATACAACGTTCCTGTAGAAACTCACACATTACAACCTAAAGTCAATTTTTAGTTCAGCATAAATGGGGCTTTAAAAGCACAGTTTAAAGTAACATCCTGTACTCTTTTTCCTAAACAACAGTCATAAACATTTTTACTCAGGAAAATCCCATCAGACTTCTGTAAGAGGAAACCATACCAAAGAAATTAAATTACTAACACAGAAAACCATAAAGCAAATAAATGGCTTGTTTGGGGAGCTGAAACTTCTCAAATACAGCAGCACACATCATCAAGGACAGCAATTTTCACAGTAGCTTAAGAAACATAATCAACCCTACAAAAAGATGAAGACTTTTCTGAAGAGTAAAAAGGGAATTCAGGGCTTCATCCTCCTCTCAGATGTGAGGAACTACAGCAATGCAGTCGGATTTTACAAGCATTGGTATTTAAGGACACTACCCACAACTTACTTTAAAAAAGATAAAAACGTTTTTAGCTGGAACGCAGGTCTCCAGCTTTGCTCTCCAAGCAGGTACAGCAGGGCTGTGATGACGCTCAAGTACGACCTACTGCATCCCACAGCGTGCAAAGCTACTCAGGTGTTTGACCTGCACCCCTTTAAAGCACACATTCTTCTCTAATTCCACTTGACTCCTACCAGCATCAGGAGAACTGACACGAACCTCTTTCCTCATGTCATTCCCCGAATCTCACTGGAACCTCTGTGACTACCAAAGAAATTAACAAAAGTGCAGCCAGCAGAGTTCTTAGTGCCTCACACAGCCCTGCACATGAGCGACTGTGGTGGTAACGCAAAAAAAAAAAAGGAAAATGGATGGTGTTTATAGCCCCATGAAGTAATTTAATGTTACAAGCCCACATCTAATCGGTGAGGTGCATGGCAACCTCTAGTGGCATATGCCTGCTTAGGAAACTGCAAACATTCCAACACATGAAGCTATAGGAAAAGCATCTGCCTGAAGTGATCATTCCTCTTCCTGTCACAAATTTTATTAGAACGACATGAAGAGGAGATGCCAGAACACAACTGATACAAGGAAGACCCTCCAAGGGTTCCATATACTACAGCAGTCAGGTGAGCTGCAGAAAAGCCAGGTGTCAGGAATGCAAGCTGTTTCCAAATAGGTTAAAGGAATTGATACCAACTGACTTGCAGTGTTAACTGACAAACTGTATACCTGCACTACTATGCAGGTACATTTAAACATAATTTTAAGATACTGCAAACAGCAGCACCCCACAGTGCAGAGCAGCACCACCCTCAGCAATCTGCTGATTAAAAGAACTCTGAGCAATTAAACACAAACCCGTGGTAGCAGTGCACAGAGAATCTCAGAATCACAGAATATTCTGAGCTGGAAGGGACCCACAAGGATCACTGAGTCCAACTCTTCAATGAATGGCCCATAGAGGGATCAGAGAAGGCAAGGATTTCAAAGCCAGGGCAATCTACAACAGAGGACAGCCAACACTAAGTGAACCCTGGATCTTACTAGGAAACATTTATTACTTCTATTTTTAACTTCCAGCAGCTGCTTGTGATAGATTTACACAAATCTGACAATTTTCATGCTTTGCTGGAACGTGATACAAATTACCCAGCATTATGAAGTTGTATTTTACTGAGCTCTTAAGTGCACTACATTGAATATTCCCAGCTCATTCTTTCACAGAAAATAGTCTTCAGAATTTAAAACAATTGGCTGTCTCTGCTCAGAATAGGATTAGGAAAAAGCCTGCATGGAAATGGAATTAATTCTCACATTAAGGAAGGAGTCATTAGAGCATCTGGTGAGGTTTAAATTATGACTGTCTATTCAGTTGTATTGCTAAGCAGATTGTAAGTGTTTCAGAGCTACTTAATTTAGAAACCTATACCCTGAAATACTTCGTGTAATATAAAGTACTATTTTGTTTTTCCTTCGCAGAAAACACTTTCTCGTTAAGATGCTTGCACTCTGACTGTAAAGCAGAATAGGAGTACAAATATACATACTCTGCTTTGGCATCATGGAACAAAGCTGGGTCCATCACTGCTGGCTAAATTTAATAATTGCGGATAACAGACTTCCTAAGGTAGAAAAACGAAGGACCATACAAGACTCACACACCAGCCCCTTTAGAAATACGTGTATTTTTACTGCTTTTCTTGGTAACTCAAACTTCATAGCAGATCTAGTGCACTTTGAGAGGCAATCAGGTTAAAGTACTTCCTCGATTGTGATTAAACCAGCCAAGGAACCCAGGGCTGTAAAGTTCCTGAGAAGTAAATGCAGTAAAGTCTAATAGGAGAAAGGCTGCTCCTGGAACTGGCTCTTCCTTCCAGCCTGCCCATGTCCTAGTCCCACAGGACACTTTACAACAGATTTTAATACATTTTTAAAGTAGCGTCTTTCGATTTACAAGCAATCATGATCACAGCGACAAATTAAATTCCAGTCTTGGTGGTCATTTTTGCCTATTGTCCAGATGTACAGTTTTCTAACTCCAGAATAAGATCCTCTTTCCCTAATACTCTTCTTGTTTTGCTGGTTCTGTTTCAAGTCTAGAGTCACCTCCTTCATTACAATTTCCACTTAAAATAATATGGAGTGCCTGGCTACAACAAGACAGAAGCTCAAAAGCAACCGCATGGAATACCTTTGGACTATGTAAGGATGTCATAGTATCCATAACACAGATCTTATTACCCATTTTTTGCTTCTTCAGTTGATGAGTATGACCACTCTCTCTACCAACCCTTACGACACTTCCAGGCGGAACAATACAGCTCCAACCCTGCTGGCACCCAACAGGGATAGTCAGCATCCTTCTCTCTGCTGTCCCACCAGACTAACATATCTACAATTCCCCAAATGCAGCGAGGTCTCAGACTAATTTATAGGATCATAAAATAGAATTATAGAACCATTTAGGTTGGAAAAGCTCTTGAAGACCATCGAGTCCAACCATTCCCCCAGCACTGCCCAAGGCCACCACTGACCCATGTCCCCAAGTGCCACACGGATTTTAAACACCTCCAGGAATGGGGGCTCCAACAGCTGGACTGGATGATCTTCCACTCTGACAGAATTTCCTTTCCCTGTTTTCTGCTATTCACCCCTTTGCCTTCTTTCCACACACGTCAGTGTCAAGCAGCAGCATAAGTCTGTCTGCCTCCAATGAGAATATCACAGCTAAAAATCAAGCAGCAATGTTAAAGTCACGTTGTAGCTATGAAGGCCAAGAGACATGAGGAATAAGGCTCCCAAACCTTAAGAGGATCCTGATAAAATGTTGCATGAAATGAGTGAAGGAGAAATTCTTGGGTCTTGACACTAACAAGATAACTGCTTCCTGCCCCAAATATAACCAGAGGAACACATCTTACTTTGGGCTGCAGAAAGAGATGTAGGATAAAACAGAACAAAATCAGGACCCAGGATTCTAGGAACAAGCTCTGAAGTGGCAAATGAAAGTATCACAGTAAGAACCAGACCAAGTTTTTGAGAGTCAGAGAAGTGTAGCTCACACGGTACCAGGACCTCAGATTTCAGAACATTCATTTCAAATGCTTGGAAAACTCAGACTTCATGTCTGTGATTTGAAAAATGAGCACAGCAAATATTTAAGACAATGTCTGTGGCAAGTAAGGGGAAAATAGCCCCACTTCAAACTCTGAACCCTCTTTACTTCTGCCAAGGGTATGAAAAGAGGGCAAGTATCAGGCAGGTGAAAGGCACCAACACAATGCACTCATTCTGGTAACCTGTCCTACTTTTACCACCAACCATTTTCAAAGGAGAAGTGTCTTGGGGAGAATTAAATCCTCAAGAACAAGCTGTATGTCATGTTAACCCAGTCCTTGACAAAGTGTACAGGTACACAATTATTATTTTTGGCACGCAGTCTGTACCTGACAAGCCCTGTAACAATTTATTCCGGATCACATTAAAGAGGACCTTCCCAGTTTCCCTTGGAGCGTGGAGCAAGGCTGGCTGCCAAGAAGAGAAGGATGCCTGGCGCAGGGTTACCTGCCTTTACAATGTGCTCTGGAGCACAGAAACACAATAGGAAGGACCAACTTCAGTATCTGCTTCTTCAAAGTTATGGCCTTGTTTTAGAACCAGAGCAGATACTGACTATTGACTACTATATAGGATAATAAACTTAATCATTTGAAAAGCATAGATCTAGGCTTTATTGCCCGTACTTGCAGGGTATTGTCACAAAATGATCATTTAATTATGTCTGATTTAAAGAATAGACCTTTTGCCAAATATGCAGGAAGAAATAAGCTGAAAATCCATGCTGTATAGTACTTGAGAACCACCACTCAGTGCATTTTTGTAATAACTGAATACATGACTGAATTTGTAATTCACACAAATCCCTGAAAACCTTCTGTTTTGAAGGCAGCTATTGAGCTGTTCTGTTAAGAGGATCAAAAGGCAGAAGCTTCTCAGACAGAGAAACCAGTATTTTTTCAGTCCATTCAGAGCAAGTTCAAATATAGAGCAAGTAAGATTTATTCTGAGATTATTTAATTACTCAGTTATCACTTCTGCTGTTTAGTTCATTGGTATCTACTAAGGCACACAAAATTAATGTTTCTGTACTACTAAAGCATACGAAATCCAAGTTTCTCTGCTCCTGAGTTTCAGTAAAGATGATTTTACAGCAGAGTCTTTATATTTACCTGATGATCCTCTGAGCAGCATACTGGTGAAGCGAGCGGAACTGTGCCGACATATTTGCTAAGGCTGCCAGACAATTTGTATGAAGGTATTTGTCCTGTCAGAAAGGAGAGGGAAGATGAAAAACCAACACATCGAACTGTTTGTTGGATATACACTGACACCTCTTGCAGGAATCACTCAAAGGGCTGAGTAATATATCTGCTGTTTTAAAAGCACAGGCAGAAATGCAAACTGTATATACTTGGTGATGTTTGAACATGTTTTCTTAGAATATAAGGCTTATAAAAGTGATTCTACACAGATTTCACAGTCTATACATACATATATATATAGACATGTTTGTATTTGTCCTTCAATGTTTATTTACAATTGCATCAAAGGTTTTACATTTACAGAGACATTTTCCTCCTCTCTATCTTCCTCCCTCTCCATCTAGTAGTCTTATCCTAAAACTTTCTACTTCATAACTCATCTCCCCACTGACTCTTTCACACATCCCACAACTACAACCATATCATACTCCAGAGCACTGGTCCTCATTTCACATCCCTGAAACCATTTGACCAGATAAGCATTTTTCTGACGGCCCTTTCAAAGTCAAGGGTTCTCACAGAATGAAACTCGTCCACTTATCCAATCCAAAAGGGATTAATTTCCCTGTTCAAGTCTAAAATATTCTTTTACGTAACAGATTCTAAATACTACAAATATATGCCAAATTTGTTCTCGTTCCTTCCAATTCTTTTTATCATAAAAGTAAAATCCTTCATTTTCCCAGTTTAAAATTCCCTTAATATTTAATGTAAAAAATTCTGTGCCTTTAATTGTTGAAAACATTCAGAAGTGCATGATACTATATTTGTGTTTGCAAAAAAGGTAAAACAACAAATGCTTGAAAAATGCATAAAATCAATCAAGACTATAAGGCTCTGAAGTTAAACCAGTTTTGCTTTGCCCGAGCACAAAGAAGTCTCCTGGCCCAGTCCCTGCCGTACTTCCTAAAACAACTAACAATAAATAGGCCTGAAATTCCCACTTTTAAGCCGTTCAAAGAGGCAAGCAACCTACAAGGAATCGCTTCTTCTCACGAAACTAAGGAACCCTTTCTTCTCAACTGAAGATGAGCATGATACCTGAATGAAGGTCTTTAGAGAACCATACTCACTGCACCGGAAGACAACACAGAAATTGTATTACAAGCTCACAAACACTTAGCTAAGACAGCTGATCTATTTTCTTCCCTCCTGCAAAACCAGATGCCAACTGGTTGCAACAGAATTAATAAAATCCCACCCCTCGCTTGAAATTGAATTCAAGCTGCTGAGGTTAGGAATTCACAAGGGCTCCACGTAAACCTTACCCTTGTCCGTGTCATGTTGTACTGGATGGTTCTTATCACAACCAGTATCAGAAGACTCCCAAGTGAGATCTCTGTTAGGACACGCTCAGCATACCAAGTGATATTTTTCAGTATCTGCAAAAGAAAAAAATAAAAGAACAAGGCTCGTCAGCACCTAGGTCTGAATAAGAACATAGGAAGCCGTCTGGAATCTCACATTCCTTAAGACGTGAAAATTAGTTTCCAGTCTCGAACGCGATTTAATTTTTGTACTCCAAAGCATAATTAAAACAAAATTAACAACAACAACAAAAAAAAGTCAGACTTCTGCAGCATCATCACCTAACAGATCTCATTAACTTTAGGTCATATGGAAACACACCAAGTGTAGAAAGATGATTACATTCGGCAGTTAGCTAATTTCTATGCCCTGTGCCACCACACTCATATACTTATTTTGATCTTACCCTTTACATTTTATAAACTCTCCATTTACACCCAAGACACCTGAATAGTTCTGCCGATGCCTTGGCATTTTCCCTCATCACTGGCTGGTCAAGAGGCAGCACACAGGAGCTCTGACTGATGGGCAAGAGCACACACACTGAAGGCTGGGGGCAGATCAACAGTGTGTTTGCTTCACACTGGAGCCTTTCTCTTGAAAAGTATGAAGTCTCTCCCCCTAATATTCAGAGAAAATCACCAGCTAGATTAAGAGCATTGTATCTTTCACTGCCCCTTCCCTCTCAGGGTGGGTGAAGTTAACCACCATTTCCAAGTTCACTGCAGAAGGAGAATCAATCCACTCTTTCCTTTTAGTCAGCCAACCTACATGGAGGAAACACGTGTACCCAACACCCTGCCTTGAAGGACTGGTAAAAATGACTCAACAGGAACTGTCCTAAAAACATGGAAAGGATCCTCTATAAATTCAGGGTTATTCTCGGTCAAAACATAAATACGTTTAACAAGGACAACTGCACACCAAGCTATCGCTCTGTGTAACTGCAAAGAGAGACTGCAAGAGAGCTGGAGAGGAACTAGAGGGACAGGACACAGGGAATGGCTTCCCACTGCCAGAGGGCAGGGATAGGTGGGATATTGGGAAGGAATTGCTGGCTGTGAGGGTGGGAAGGCCCTGGCACCGGGTGCCCAGAACAGCTAACCCATGATCCCTGGAATTGTCCAAGACCAGGTCAGATGGGCTTGGAGCAACCTGGAAGAGGTGTCCCTGTCCATGGCAGGGCGTGGAACTCCAAGATGAACCCTGAGGTCTCTTCCAACCCAAACCATTCTGTGAGTCTTCACCTCTGGAAACTCTTTCACAGTACAAGAAACATTTGAAATAGCATCCTTATTATGATTCATGTTAATTGGAAAGCTGATAAGGTTTCAGATGCAAATATAATTTTTTTTTATTATACATGAAGAGACAAAATAAAAATTCAGATCCTTGAAATAAATTTAAAAATAATTTCTTAAAGGCATCTCCATTATCACATGCTGGACAGTACCTGGCTCTTTTGTCAGCACCTTCCTATTTCCCACAAGGAAGCTAAAATGAAGCCAGTGACTGTAACCTATAGATGGGAAAAACACTTTCATGGCAAAGGTGGCAAAACACCCCCAGGTACAGGCTGAGGTGTCATGGTTGATGACAAACCCCTTTTGCTAAAAGGATTTAAAAAATCAGAACAGGTGGACGACGGAAAGACTTGAGAGGTATTTAAGGGGAGAATGGTCAAGGCTGAGGAACGAGTAGGAAACGTGAAATCACTGCAAGAAAGGTTTCCACAAATAGCAGGTGATGAGAGGATGCGGACACCAGTATAATTTCTGGTTATAACAAGTCACTAATACTATTTTAAGACAAAGTGATGATGATATAAATGAAAACAAGTCGTCCAAGGAGTTTCAGTAAACAAGGACAACTAGTTGGGATGAACAACATAGATGATTAACAGGAAATGCCTGAAAGACAATGAAAAATCTGCACATATTTTCACAAAAAAAGGCAACTGAAAATTTCAAAAGCTGTTAGTGCAAGTAATTAATGAATCACACGTACAAACTTCACTGCAAGAAGATACTGTGCTAGTGGAGAACTTGATCATCCCAAGCCTGCTAAGCATAAACATATGGTAAGATACAGCAAGTTCATGGGTTACTTCACAAATGCAAAATGCTAAAGTAAGTGTAGACATCCATCCTGGTTGACTTAATTGTAATTTCTTAATAACAGCTTATTTATGCCTCTGTGAATATACCTGTTCTCAAGAGAAGATTTTATACAAAGAAATAAATTAACCACTCTAACAAATATCTCAAGCTCAAATATCTCAAGCACAGCACCGGAACCTTCCACAGGAAAAACATATTGTTATTTGAAGAATACAGTATATTATCATTAAATAATGGTTACTCTCAGTAATACATAAATATAGCAGGGATAAGTCATGGTTCTATATTTCATTTCCTGACTTTTAAATGCTTATTGAAAATTTAACAGACTTTTTAAAAAACAGAATACAGCAATGAAAACGGATAGTATAAAATACCACGTTTTGACATGACATACAATGTAAATTGAAACCAATAGTACATAAAGGGACATATTTCCTGACGATTATTGAAGAGAAATTATTTCACTCAATTTGCTCTGAAACGATACCCAAGAGTTTGGGTCGGGTTTTTTTATTTTTTTTGCCTCTTAGACAAAATACACTTATCCTGGCCAAAAAACCATCAACTTAACTGATTAAATTTCTAATAAGTCACTTTTTGTAGTCCCTGATTTATGAGTGAAATAGCAAAGCAACCACCTCCCACAAATAAAACAATCCCCATGCCTCCTCCCACCCTCTCTGGTACTATTTTGTGGGGCACATCCCTGCACTTCACTGACCAAAGTGGAAGTTCATGACACGCTACGCTGGAACTGAGAGCAGATTCCATCACGTGCTCCCTCCCACAGGGTGTCCCGGTGGGACAACAGGAATGGGACTGGGACAAGTAAAGCAGTCTCAAGTAGCACCTTGAGCCCTCCAACATCTCCAGACACATCTTTCTCATCCCCCCATGGAGTTTTGTTGTATATGGAGGCCATCACCATTCCTGTTTTCCCTCCTTGGAGCTTATTCCCACCTCCTCGCCCCCCCAGACCCCATTCCTTCTCTGCTCTTTTACCTGACTCCACTCCCCCCACCCACGGAATGGTTTGCGTTAGAAGGACTTTAAAGCTCAACCCACCTTCCCCTATCCCAGGTGGCTCCAAGCCCCACCCAACCTGGCTGTGGACACTTCCAGGGTTGGGGCACCACAGCTGCTCTGGGGACCCTGTGCCAGGGCCTCATCATCTTCACAGGGAAGAATTTCTTCCCAAAATCCCATCTAATCCTGCCTTCTGTCAGAGTGAAGCCACTTGCCTTTGTCCTACCCTGCCCATCCCAGTCTCTCATCAAAAGAAGCCTGTTCCACCTTGCTCAGCTTTTTGTCACTTTGTTCCTATCCTGCCTCTTTACTCATTTCTCTTCTCAGCATCCCAAAATCTTACGTACTTCTTGTTTAACTCTTGTCCCTTTTCCTCTACTGCACCATCCCACGTTCCACATTCAGCCAGTCCCAGCCTGTTTCAAATTTCTCCCAACTGCTGTCACATCAGGGCTCCCATTCTTACACATTTTCTTCCACATGTGGATGTGGCACTTGGGGACATGGGTGGCCTTGGCAGCACAGGGGGAATGGCTGGGCTCGAAAAGTCTTGCAGGGCTTTTCCAAGCCAAACAGTTCCGTGTGGTTCCAACCCCTGCCAAGCAGCAGCAGAAACATCCCTGGGAGCACAGCCCCGTCCCACGGGAACGGGGAGCTGCAGTTGCACAAGCTGCAGCTCGTCCCTGCCTATCTCAGCTGATAACATGATCCCTGGGCAGGGGAGGATGCACACAGCCCAGATGGCTCTGGGAGCAGCAAAATGAGAATATTCAGTTTCCACAGACGTCAGGCCACCTCCGGCTACGTCTCTGCTGCGCAGATGGAAACAGACTGCTCCCTGTGCCCAGAGACTGATAATTTGGTCACATTTAGTCATATTATCAGCAGCAGAGCCCTGGCACAAAGGCCACCTGCCGTATTTCAGATTCTTAATGCAAAACATGAAGTTACCAGGGCTCATTAAGTAACATGTTGACAGCTGTAAGCATGGACAAAGACGTGTCAATGCTGCAATCTCACCCCAGAAACCTTCAGTGGTTCTCCTTGAAACTCTGAAAACATCAGCCTGGGAAAAATGACAGTTAACTGAGATAACTATTCCTTCTAATAGTACACTACTCTAAAAAAAAAAAAGAAAGATAAATTCACAGTTATAAAGTTGCATACCAGAACCTGTTACCTCTCCTTCACACTGAGGAAAGCAACCTGAGCTGGTAGGCAGTGAAATAAATGGCTGTTTCAAAAACAACAGCAGCAACCACCACCATCCATTCTGGGTTTCAAAGGCATGAAGCATGAAAATATCTCAAATTTCAAAAAACATCTACCTAGAACCAGTGCCCCCACCGATCAATTTCACTGGTTTGCAGTTAACATTATAAAATGAAAAAAAATAAAATAAAAAAAGAAAAAGCTTAGTCCTGGGGTGGTCTTGCAAGAATAATTTTAAAAGAAATTAAAATGTTTTGATTAATCATTCTTTAGAATACCAGGCTCTTGGATAGTTCCAACTCAGGGAGCACAAACTGCAGATGCAAAGAGCAGGAGCTCAATTCTACATATACCAAGCAGTGAGATTCTCAGTTTCCCACAGCTTTGCTCGTAAGATATTTTTTAACACCTAAAAATAAACACAGTTAAATCATGATTTACAGTCTATCACCATTTACTACAGCATAAAGTGCTACAGTAGCACAAAAAGGTTACTGCTACATAAAATACTGTATCATGTTATTTTGATGTCTGATGTAATTTCATTTAGAATTTCATAAATCAGAGACAAAAGATCACCAATACTTGTCCCTCTGGGGAATTCTTACATTTACTTGTTTACTCTGCTATTATAATTATTTTTATTATTAGTGAAAGAAATTGAGTTCTGTGTGGTTACAGTGACCCAACTGCATTAAACCAACTGCAGGAACAGGACCTATGATTTTGATCATATTTTCCAGGCAGTTAAGACCACATTCATTTTAAATAAAAAAATGCTTCTGCATCCTACAGCAGTCAAAAAGAGTTTCTGTGGTTTCCTGAGCTCCTTACCAGTTGGTATAAATACCAGATTTATAAAACATTGCTCACTAAAATTAATCCTAAAAATCAATAAATAAAAGTGGGTTAAATGCCACAAAGGAAAACAGCACATAAATGAACTCTACAGTCATGGTTCTTATAAGAACAGTACACAGGATACACAGCAGAGAGA
This sequence comes from Chamaea fasciata, assembly GCF_029207755.1. Classification (NCBI taxonomy): domain Eukaryota; kingdom Metazoa; phylum Chordata; class Aves; order Passeriformes; family Sylviidae; genus Chamaea; species Chamaea fasciata. The sequence continues at coordinate 1,381,201 of NW_027094089.1, read as the reverse complement.
AAAACAAGTTGACCTAAAATACAGCACATCTTCTTTCCTTCATCTTTTACCCAAAGTGATGGAGGAAAAAAAAAATTCTGCTCTAACAGCTGAAATTTGGTACGTATTTGCATGCATGAGGTTTATGAAACTGATGCTGCATGCTTACATTTTTCAGAAAGGCCTACAGAGATTTTCTGACTCCCATCATTTTGCAGACCTGTAATACCCTCTCAGGCTTTAGTAGATGTGGAATCAATATTTAAGAAAGTATGAGACTAATTTTGTACTTTAGTAATACTAGAGTTGTTGAACAGTAACTTGCTCATTCATACCTGAAAACATCTATTTAATTAATTTAAAGACATGGGTGAGGGGAATGGATTTGTAAGTATGACTCTGGAATTTTTTTCCCCTTATGCTTATTTCCCTCCTTGGGATCTGTAGGAATGTGTAGGAGAAGCTCAAACAGACAGGCGTGCAGGCTCGTGCAACTCACAGCCACCTCTCATTATCCCATTAAGAACCAAATCCAGCAAAACTCTGGCCACACAGCACCATTAACAAATGGAACCAGACACTGTGGAGCAGGAAAATGCAACTACAGAGGAAAAGGAAGAGGCAGTTAGTGAACATCTGAAGTAAAATCAAAAAAATTGTGAAGAAAATGCAAAGGCATGACTGAAAAAAAGATCAGTGCAGCGTAAAAGGAACAAGGTGGGGTTTGTATTTTTATTAAGACAGAAGTAGTAAACCAATATCCACATTGCAAGCAAGCACTACAACTCTGTTGGCAGGGTTAGCTGAAAGGCAGGATAAACCGGACAAGGAAACATGATTTATGTTTTCATTCCACAGCTGGATCCTCATTAAGGAGTTTTAGGGAAATCTTCCACTTCTACTCGTCCAGTAAGGAATTTATTGAAAAAGCGTGTGTAAAGCCTCTAAAATGAATGAAGAGTGACAGGGGAAGAGACTGAGGCAGGAATGACACCTTGTCTGCTGAATTCCAGCTCTCCACAAGCCCAATTTATGAGAGAGGATAAATGACTCAGTGACGTGGAACCCAAAAATACACATCACACACGTACACCTCTGGTGCACATGCACAGGTTCAAGGCACACAGAGTTGAAGGCAGGAAAAAGCTTCAGGAAAGTATCTCAGTAATCTGCATGTTTTACTATAGGTGCTCCTAAAAGCTGCTTCCAAAAAAGGCATTCCCAGGAAACTGCATTTAAATCATCTCTTCCTGCTTTCTACATACAGAGCTATACTAAATAATCTGAAATTTCAGAGAAAAAATACTGTAAGTCTCTACTGCTTGGCACTGACAAAAAGTGCCAGCTTCCTCCAAAATAGGAGAAATTCACCTGGGAGAGAGTTCTGCTCAGGAGCCTTGAAACTTACTTTCAGCATTTTATATTTCAATAATTTCACAAAGATAATAATTCACAAAGATAACAATTTCCCCAAAAAGAGAATTTCTGTGTGCCAGACAAAAAAAAATTAAATTAAATCAGTGCAAATATCTCATGTAGTATCATAGTTTTAGAAGCTGGGAAACTAGGACATAATTGTCCAAGGTATTCTCCCGCACAGATGGTCAAGGTCCATCAAAGCTAGCAAAAATTTGGATCCTGTTATATGGACAACATAAAATAGAAATTAATCTAGCAGAGAGACAGAAAAGGAAGTGCCAAGTAAGGAAGTAACATTTAGTATGGAAAATACAACTCCAGCTAAAGGCTGCATCAAACTAGTTAAGCAAAGTTTTTCAAGAGAAATAAAAAATGTTTCCTGTTTTTTTTTCCTCTCTTCTAGGCCCTTCACTTCCATGGCAAACATTCAGCACCTCTGAGGCAGCCTGCCCAGATATTGCTAGGCTAATTTGTAACAGGGAACACCAAACAAGACAGAAAAAGAGATATTTGCAGCAGTTTCTCTACAGGACGGAGCACGTTTGTTCATTTCACTTGGGAAAAGTTCTGAAATCAGTCTCCAGGTTCCTTCTTCTTACAAAAGGAAAATGTATATGCCATCAAATTTGGATGAGCTCGTACAGCCTCTGCTGAGGGAACAGATTTGCCAATGTAACTTGTTAGAAGTAAGTATTTATATTATTTTTAGAGCTGAAGGATTATTTACCAAAACAGCAACTCACCACCTCGTGAATGGATCGGTTGAAGCCATCATCCTCAGTAAGGATCAGCAAAATGATAAGGGCCATGTAAACATGGTGTGAATTCCTTTCCTCAACGTGATACAGAATTTCAAGAATTGGCAGAACCTTTTGGGAAAGAAAAATGTAGGTATTAGTTTAGTCTTCAAATACCTCAGACACTAAACAGAGGAGGCTCTAAAGGTCCGACGTATCACCCTGCCCTTGAGAATTCATAGCAATTCCCCCCTCTTGGAACCACCACCCCTGATAGAGTGTCCAAACACCTTTCATCTGCTTCATTTTGTCTCACAAGAGAGTCTAAACAAGTGCTTTCTTGTGGTTAGAAACGGAATTTCAATCCCTAATAAATGAGATTCCCAGCCATACCAGTTACAATAATCTCCAAATGCCTCAGTCCTCTTCTCTACACAATGAGGGAAAGAGGATTGTAAAAGATTCTCACCAGTCCAAGCAGGAAAACAGTTGTGTCTACCCATCTGTGCTACCACAAGTCTGCTCTGAAAAGCTTTTTCTCATCACACCTAGCCAAGGACACTGAAGCTGAGGTAAACAGAGGCATTTTGAGACATGAAAGTTAAATCCCATTTCGGTGTGTGAAGATAATACCAGAAAAAAAAAAACACAAAAAAACAAAAACAGTTTGAGTTGGGTTAAGACTAGAAGAGGCCTGTTTTTCCAATTTTAGATAATATGCAGCCAAAGAGAACTGACTGGTCATTATGATCAGAGTTCAGCCCAAGGTCTTGCAACATTTCCACCAGGAACAGCTTAAGCCAAAGCCTTGCAATAATAACGAAAATGAGATTTCATTGCAACAGCAAGCATACCTGAATGCTAGTCTAAAGTTAATCCAGATGCAAACGCTGTCCCTCTACCAAATGAAAATTAGCTTTCTACTGCCTCAGTACAACGTGGCTTCCCTGGGCTGCAGAAATAGGCTGAAATCACAAAAAGCCCTGGAAAAAGCAACTGGAGAAAGCCCTCAGTTCCAAGAAGCTTCTAGACACCTAAAAACTTGCTGTTTTTCAAAACAGGCCAAATGCAGCTGGATGAATCATGTGAAATCTATTCTGGTGAGCGGCCAGGACACCAGTGCTTCACAAGCCTCTGAAGTTACCAAAATGTTCTCTTACAATCAACCATCCTTGAAACGGTTGGGACATACTAAACCAGTTTCTATTAGAAAGAAATGAGATTGATCTGAATGCTCCAGGCCACAAAATCTTTTGACACATGCTTTAGTCAGGGTCGAGACAAAATGACAACGGAAACAGAGGGAGAATATGCTTACAGCAACATTTTTATTAATATTAAATAAATACTAAAATTAAAATATTTTTTTAAATGACACATTGCAAACATCCTTCCCTTGCCATTTCAAAGTATTCTTCAGAAACCTCTCTTCCCAGTGTAAAATAGAGTACCATCTTTGTTTTTCCTAAACGTCAGCCTCGAGTAAAGACCAGGTTTTCCCTAGAACTTCTAATTAGTATAGAGGCAAAAAAAAAAAAAATTGTCCTTTTCCTTGGATGGTGAGAAAGGGTGACAAAAACATCACTGCCTTAGTCCACCATTCAAATTGTTTCCAACACCTGCATGCTGCTTTGCACTGTAAAAGCTCTGTCATTTCCAGGGCCAAGAGTTATTATAATAAGCTGGATAGAGCTGGAAGCAACATAAAACTAATGAAGAATTGCCTTTAAAACTGGACTTTGCAGGGAGAACAACAAAAGGCTTGCTGAAGGTAACCATTGGAACAACTTCTTAGTTTTCTAGACAGATCCCAGATGGAAGCACAGAATGGTTTGGGTTGGAAGGGGCTTTTAAAGATAATTGTGATTCAGTCTGGTTGTGTTAAACCATACAAACCACTCTGGCAAAACACATTTCTTCAGAGCAGCCTAAAATATCTCCTCTGTCTATGCACATTAATACTAATTGTAACTGAAAAAGTCCATTCATATCCTCAAGTGCTCCAAGTCCTACAAGTGTGTTGCTACAAACTACATTTAAAAACACATATTGAGACATTGCAGCCACTCCCCTACAAGCCAAAATGCGAAAGTGCTGTTCCTAAAGCTCCATACTTGCTACTGAAGAGCAGTCTGGCACTCCAGACCATGATGATCCAGTCCTCCTGTCCCAAACAAACCTCTGCTGCTTCCGAAACCTCCACTCCTTCGGCACATTTCCCTTTTCACTCCTCTTTCAGGCTTTGCGCCATCTACACCACTGGACAAAACCCAGGGGGACAAATGGCAACTTAATTCTCTGTTATGTGCCATTTCCGGAGGGAACAGAATAAATCTGTACACTTCTCATAATCCTTCCTCCTTACAACACTTCTTCCTTTGCATATTGATAGCTGAGGTGCACACATACCTTAAGGACAAGCATTACTGTTCTCAAAGCAAACACTAGTTAACAAGCCACCACTTCTACTAAAAAGTTACAATATAAGATTCAATTAAGACTCCAATCATATGAAAATGTAAAATTGGAGGTGCCTGCTCTTGGGTGGAGCCTGGAGGAGCCAGTTTTCTTCAAAAGAGGAAGACCTTTAGGTAGTTTCCTTGGAGAAGTCTAGGGCTGAAACCTGGGTCTCAGGTCTCTAGAAGAATTCAAAGAACCCTGGGAGATGCCTGGAAGAAGTCTCAAGTGAATCTGGGAAGCAAGATCTACTATGTAAAGAGCAAAAACATTCTTAGGTAACTTCTCTGGAGGAGTCCAAGGCCGCTGCCTGGGACCTCAGATGTCTCAAATAAAGATGGAAACTGCAGGAGATGCCTGGGAGGAGTCTGAGGAGGATTCTGAAAGAGATAGATTCTTCCAAAAGAAAAGAGTCTTCTCAGTTAATATTTTAGTTATATTAAAATTTATCTAGACTTTCAACCAAAATACATTTCTACACCTCTATGCTGCATACATATATTTATTTATACATACTTCTACACCTATCTTGTTACACAATGGTTTTATCCTACCCTATATTGAGAAGACAGCCACCACCTCTTTTCTGTTGCTGACCCTTTCCTCAGAGCCATCACAGTACCTCTACTGCACCACTACTAACAGTTCTTCCTCAGGAGCAGCTTTTAACTGGCACGAAACAGCCACCATTAAAAAGTTACTTTTAATCCCCAAAACAAAAAGTGGCAGGTAAAAAGAGACAGTGAAAATTGCAGGTGCTATATCCAGTCCAGGGTTGGTTTCCCCAGTGAAGTTTAAAAACACATTGTCTTTAGTAATCAACAAAATACAGGCAGAGCAACCTGCTTAAGACGAATTTATACTACAGGGAAAAAATACTGCCGTACCATCAGATGATATAAATGCATCATCATGCATGTTATTTCATTCCAGTCATGCTGAGCAGAAACAAAATCTCAACTCAGCAGCCAAAGCAAACACATCGAATAGCTCATTTCTTACACGCAGAAATCTCACTGGTATATTTACTTGCAATACTGGTGCTTATTGCTCTTTCTAACAGAAGAAGGCTCAACAGTCTCCCATCCACAGACCAGAACACTATGCTTATCAAAAAATGTGCTAACTGCCCTCTGTTTCACCTGTCCCACCTTTCTAGAGGATCCCTGCAAGCACTTTGAGAAGGACAGCCAAATACTAGATGTAAACTTCTCTAACAGAAGAATCTCTAGCATCAGATGTTTAGTGCAGTTATTTTTAAAAATGAAGTCATGAAGGACACACAAAGATCCTATTCATTTTGCCAAGCAGAATTATAGTAAGAGCAAAAAAGGTTCTTTATCAATAATAAAACACAAAGCCCAACAGAAGGTGAAGGTATTTAGCTATAACTGGCAGAGGGAGATTCATACAAATGAGGAAGTGAGCTGAGACAGTATCTGCTATACCAGCTAAGAAAAACAAACTGTTTTAATTTGCAAGTTAAACCGAAGTTGAAAAAGAGCAGAGACACATTTCAAAAATCCTTATGAAATGTTACAGAGCACCTTCTGGTGATGCTTCCTGGGCACAGAAAGGGAGACAAATTAAAACAGGGGAAAACACAACATATGGGATGCACTGAGTGCAGTGAAAGAGGAACAACCTGCAAAACCCCCGAAAGTTTAGGATGAGCTCTGAGCTGCCTGTGGACGTGATCTCTCACACAGCACCTATATACTTTATACCTCACTCATCCAACCACCTCTGTACAAAGAGGCCATTGATTTATACCACATGCCTCCAAGAGGTCCTCCATCCTCTTTCAAAGATCATTTTGACTCTGAATTAATGACCTTACTGTTTTTCTCCTGCATCTCCGGATGGTGGGAATCAGCCTCCAGGCTTTAGTTCTCACCACCCCTCTCCGCAAGCAGAGAGTCCTGTTTTTTTCAAAGGTTCCCCTTTATGAAGGCACACGGACACCCTTATGCTCCCCAAGCTCTTCTCTGACCACCTAGAGTTAGCTTCTTAGGCCTCTCACAGCGCTATTGTTAATTTTAAAGCGAAAAAACCTCCCACGTGTCCCAACACTGATCCATTTTTTGATATTTTATGAAGTCTGGAAGCACAACACCGGAATAAGTACACAGTGTATCAGCACCACTCTTGCCATACATGAAAGGATAGCCAGCTCCAGTTCTCAGGTCCCTTGATTTCATTTTCAGGTCCAAGACTCAACCTTTTTGACCGCTGGACTGTAGTTAGAAGGTCATGATTTCTCTGTCCAGTAGCCCTCCCAACTCTTTTTGAGTCTGGCTCAGCCTACCTTACTGAGCACTTCAAACTGCTCTTCTCAGTTAGTTGCTGCTCATGCTTATCTACTCGCTCAATAAAAACAAGAGGATTGGACAGAGATGTCAGTAACTGCTCAGTAGTGATCACAAAGAAGCAGCACGAAGAGCAAAATAAGAGCATTTTCAAACGTTGGTACTGAAAAAGAAATTAAAATACCCACAAAAACATACTGTTGACTTTTAAGTGATGCTTTGCTGAATTTTTCAGGTTTTCCCATTAAGTGTTTAAAGTTACTGATAATTTCTGGGATTTTTTGACTATTTTTTCTTTTAGGTGATAATGTATGAAAATATCCTGCGCTGCCGAGATCCTGAGTAGCTGCATCTTGACTTGTTTTGACAGATGCACCACACTGTTTCTCTGGAAGCTTTACAGTGTACCAGACACCATAATTATAAAACAAAGCACACACCTAATATTTACTTGTCTAGAGCAACCCAGGATAGTGGAAAGCAACCCTGCACACGCAGGGGTTGGAACAAGATGGGCTTTAAGGTCCCTTCCAACCCAAACCATTCTGGGATTCTATTCTGTGATTCTAAAGATACCACAAATTGTTATGGTTAGCAGCTGTTAACTTGCCATATCACACACTAGCAGCCCCAAAAATTATACATGGCCATTTGTTCACAGAATTCGCAAAATGACTCAGCCCTTGCCTACATAATCTGCAGTGGACACAGGAGTTCAGGCTTGAATCAATTCAGCATCAACCATCTCACCCCAGTTTGCCAACAGTGGCGTCTATCAACTCCGATTTTAGCAATACATCTGCTAGAACTTGGACTGAAACCAAACTCACTCCGTATCTGCCATCAAACAGGCAAGGGATCTAATTACCTGGCAAGATTTCAAATATTAAAATGGAAAGGGTCCTCTATTCTGTTACCAATTCCCCCAGACAGCCATTATCTTATTAAAGGAATGCTTTTTAATAAGTAAGATTTGTTGAAGTGGTTTGTGACATTACTAAAGTGGGGAGCGCAAGCTAATTTATAACCTACAAAAACCATACCAGGTGTCTGTTATATTGGCCATTAACCACAATCCTATTTAAGCGGCTAAAAAGGCACTACAGTTGTATTTCTATAAAATCTGTGAGCTGCTCCTTGAGGAGTTTCAGTCTTAGGTCAACCCTGTAAGACATTTGGCATGTTAGTCCGGTTACAGCTCATTTTGTTAACTACTACTCCTGAAAGCGCGGAGCAGGCTCGTGCAAGTTTTTGGCCTGAATATCCAAGAGAGATAAATAAAATAATGAATGGAATGGTATCTGCTACCAGTTTCTCTACACCATGTTGAGAAGTGGGCAGGTTTGACCCAGGTTCTGACGGCTGCATGGAGAAAGAGGGAATCCAAGATGGTCTCGTAGCTTTACCAGCTTTACCACCCTTGAGTGCAGTGACGTGTTTAGCACCACACTCCTGAGATGACATAACAAAAACGAGTAAGTGAGCTGGAACTGGCGAATGAGTGATCCAGAACCTACTGCTCCCACGGCACAACAGAGGCCACTGGAGGATGGTGACACCCAAGGCTGCAGGGCCAATCCCTCCTGGTGAGAACGAAGGAGGCAGAGCAAGACTCACCAGGTTTTCTATGTCTGTCCGTGCCAACACGTAGGTCCGCACGTTGCTGTTCTGATGCAGAAGCATGTACAAGAGAAGAGTGGCTTGATCAGATTTCTGCTGCTCGCATAAAGCTGTGTACAAACTGTTAAAATTGATCTGGAAAGCATGTGGATTTGATGACGAAAAAGCGGTGTTATCTGAAATAGGGAAATAAAAGAAAATTTTTAACATTTATCATTCAATTATTTGTTAATTGTAAAAAATCACACCACAGAAAGGAGGAAACTAAAATCGCCCGTGACGCTTATCACCAATGGTCATGAACCATAATAGAGTCTCATAAAGCTTTGGTTGTGGCAAAAAGCTGAGGCTGTCCTCCCATACGAGCTTAAATAAGATCCCAGTACCTGCACAAAACATTCACCTTTTTTCGTAAAACAATTCTGTCCCTCCATATGGCTTCCACTGCTAGCAAGGAATGTGCTCCCAGGAGCTGCTGGAAGCAGGGCAGCCACAAGGTCTTCTCCAGAACCAATATATCAACAATTAACTTCCAAACCCTGCACATCAAACTTACAGGCTTAGTTCTCTGGCATTAAGGCAGAGTGTCTCCCATCCATCCCTTTCCTGGCATGAAGGGTGGATGCGTGCATAGGTCAAGATTACTGTGATATCTCAGTGAAACATGGGTGTCAGGATTTTAGAGGTGTGCGGTGGGGAATTCGGTGGGTTATGTAAAACATCACATCACATTGTCTGACATCCCTCAAAGCAACAGCAGTTTGCTCATAATCACAATACACACTGTGCCAGGGCTGGAAGCGAAAATAAAACAGATTTCTGCTCACAGAACCTTTACTAGCTTCAATAAAAATGTCCATCTGCACAGATCTCTAAGGTCTTGAAATTCCCCGTGGAAACAGAAAAGGCTAGTACTTCCAGGGAACTTTTGAAGAAGATGGAGAGTGGAAGAATTTTTACATGGGCAAATGGCCATAGGACAAGGGGGAAGGGTTTTAAACAGAAAGAGAACGTGTTTAAATGAGAGATCAGGAAGAAATTCTTCCCTGTGAAGGTGATGAGGCCCTGGCTCAAGTCGCCCAGAAAAGCTGGGACTACCCCATCCCTGGCAGAGTCCAAAGCCCGGTTGGATAGGCCTTGGAGCAATCCGGGATAGTGGAAAGTGTCCATGCCCATGGCAGGAGAGTTGAAACTGGGTGATCTTGAAGGTCCCTTCCAACCCAAACCACACTGTGGTTCTATGATTTTAAGCCCGTTTTCTTATTGAAGTTTGCTAAGTGGCTTTCAGCACAGAAGAGCATGGCAGTCGTCACGTATTTTGAATAACATTTCCACCCACTTTGGATGGAAAAAGTGCTTGGAATTGCTGCAGGAGCCCTGCAGGAGCCCTGGCTGCCACTGGTTTTGTGGGGCCCAGCAGAGAGCGTGCCGGGGAGCCACCACTCCTCCTGGCCCAGGGCAAGGGGGGACAGATCCAGCCATTGAGCTGGAGGCAGCAGGGGGCCCTGGAGCAAACAGGACTCCTGCCTGCAGGAGTTGGGAACCACTTGGAGATGCAGCCCCACAGTGAAGGAAACCCTGCCTGCCCAACGGCCACACACCTGCAGGCACAGGAGAGACTCCAACCTGGCCTTCCTCAACTACTGACCACGACTGTGGAACAGCGGGTTAAAAACCTCCCTGCTCTGGGCAGGAATTTCCCTTCAGGAGGGAAAACCTGGATGTAGACAGCAAAATCGGAACAATTCAGTCCTTGGTGCCACAGGTCATTAGCTGAGAAGCTCCCCTTGGCTTTGCAGCTTCACTTCTGTGGATGTTTAAGCTGTGCCACTGGGATTTACAGCATTTCACTATCAGTTTTATTAAAGGATACTAAAAAATCCAGTAAAATAAAAATCTAAACAGAATTAAAGAAACTTACCAGCAGCACCAGCATATGCATATTCTGCAGAACATTAAACTGGTCAACAGAAAAATTAAACTATTCTAGACCATGCGGAAAAACCACCCTTATCCTGAATTCTTCTAGTTTTGTCCCAATTAAATTATAGAAATTATTTTAACAAAAATGCCAATTTTCCTTTTATAGTATATATTATGACAGCAACCAGCCTCTTTTTTTCACATTACTTTCCTCTTACAAGAGCCTTAAAATGTTCACAGAAATCAAATTTTAGCTCAATTATGAGTATTGCTAGTAGGAACAAGTTTCTGGGAAACAATAAGTCATTCTATCAACATGCACACGGTAGAGAAAATACAGCTTTTCATGCTACATTTGACACAAAATAAGTTCTTTCAAAATTTTACAATGATGTATGTATAATGCGCTTTACTGAAATACATTACTGGCTAGTGACGGCATGAAACAAAGTCAACCAAAATGCAACATTAAAGGAAGCTTGCAGTTTAAAGACAGGACAAAACAAAAACTTTATCAAGAATTTGATCTCAACCACCTGTAAATGGTACCCAATAAATCAAAGAAGCATGTTAGGACTCAGAATTCTTCTTATGAGAACAATCCTCCACCTTCACAACCCAATAAATTTTCCTAGGTAATGGTGAATTAATTTAGAGCTCAACCTGGTTAAAACTTAATGGATAAAGGAATACAAAAACTCCCCAGAAGAAAGGGCATAACTCAGGATATTACTGTGGCTTCACAGGTTGTCACACAGCTCCTGAGCTCTGTGCACGGTGCCAACCTGAAGAAAACCAATGAAAGGTAAAACCACATGGCTCAGACTCAGAGATTTAAGTACGGATAAAGCACACATGGAAAATGGTGGAGTCCCCATCCTGCAGGGATTTAAAAGCCGTGTGGATGTGGCACTTGGGGACACAGGGTTGGGGTGGCACTGGCAGTGCTGGGGAATGGCTGGACTTGGAGGGCTGTTCCAACCTAAATGATCCCGTGATTCCATGCAAGGCACAGGCTGCGTGCCGAGCTATCTGGACAGCACAAGTCATGTTAGGGCATTCCCATGTCCCAGACAAGACCCTTGGAGAGTCAGTGCCACGTGGCACCTGCAGTTACTGACACACAGACTGGAACCCGCCTTCTCAAAAATCCAGACAAGCACCAACACAACCCTTAAACCTCCCAAACATACGAAACTCATGGACGTGTTCATGTTAAACTTTTTTTTTTTCTTACATTTGAAATACAAGGATACAGTCAGCCAACCCAGGTAGCAATCTGATTATTTACCTTTTGTCTAAGGACCATGACTCCAGGACATAAAGTGCTACAAATTTTTAGGAGACTCCTGCAGACTCTTGGATAACCAAACTACTGATAGGTTAGTTTTATGCATATTTTATGAAATTACAAAGTCACAGAATCATCAAGGTCAGTAGAAACATTCAAGAACTTCTAGCTCAGGAAGTAAGCTGGACCAGGATTTTGAAGCTTTCTAGTACTTCTCAAGTCAGAAGGATAAAGTATCCCATTCCCTCTGTCCCCACCAGTAAGTTACAGTAGCTGAGGAACTCCACCTCAAAATTCAGAGACAAAAAAGTGTTACTACTGCTCTTCCATGGGTGTCCCGCAAAGACGACAAATCTTGGAAACAGAACCTCTAAGCACTCACAGCATCTTAAAACTCCATCTCATCAGCCCAGGCCCAGAAGTAAGGACAGCCACAAACCTTGTGTGTTCTTGAAGGACATGATGGCTTGCCTGTAGGGGTTTGGGCTGTCTGGAGCATCAGTCAGGTTGGCCAGGACCAGCAGCAGCAGCAGGCTCTGGCTGGCCAGAGGGGAGCACTGCTCCAGCTGCGCCGACGCCTTGCTGCCCACCCCACCCAGCGTGAACACTGTCCACAGGCCAGCTGCAGAGAAAAAAAAGAAAAAAAAAAAAAAAAAACAACAAATAACACATTTGATCATATTTTAATACACAAGGTTATTTTATAGAGTAGGTTTAGATTAGATATTGGAACAAAATCCTTCCCTGTGAGGACGGTGGGGCCCTGGCACAGGGTGCCCAGAGCAGCTGTGGCTGCCCCTGGATCCCTGGAAGCGTCCAAAGTCAGGCTGGATGGGGCTTGGAGCACCCTGGGATAGTGGAAGGTGCCCCTGCCCATGGTGGGGGGGGGGGGTGGAACTGGTCTTTTAGGTCGTTCCAGCCAAACCATTCTATGATTCCACAACTGTACATTGTGCATGTACAGCTCCAGCAGTAAGGCATAATGTATAAAGCCAATGTAATGTCTCCAAAGGCTGCTTGAAAAAACTGTCATTATCACAGTGCTTGCATTTTGACGACTGGGCCTCAAATGCAGAGTCATTTTCACTCCTACAGCACTAAACAGAATTAACTCCAATACTAAACTACTGCATCTGAAATTCCTGTTCCTAATTACAGCAGTGTTGGTGAAACCAGACGACCAGCTACATGCCCAGATACTGATTAGAGGAGAAGGAGAATCGGAGGGAGAGTAAAGGACTTCCCTCATCCCTCTCCAGCAAGTCCATTAGTCCTTATACCCTTGCCACTGCTCATGGGACTGTATTACAGCACTGAAAAAAAAACTAAGAAAAGCACCAAAACTGAAATAGAGATGCTGCAGACTCAGCATTATTGGAGTACAGAGTCAGAGGAAAGGACAAAACCTCTATGTTTATCACATCTGGGCTCTTGATACATTCATCCCAAGGGGATAAGAAGCAGCCCTTCCCCATCACACAGTATTAGATTCATCCCCAAATGCCTGCCTAGCAGTTAATATTTTTTGAGTGTATCTTGAAATTTTATGGCAGAGACTAAGCATTTCATCAAATTATTCATTTAACAGGTCAAAGCTTTGAGTTATATGGGAAAAACAGAGTTAAGTTCTACTCAGAAAAAGGTAAATCGTTATTTCCTCTTTTAATTGATGCCTAAATCAAAAATTAATTACAACACACCTTCTTAAAGAAAACAGAAAAATTAAGAAAGTTTAGTTTCCAGTCTTCTAGTCTGCAAGATTCAAGGCGTAAATGATAAAAACCTGTAAGTCATTTGAATGCAAAACATCGAAGTATAACCAAATGAAAGAATTTCAAGTATTCTTAGCCTTTCAAAATTTCAAGCCATCCAGTGAGTATTTTTCTTCAAATGTAATTACAGAGTCAGATTATGTAACAAGCCAATGCTTCCTCATTAGGACAATTGCAGGGCAATTACTGCCCTGTCATGGGCAAGGGGACTAATGTCACTCAGTGTTAAGCAGCTTGAGAGATTTCTTATAATAAAAACTACGATAACTGCAACATTCTTAGCAAAAATTTCATGTTACATTAATAACCCTTTATCATCACGTTTTTCATCCACTGCTCTTATCAGAATGAATGATGCCGACCATGAAGTTTTTAAGCTCACATGAGTTAACCAGAGGTAACATGCGAAGAAACTATTGTAAAAACCCTGAAACAACTGTACATTTCTCATCACACGTTAAATAAACTAAAATTCACAAAATTTCCTTCCTTAAACTTTAGTGTAGTTCCTGTTTTTAATTTTCTACCACCCCATCACTCTGTGGCTGCCATCTGCCATTACTGTGCCTTTCCTCAACAGCTGGGAAAAGAGGGATATGGCCAGAACACCAGTGATTAATCTGAATCTTCCACCAGGAGGAAGAACAAGGCCAGTATCTCCGAGAGAAACCCGCACATTAATATGAGACCCAAGTAACCTCCTGAAATTCTCTCCTGTGTTGGGAAGTCCTCCAGAAAACCAATCCCATGTAACAGGTTCATAACATTCCTTCCAGTTGCAAGGGCAGTGTCACACTAGGTGCTAAGTATTGGCTGGTGCTTCCAACACACTCAAGTTAAAAACAACTTAAAGGAAAATATTATTTCTGATCATAAACATCAGATTAAAATGCTAAAGAGGTAAAGAGCTTGGGAGCGCAGAAGGACAGGAAGTTTCTAGCTGTATGTAGCAGTATCTTCACGATATCTGAAATACTACTTCGTTAAACCTAATTTTATATTTACGTATATTTCACAATTACAAGACTGTATCTAACTTCTTTAACATGAAAAACAAAGTAACTTATGCTGCACTCCCTTAGAAGCTTTCCTTACTATATTCTTTTCAGGTCTGAAGCTAACAGAAAACATAGAAAAATAGACACTGCTGAAGTGTAGACAGCATAATATTTCAGATTCTGGTTCTTCAGAATATCACAGGAAAAAAAGAAAACAAAAACAAAAACAACAGAATAAAAGGAAGAAAATTCCATGTTTAAAAGGGATGAAGGCCAGGTTCGACAGGGCTTGGAGCAACTTGGGATAGTGGAAGGTGTCCTCCTCACCCATGGCAGGGGTCGGAACGAGATGAGCTTTGAAATCCGTTCCAACCCAAACCATTCTAGGATTCCATGATTCCATGAAAATTCCTGTTAAAGCCAACAGGACAGCCACAGACAGCTGCAACAGTACTAGTTCTGCCTGGCATCATTACAGGCATGAAGAGAAATTTGCCTAAATGCTTCAACATATAGATTGGATTTCTTCCACATTGAGGGGGTTTTTTTATTATTTTACTTTCATCCTCTTGTCATTTTTTAATATATCACAAGAGAAATACAAATTCCAGATGTTTGTGTAAAGATTTCTACTTCTCTGGGAAGTGGCAAAAGTAAGCCAGGGTTCTCAAAACTAAACCACTAAACTGCAAAAATGAGGGAAGGGTAGATTACCTGAAACAGCATCAGGAGGCAAACTGCTTCTGAAGATTTATAAAATCCTGAAAAGGCTCTACAGTACCAAATACTACCTTTCTGGTCCCAATTATAAGCCTGATGAAGTCATTAATCCACAACCCTAAAACAGTCCCTTCAACGTTGTTGTGGTTTAACACCACACAGCCTATCATTCCCTCCTCTCTGGTGAGATGGGGAACAGAACTGAGAGAAAACGCAAAACTTGTGGGTTGAGATGAAGGCAATTCAACGGAACAGAAAAAGAAAGGAAAATGAGGATGATAACGATAATAAAAGGATATAAAGAGGAAGTGATGCACAGTGCAGTTGCTCCCCACCTGCTGCGGACTCTGAAGCAGTGTCCATCCACCTCTGGGCAACACTCCCAATTTTATTGCTCAGCACGACGGGATATGGGATATTCCTTCAACCAGCTGGGTCAGCTGTCCTGGCTCGTCCCCTCCCAGCCCCTTGTGCTTTATGAAACCTTGAAGCTCATCCCATTCCAATCCCTGCCATGGGCAGGGACACCTTCCACTATCCCAGGTTGCTACAAGCCCAGTCCAGCTTGGTCTGAAACATTTCCAGGGATGGGGCAGCCACAGCTTCTCTGGGGAACCAATGCCAGTGCCTCACCACCCTCACAGACAGGAATTCCGTCCTAAATTATGAGAAGGTGACACATCCTTGGTTCAGGGTAAGCATGAATTAACAACAACTAAAACATCAGGGTGCTATCAACATTACCCAGCACTGCGACTCTATCCAAGCTGAAAACAAGACAAACATTTAGGTAGTTAGATCACTTATTTCATTTATACAGTTTACTGTTTCCTGCAGAATACTTTCAATTGCATTTCTCTAATACTTGTCCATCGTTTCTAACTGTGTCCAGCTTTGGGCTCCCCAGTAAAAGAAGGACATGGAGCTCCTGGAACGGGTCCAGTGGGGAGTGACACATACACTGAAGGGCCTGGAGCAAACTCCCTGCCCAGGGAAGGCTGAGGGACATGGATGGGGCTGTTCCATCTTGAGAGGAGCCCCAGCTGACAGAGGCCCTCAGCCCTGGGTGTCCCTGTGTGTCCCCGTGTGCAGAGAGGGTCAGAGCAGGGCCCAGGCTCTGCTCCAGGTCCAGCAGCGGCACCAGAGGAACAGGCAGGGACTGAGCCCAGGAATTCCCCCTGCACAAGAGGCACAACTTCTGCCCTGAACAGAGACCTCACCGGGGATATTCCAGAGCCCTCTGGACACAATTCTGTGCCCTGTGCTCTGGGATGGAGCAGGGAGGTGGGGTCAAATGTCCCACTGTGGGCCCTCCCAGCCTGACCAGCTCTGGGATTCACTGATACAACTTTATTTCTCGACTCAGTCCCACGTGGAGCCACATTGCTACAAGTTGTGTCAATTGGAGAACTGTAAAATTCTGCCAATTATTTCTGGGAAATGCTCAAATACTTTAATAAGGACCTGACTGCTTTCACCTTTAAAACCAATTAACAGATTCATTTTTGCCCTTCTCTTCCACCAAACTAGTTACGACAGATTTTCTTCCCCTGTTCATACAACTCTACGTAAGGCAGAACAAGAAAAGCAGGTCATAAGAGCAAAGTATGTTATTTTGCAACAGAGAAAGCTGAGATTTTTCTGTAAGATGGCTGGAAACACAGTTTACAGCCATGAAAACAAACCCAGGACTTTAATCTAGTTTGACAGCCTGCGAAACAACACTTAGTGGCAAACTGAAGTTATGATGCAGTCATCAAAATAGAACTTTCTTTCACCTGACTGTTGGATGTAAACACAACTCGGCAGAAATCTCAGCCTAACGCCTGGTCTCTGTTACACAATGAGATACAAATAAGGTTCATGTTTGTACCTACTTTGAAAAAGTTTAATCGCACTTATTTGTAGTTTCACAAGAAGAAGAAGAATTTTAAGAGTTTGACTTCAAAGACATTTTGAAACTAAGAGTGCAGAAGATACTCTAAAAACTCATAACATGCATACAAAGCATCGCAACTTACAGTCACCAACTTCGAACACTGTCCACCAATATTTTAAGCCAGCAGATCAACCGACTGTGAGCTATAATTGATTTTTGAGCTCTCCTGGATTAGTTATTAAACTAGTTGTAATTCTTCTGCAAAATGCATTATTCACCTTTCAACCTCCAGTGTCAAGGCTCAGAAGACAAACTCCCTGACTTCTCCCGCTGGACAGAGCATTAAATTAATGCTGAGGAAATTGGAGTTACTTATTTCCAAGTTTCTTTCTAGGAAATTAGTATTGTTTGGGGTTTTTTTAATCTAATAGTAGCTCCAAAATTCAATTAAAGCAATCACTGAACTTCAACCTTTCCTTTGAACATCCTTCATTGTTTTTAAATATAGGCATTAAATTGCAATTAATACTGGCAAAGCCTTTTTGAGTATGGTCCTGTCTCTCCTCACTGGAGCTGGGTAAGAGGGCAGATCCTTCCCTCATTCCCCATCACATTACCCACATCCTCCCAAACATACTTAGCATTCTCCCAGTGAGTTTTTTATTACTTTTAAAAGTATTTTGCCGAGGCCACCAACTTGAGGTGCTGCCCCAGGCTGCTTTTGAGACTAAATAGGATAAAATAAGAGTTTACTTTAGTAGACATGAAGGTCTTCAAAAGGTCTCTTGACCTCCCCCTGTCATTTTGACATTTCCAAAACAACAATCCGGCTTCCTTGTTGCAAAAATGGAAAGAACACAAATAGATGAGGCTACAGAAGTTGGCAAAGCCAGGGTTAAATATCAGAAAGAAAACTCGACCACAACGAAAGAAGCCCAAAACAGAACAGATCTAACTTATGGTTAGTCATACATCCAAGTCCTAGCTCCACATTCTGCTTTCCTATTTCTGAAACTTCTAGCATCCAGAAGATTGTCCAATGTTGCAATGGCATCTAACACATCACTAAATAGAGATGATGAAGAATTAAAGCAAAAGCGATCTTCATTGCATCTAATTGATACCACCATGTAGTTCCTCCACCAAAACCAGTAAATAACGTATTATTTAAAAACATTACAATTACTGTTTAATTCTTATTACACTCAAGCAGCAGCACTGGGAACTTGAGTGTTGTTTTTTTAACGCTTATTATGTGTGTCACATTTCTTAAGTCAATTCAATAGTTCTCACACTGTGGTCTGATGAACACTTTCTGGTGGCCCATGGAGAGCTGGCAGTTCATGTTGTGCTGGCTCTTGTCCTTGTTTCCAGCTGCTACATTGTGTTAGAAGAAAGCTAAAAATACATAAATACTTTCCTACGATTACTTTTCCATGCAAGCAATTTCTCAAGTTGCCACGGGGATGTTATGTGATAATGAATGGGAGAGGAAAAAGAGGTCCGTGGAATCATCAACGGGGATCAGTGAGGTAACTGGTGTATCAGGGGCATTTTATACTTTATAAAGCACATCTTCAACATCTCAGATCTTTAGTTAAGGAACACAAATCGCAAATTGTGAGGAACCCAGGATACACTTGCTTAAAAGACTATAAAAACAGCAGCTACATTAAGTTTAGGGAAGTCACACTGCAGATTTGAGAGGATTCGTTACAGAAAAAAACCAGCAAAGATGAAGTATAGGAAATATGGAATCATTTTTACACAGTTTATGAACCTGCATGTTAAATATTCCACTCTCAAGCAACATTAAACTCATCTGACACACACACAAACTAAAACCTGTGATTGAAAAAGTCAGTCTGGTGACTGTAGACTTTTTAACGAGGGAAACTGTAAAAACTCAGAAGCACAGAAATGGCTGTCCTAAATACGACAATAACTTTTTGTTCACAGTCACTTTTTAATTGCAGTAACTTTTTCAACTGACACAAGTTCTCATAAATGATAGGCTTTTGCAACTTTTCACCTGGCATGGTAATACAAATGGCAAAAGTAACACTTTTTAATTTTCAGCAGTATTTTTCATGGTTTTCATTGTCCAGCACTGGACTAACAGCATTAACCCAAACTAGCCTGAGACACAGGAGAAGTTCTACAAGCAGCTATAAATGAATAGTTTCTGGATGTCACACAGTCTAGCAAAATAAATTTGTATTTTAAATACTGGTAGGCTAGCTGCTCTCTAAGTCATCAGCAGGCTGCAGCAAGAATTCACGCGTGGGAGAGAATAAATTTAGAAGCGTTTTGAGACTACAGCTATGTACCAGTCCATCTTGACTCTATTTCTTGTCTGGAATACAGGAATTACACATGATGTGTATCAGACTAAACGTGTGATCACTTGGAACTGCGTATTCAGGCTTAAAATCCCATTGAACTACCACTGAGGTAGTGCAAGGTCAAAGTCACACAATTTACACAGATGACTGCCATGGCTTTATTTCAGGTGCTGTTATATTTCAGCTGCTTTACTACTATATTTAAAGTATTTAATTCCTAAATACTACAGGAAAGTGACTGAAATGCTATAGAAAGATTAAGTGCATGTTTTAGATTACTTCTTTAAACGTTAAAAAAGAATTATAGAAGTGATTTAAAAACCAAGTTATTTTCTTCTCAACAAATCACTGCAACAGAACAACTGCCCCATATTTCATAGATTTCAACTGGCTCATTGAAATACATGACTGAGTATGACTTAATTGTTTGAGGGTTTTCACACCTAATAACACTATTGTAAAGGGGACCAGTATTTCATCCTCCCTGCCAAGAACAGCAGAAGGTAGCTGTTTCTGTGGAGCCAAGCTCTGCAACACCAGCTCCCTGCCTGCCCCACTCCTGCTCACAGCCTCTCCAGCAACAGCCAAGCTCATGTCTCTGTGTACCCACACATTCCAAATACATCCCAGGCACTCGACTTTTTGATGTCCCCACTGCTCCCAATGCTACAGCAGGACGGGAAAGCCACAGGGAATGGCTGGGGTGGAGGAGCCACTGGGGAAAAGACGGCCCAGGAAATCTCCACATAAACCATCCCAAGCTAGAGAAGCACTGATGAGTCTGAGGTGCCCGGGGCTGTGATGTCATTAACACATTCTGGAAGCAGTTTTTCAGGAAATGAATCATAGAAGCAAGTGAAATGCAAAGATGTATTAGGTAACTGTGTCCATCCCCAATCCATGTAACAGTGTTCCCTCCAGTACAGCTTGTTATTCTATTCAGTCTAATTTTAAGGGACTAGTAATGGCGCTTGAACCACATCCTTTGGGAAGTGTGTTCCATAATCTAATAAACCTCAACGTTAAGATTTTTTTCCTAATATTGAGCTAAACATTACTTTGTTCAGCTTCATCTACTTACTC
Organism: Chamaea fasciata; assembly: GCF_029207755.1. Taxonomy (NCBI): domain Eukaryota; kingdom Metazoa; phylum Chordata; class Aves; order Passeriformes; family Sylviidae; genus Chamaea; species Chamaea fasciata. The sequence continues at coordinate 1,360,669 of NW_027094089.1, read as the reverse complement.
CTTTAAGTGGTTCTATGTAATACCATAAAACATTTCTGCCCCAGTACAATGTTTACAGCCCTTAAATAAAAGGCATAGTCAGGTCTCCTTTGTTGCCCAGCCAAATTACATACACACATTTTTCTTTCCTTTCTTTTAAAGTCTTTTCCAGTTTGCCTCCTGCAATTAATCCCAGCTCCAATACTTTGCACGACCTTTCAAATGTCATGGAACTGAAAAATATTGCAAACGCTAAATTGCATAGATTCATAAATAAGCATATCCCTCATTTCACTGCAAAAACGGTGTTTATTTAATTTTAAACCATTCATCTTCCCTCCATCTCAGGAGATCTTGACTGTAAAATCTGAAATGATCAAGCTTTCCTCGAGGCAGAAACCCTATCTATTGCATTATTACTCTTTTTCTTGTTTTGAACTTGAAAATAAGGAGACAATCATCTTCTCCCAAGACCATGAAGCCCAGCTGCAGACTTGCATCCTCATAAAAGCTTTTCACAGCACAGAGCAATCAGAAATGTATAAAGACACCCACAAAAAAGTATTTAATCTGAAAAACTATAAAAACATTCAAAAACAAAGTCAAAACCTGTAAACTTGGGGAAGTCATATTACCTGCAACTATATATATTATTATAAATTGGACTTGATGATCTTCAAGGTCTTTCCCAGACCTGATGATTCCATGAATCTATGATAAATTTAACATTTCCAGACGGGGCCTACCTCTCCTACTTGCCCAGAGATGCTGAAGCACGGAATAGCTTTGTTAGCTGGAAATCCCTGATGACATTTTTATTATATGTAACTGGAGTATGAGTAGTAGACATACCCAGAGACAGACACCTTGAAGAATTAAGTAAAGCAAATTACATAACATACTTCTGAATCAAAACACCAAATAAGGCTGGGAATAACTCTAACAAACCACTAATTCACTTTTAGAAATATATTAAATATAAGAAGAGGAACGTGTTAAGCAAGGAATCGTCACATTTTTATTAGCCCAACTCCTGGCCTGTTGCTGGCAAGAACTATTTCAAATCCTTTGGACACAAGTGATACAATTTCTGAGATGGAACAATATTCCTGCTGCACATCTGAAGACTGCCCAGTATAACTGAAGCTGCAAATGTGACCACAGTATCAAGAAAAAATAAATAAAGGTTTTATGGTATTATACAAGAGCAGAACGCCACAGTACTATGACTACTGGGAACCCGGGAAACCAAGTGCAAGCTTGAAGAGAGTGAGATAGAGGAAGACTAATGAGAAATATGGGAAAAACTGCAAATCCACCCAATGTTGGATTTAATTTTAGAGGAATTGTCTGCCTCAACCATCTATCAACCTCGGAACAGAAAACTTCAGGCCAACAACAAGTTCACATAGAGACATAAAAAAGGAGTTGTTGGATGGTGGGATTTTGGGGCTTTTTTCGGTTTCGGTTATTTTGGTGGGGTTTTGAGAAGTTAGGAGGGGTTTTGTTCAGGCTTTTATTTTTTAATAATTACTTATGCAATTATTTTTGGTTTTAATAGAAAACTCCTCTGGCTTTTGCACAGGGTACCATCCCGGTACTTTCCTGTTCTCGTCAGAATGCAAGGGAACACAGTGAATGTCCATAATGCAAGAAATTGTGGAACTTCCCGTAACACGCACTGTCGATTCTATCAGGCAAAACGTGAGGCAGAAACAAACACAGAAACATGTTACAAAACAACCATCTTGGCAGCATTATTTTTAAATAGTGCTAATCAGGGTATTGACATTAACTAATGCTTTTGATGTAAGACCCTCCGGAGAACTCCATTCTCACACACATAGTAGGGAAGGGGGAAGAAGAAATCCAGACAACCAACGAAAGAAGGGACCTGTAAAGTCGCTAGACAGGTCAAGGCATCCAAGAAATTACTCTTCCAGAGCAGTTAGATGTTTGTATCAGTTAGTGACTTCAGCACACTGCTCTTGTTGGCTTCTTGTGACTGCAAGCACTCGATTCACCTGTTTCTTGAGGCATGAGAGGAACAAGGAACAGACAGCACAGCAAAGTCAGCACAGACCTGCTGCTTTCCTCCTAGACCTAAGTTTCACTCCTCCAAACTTGTGAAGCACCTCACCACTGCAGTACCTGCAGTAATTCCAGCCAGCTTATCTATCAGCCTTCAGGAGAGCATTCAAAAACAATAAAACAGCTGAAAAACTCCGAGTTACACAGCTTAGGAATGCTCTGGCTGCCACCCTTATTCCTGAGAAGATCTGCTCACACTCCTTGGAGCCTGCCACCTCTCCGCAGAGCAATGGGCACACCACTTTTTAACCCAGCTTGTCCAGATTTTTCCTTTAAGAGGTAACATTTTGTTTGTGTGAGATAACTTCTTCCTCTACACTACCTGCCCCTCCAAGGACAAGGAAAACTCTAAGTGTTAATTCTCTTGCTTGAAAGCTGGTCCACCAGCAGCTGCATGGAGCAGGGAAAATCCCCCCTGGATCCTGGAACAGGCTCAGGGACCTCACGAGGGGTGCTGCATCCTGAGACTCACTGGCACGACGCTCTGTGGAACACACTTCGTGAAAACCCAACGTTCAGACAATTTTGCTGCCAGTTTTTCAACAAGTTTCTGCTCAATGTATGCAAACGGCAAGTTTTGGGACCTTGTAACTTGGCCAGATTTAGTAAGCTTTAACAGGGATTGTAAATGGCACATCTCTATCCACAGCTTCACTCCCTTAAGCCCCGCTTCCCAAATCTCAAGAGCCTGTTCCAAGGCATGAAGGCTCTAAAACTCCTCAATAAAACAGATGTAAGAATTCAGCATTGGTTAAGTAACATTTTTCCCTAACCTCATTCTCAGAAACAGAGGAACTGTTTTCAATTAAAGCCATGCCAAAAAATTAAAAAAAAAAAAAAAAAAATCTAAAAAAAAAAAAAAAGAGCCTAAGGAAGATACTCAGCATGAAAAGTTTCATGACAAACAACTGAAGTCTGAAAAAAAATTATGAGCAATTGAAAATTGGATTTCACTACAGAAAGTGCTCTACAAGCTTATCTAGAGGCATCAATACCAGCTCCAGCCATACGAACATTATTAAAGTGGCAGTTTTAATGATGAAGCGTTGAGGAAAGCAGCAGTGCTGAGGAATGAAGTCCTACCCCCAGAACAAGCGTGCCACAGGCAAAACTTTTCATTATCTTGACTAGCAGAAAATGCCTCCTCAGCTGAAAGAACCCAGTGTCCCTGCTCCCTCTCAGAGCAGGGCGTGAGCTCCTGCCAAGGCTGACGAGCTGTTTTATGTCAGCACCTGCCCTTTGGCTCCGCTCTCGGCACTGACATCAACTCCAGCGGCATCAGACGGGAACACGTTCCTGTCACCAGACACCACGGCTGGAGCCACACCAACAAAACAGGGCTACGACTCAGGGAACGCTGTCTGAAGCCCTCTCATGGATCCAACACCAAATGAATTCCCTCTCTTTTGGGTTGACGGCCAGAGTGGAGGGGATGGTGCAGGGAAAGGTTTAGGTGTGTCAAATTTACTGCCTACAAAAACAGAACACTATGGGGGGAGAAAAAGGCTGACTAAGTATTAGTGACTCTGCCTGCATATTTTTTCCCAGCAAAAACTGATAGTTAACATTGAAATTACAGAGAAACATGTGCTAACACTCATCAATTTTACTATTAAAGACTAAAATTACATATATAGTATTGAGAAAGTTTTCACCCCGAATAGTGTTTTGCCAATTTATGGAAAGAATTACATAAAGATTTGCATTTATATGAAAAAAATATATTTAGAGTCACTTTATTTTTTCTCTAGCATGCACATCCAGTTCCATAATATTTCATCCTCAGTACTCAAAAATGTTTTTACCACAGGGTAAGGGATTCCTCTGGGCTTTTCCGGTTCCTAAGCATTTTGCAATAGTGCCAAGCCATAAAGAGAAAAGAAGTTTACTCTCTGGGAGCAGTTAGGAAATAGTGAGGACAAGCCATGCCTGCCTCTCTGCCATCATCTACAACAGGGCTATGCCTGTGCCTGAGTAAGATGAGTTAATAAAACATACAAAGCAATTCCCATTCCGTATGAGACCAATCAAGGAGTTAAAAAAGTAAATTTGAGCAGCACAAACTGCCCTTAGGGGTGACACCTGGTACCACCACCTCCAGATTCCCATGTAGATCTCACTTGTGTGGGAGCTACGATGCGGACAAGCTTTGTAGGCCTCCACCATCAGCAGCCACCCCCTGCACAGAGACACCCTTTTTAGGCTACCCCGTTTTGGGTAGATAATTTGAATATTGTAATATTTACATAAAAACCACTTCTGCTATCCCAAACGTTCACAGAATCACACAATGATCCGGGTGGAAAGGGGCCTTCCAGATCATCTCATTCCAAACCCCTCTCTGCCATGGGCAGGGATAACTTCCACTGTCCCAGGCTGCTCCAAGCCCCGTCCAGCCTGGCCTGGGACACTTCCAGGGATCCAGGGGCAGCCACAGCTGCTCTGGGCACCCTGGGCCAGGGTCTCCCCACCCTCACAGCCACCAATTCCTTCCCCAGATCCCATCTGGCCCTGCCCTCTGGCACTGGGAAGCCATTGCCCGTGTCCTGTCCCTGCAGGCCTTGTCCCCAGTCCCTGTGCAGCTCTCCTGGAGCCCCTTGAGGCCCTGGCAGGGGCTGGGAGCTCTCCCTGGAGCCTTCTCTCCTCCACATTCCCACAACAAATACTCAGTAAACTTCAAGGAAAATCACAAATGCCACTAAATTGCTAGGCACAGCTGACAGCAGGGCCTTCTGAGCAGGGCTTTTGCAAAACAATTACAATTAGCAAGATTAAACACTGATAAACACCTATGTGCTGTATTTGCATCTTATAAAATCACCTGAAATTGCCTGGTAAGTGGGAATCCTACGCACATTATCAGATGCAAACAGCATGTTTTATTAACCTTGAAGCAAGGCCCAGCCATTAAAACATGAGGATAAAGATCAGGACAGTGGAATTTTATTCCCAGCTGCAATGTCAACTGATTGTGTAATTTTAGCCAAGCTTCAAGCATGTTATTTCCTCTTTTTCCCCTATCTATAAAAATGAGAATTTTCTACTTAATAAGGGCCTTTACATCCTGATGCCCTTGGCCTGAATGTGCGTTGTTCCTGAGCTGATGTCCCAATTTCCTAAGAGATCTCTGACCCACTGAAGAGTCAGAGCAGATTATATACACACTGGGACTGATTACACACTCATCGCGTATTTACATACAACTAGCTAATGATATAGATATTTAGAATATATCCAATTATACAGACATAATTATATAGATATATAAGAAGACAGATCTTCCCTTGACAGATCCTCTCAGAGTGACAATTGCTGAGAGAAGCAGTTCAATAAATATAAACTTCTGAGGCTGAAAGTAGAAGTCAGCAGTGAATTAGATGGATAAACCTGATGCCAAACTTGAAATTACGCAAGTCAAAACAGGTTTTTTCCTAGGAATATTTTCATATTTTGTATAATCTACCTTTCTACATACACATTTGCTGTAATGTATTTACATATTTGCATATGCTGTATATACATCTTATAAAACCACCTGAAATTGTTTAAGTGGGAATCTTACAAATTATCACATGCAAACAGTATGACTCCAAACTAAACATCAGATTGATGTAATAAATTCTAGATTTAGCAAACAATTTATTCTCATATGTAATTTATACATTTCATTTTTATATCTCTAGGTATTTTGATACCTAAATGGTATATTTTTGTGTAAATACACCAAATATATAGATACAGTACAGTGAGCCGTTTCTATTTCTATCATTAAATGTAAGAATGTTCATATTTTTCTGTAGAGTCTGTTTTATTTGTATTTTATAGTTTTTCTATTATATATATACACATCCACACACAGAACTAGTGAGTACCAAATAACTGTCAAATGCTGTGGTGTCTACAACACCTCTCATTCTTGGCAGAATTAATTTGATCCAGATTTACCTTCCAGCAGAGAGTAAGCTCTGCTGAAACATCCCATATATCTACTTTACTTTCTCTTGCAGACAAGAAAAACGTCTTTGTTCCAAGGTCATGATGTGGCTGCCCCATCCTTGGAAGCGCCCAAGACCAGGCTGGATGGATCTCTGATCAACCTGGTCTAGTGGAAGGTGTCCCTGCCCGTGGCAGGAGGGTGGAAAAAAATTATTCTTAAGGTCTCTTCCAATTCAAGCCCTTACAGGATACTACAATTCTATGATCTGATTTTTTTTTTCCTGAAAACAGAAATCCCCACCAGTCTCCCACACAGATTCGTCCACAATTCATAATTCAAGTGCTTTAACTATAAAACATTCAGAGGATTCTCGCAGTTTCCAAGTTTCTTTTCAAAGCAGAATTCGTTTTCCTAGTTAGCAATTTCAGGACAGCACCTACCCTAAAGATTAAGAAACAGGTAAGGAAACAGGTTCAGCTTATGAATTCCCAGGTGGCAAGAAGACAACTTCAAGTCACCACATGAGGGTTTAGAGGGGATGTCTCTGTCAGAGACCCCAAACAGACAAAAAAAAGCACCATGACTCAACCGCAAAGAAAGAAGACTACTAAATGTAAAAGGATTAAGTCTTTTCCAAATTGGAGGGGAAAAGAAAAAAAAAAGGTATTTAAGCCTTGGCAAGTTCACTGCTAAACCAGACTGAGTTGAGCCAAATGTAATTTAGGAACAGCCTGCTAAAGGTATAAAAATCAACAGTAAAAGCTTTTCCAAACAATCTGACAGCTCCTCAAAGAGGCCAACAAGCCATGGAGGCCTTTAGGGAGCACCCTGGGAAGGTCAAGCTCTGGCAAATGAACTACTCTGGGTGCATTTCCCAACACTTTCTGCACACCCCATCAACAGATCTAATGCATGACCAGTGAAAGCCGCAACTGCTGTGGTATCCTCCCATGCAACATGTCCCCTCCAGCAGCTGAAGGCTCTGCAGAAGCCCAGAAGGTGAGGGGCTACATGCATGTCTCAAACACCAACAGCTGGATGGCTGTGGAGACAGCCAAGAACCAAGATCAGTTGATGGGAACAACAGCCAAGGGTTATTGGTAAGAACAGGCATGAGAAAGACCAGGATGTGGCTGCAGAAGGGGCCATATGGAGGAAATGCAATACTTTTCTAGGACAAACCCCCTTCCCCTTCCCCTTCCCTTCTTTCTTTCCTCTTTTTAGTCCACCCCCCTTTCTCTTCCCCTTCACTCTACTCCTTTATCCAAAATCCACTGCCATGTGTTTAACACACCAATTTCCATGCCACATGCCAAGCGCATAATTCATACGAAAGCTTCCTAAACTTTTGTGGACCCTCTGACTTTTGTCATTCCTTCTGACCCCAAACACCTGGGTCCAACCTTCCCCTAAAGCTTCAGACATCACAGGCCCAACAGGAGGCTGCCTTTGGAGTAACAGCCTTCAAATGAAGGATCAGGATAAGATTCAGGAGGAAATTCAGAATTTTTAAAGAAATGTAACGTTTTTACGTTGTCCCACAAGATTCAGCACCCACGGCAGGACCACATGAAAGTTTCACACCTAAGAATCCTCGCCACAGCTACAACTACAGGTAAGCCAAACTTCTCTTGCTCAAGTTTAAGGAATTAAAAAATGCATCAGCAGTTACAGAAACACCTGACTCCACATTAAGGAATATTCCAATACAGTTATAGCAGTAAAAGCTCCAGTTCTAACTCAAACATCTACAATCAGCATGAATTTGAGTAAATGTGCCTTACACATTCAAGCAGAGTCCATGGACATGGTTAACTAGTTATCAATTATCATTTGAAACAACCCCAGAAGAAAAACAACAACAAAAAAAAAGACAAAATAAGATACTGCTTAATTAATACTACTTAATTAATATACCACTTAATTAATGTACTTTCAAGGAAATACATCAATTTCTTTGAGGAAAGCATGAATTGCAGAACTCCAAAATACACTCAGAACAAACTGGAAAAAGAAAACGCACAATATATCAAATATTCCATTCCAAGCTTTTATTTCCTCCCACACCTCTCACACAGACACAAGAGTTTAATGATAACACATCCCCCCACACACACGATTGCAATTCATGGATCATAGACCCCTTTTAATTTTAGTTGAAAGGATTTGGCATTCTGTCAGATTATAAAGTTCCTTCCTACGTTTGTGGAAGGACACAATGACGGCTCCACTACGGACACCACGCTCCATGAAGAATTCTGTCTAGCACAATACCCATATTAACCAGACAGAACTATACATTTTAATTTATACAGTCATTACTTCTTTTCAAAGCATGCCTCCTAGGGCAGAAAAAGTGACAATACAAAGGGATTGATTTGTACATAAGGTGAAATGATTATTTAGTACTTACTTTCCATCTTTAGTAATTGCATTGTGCTTGTTTCAAGTATGTGCCAAACCACAGTGAAAATCTAATTTAAAATTAATTAACTGGAGAACTCTACATACATGCCGAAGCTAACTTCTACAAAGCTTCTATCCCTTAAAAACTGACTTCTGCAATTTGCAAATATGCCAGTTCTTGGCATACCAATAGGATGCTGGAATGACTTAAAAAATTACTCCAAATATTTGAGCATGCCATGAGTTTCAGCAGACTGGTGGTGGCTGTGGTGGGGCGAGAGAGTGCAAAACACAGAAGGGAAAAAAAGATGCTATTAAAAAGACAGGAAGAGAAACACTGTAAGAGTGATTGAGAACACATTATTTTCCAATACACAAACTGCAAAAGCTCATAAGGTTATTTTTTCTTCTTCCAGTGAAAATAATAAGAAGCCAAATGGCAAAGATAAACGTTTTCTATTTAGCAAGGACAAAAATTTCCCAAGGAGCTACATATTATATGACAAACCATTATCCTGACTAGACAAGCTACGTAGGATTATGTTTAAAACATTTTAGTTGACTACTCTAGAAAGTAATTATTAAATTTTATTCTCTATAGATTGTTCAAAGTAAGTTTACCTTCAGGTCTAAAAAACTTTAAGTCAACAGAGTGCACCAAGGGAACAGAAAAACTGTAGAAGAAACGAGTTACAGTTAACTACTCATTTTCTTCGTATCACTTGATGCACTGATACAGTGAACTTCCATAGTCCCATGAGAGACCATATTAAACATAATGTATTTTCTATTCATAAAGCAGCACCAGCCTAAATGGCAAACACACCCAGACCAGCCACACACAATAGCTTTCCCTGCATTTGTTCATTTTAATGCTGCAATTAAACCACTCGGCTCTACCAAGTGCTGTCACCAGGACTTTGTTTTGTGACTGTTACAGCAGTTTAAAATTGTTTGTTTGGGAAACAGTACAACTTTTGCAAAGCTTCAGAGTGTTTTCGAACCCAGGATAGGGAAGGCAAATATATCTCAGAAAAGGAAAAATTTATATAAATCTTCATTAATAAGCAGTTTGAACCAATACAGCAATTATAACAAAAAAATGCACTGACAGCAGCCACAGCATGTTAAAAGATTGTAGAAAAATTAAACAGAACATTGGGCAAGAATAGGAACGTGGCTAATGAGCACATTTTCCATCTAGGCTAAGACTATTTCAGGACAACTCTCTTAATTGCAAAAATGTAAAATGCTGCACTTCCAATTGCATAAAGCCTTTACATAACATGCAGTTCTCTAACCTAGATTACGTGTGATCCTGTCCAAAAACAACAGTGACAACAATCAGAGGCTCTACAGCTTCTGTCCATCTCCCAGGCTGCTTGCACCAAGAAACAACACACACTACCTTGAAGGTGATGCTGTGCAATGAATCCTGAATTTAACTTTTGACAGAAAAGATAGCACACAAAAGCCCTGAACTGAAAAACAGGAGAGGAAGTCGAGGAGGGGAAAAAAGCCTGAAACTACTGAAGATCTCTCCATAGTGAAGTCAGATTATCTTTAAGCACGTTGGCAAACTCCACTTGATGATCACCAAACTATTATTGAGATTGGCTGAAACAGAGACCTGCCACTAGAACTTTTGTGAAGATCTTACATTTGATTTTGGGAGCAGATGCTCCAGATGCAGTTTGAGAGAAACCTTGGAAGACCAATGCTGCTTCTGGAAATGCCAATGGAAGAACACCTTGACACCTCTCACTTCTTGGTCACAAGACAATTTAAAGAGGTTGACTAGAAGTCATCTCAAAAGCTTTCTCATCACAGTCGTCTGATTCATTTCACAAAACATTTGGCAACAGGAAAGTTCATGAAGAACTACAAGTAAGGTCAGACTTAATAGCAATGAACTCCCCTATTTAGTCAAGAAAGGAATTATGTCTGCTTGGTATAGTCCTAGGCATGCCATTATTCTTTTAAGGATTCTGCTTCATCAGGTGGGCTTTTTAATTTACAAAAACTACTCCAGATTTCACAGACCATCAAATCTCTGCGGTTGGAAAGATCTCTAAGGTCAAGTCCAACCATAGATCTGCTGCTGCTCATTTTTCTTGGAACTAAATGACTGGATCATTGAGGAAACTTACAAAAGAAGTTATTTTCCTGTATGGAGACACAGATAGAAGCACAGAATTGTTTGAACTGGAAGGGACCTTTGGTTCCACTCCTGCCATGGGCAGGGACATCTGCCACTAGACCAGATTGCTGCAAGCCCTACCCAACCTGGTTTTGGACACTTCTGGAGGAAGGGCAGCCACATATTAACACTGAGAGTGGCTCACCATGAAGACCGGCCATTCTGTTTCTCTTCCCATATCCATATTTCCAATATCCATAATTCCCACCAAATTGGATTCCTCAGCGAAGACAGAACTTTGTGGTAAGTCTGGACTAGTGTCTGAAAAGCTCTGAAGTCAGCCAGACACGTTTAGACAAAATGCTGCGCGTCCATGTCTAGCTCTCCATATTGTGATGTGGAAAAGCAGCGCTCCGATCAGCAGGACAAGGAGTGGCTTTGCTTCATTCCCAGCGCCTGAAGGGTCTCTTGGGCCAACGAGCCTCCACAACTTCAACCACATACTAATATCAAGAAGTCCAAAATCACTGTTCAAGACACTTGAAATTTCGATTTATCTAACCTTGAGACTACAGGCCAATCAACCAATTACTAGGAAGGGGAATTTTTACTTTTACTTTTTCCTCCAGGACATTGCAGGTGATAAGACTTGTAGGCAGCTGTTCCACTGATCTGATGTTTGGAATGGATATTTTGGGAACAATCCCTCCTGCTAGAATTTAGCATATATTCCATACTAGGACATAAGGCTTCTGAGAAAATCTTCTGGATGAAGAGAATACATGTGTTTTTAGCAGTGTACTTAATAGATTTTCAACTACTTTTTCTCCAAGGAGAGCCTTTCCAACCCAAAGGAATCTTTATTCCATTACACAGTACAGGTGGTGTTTCTGGTTAGATACATGCAGTTATACAAATCATTTTTGGACTAGTCACTAGGTCTCAGAAGTATGATGTCAACTTCTGTCAATCAGAGCTGTCACAGGCATTCAAGCTGCTGTGCCTGACTGCCACCACCATCAAGATCACAAACAGTTTACTAATATATCCTAGCAAGTACCCTTTATACAATTTATTGTTAAACTCATTACATTTTTAAAGTTGACTATTACTGTTTTGTTTTCCAGACATGTTTTTATAGCAGTTGTTCTTTTATAACTTCACAGGTTCTAGAATGTAAGTTTCCTCTTTAGGTAATTTCTCATTAATATCATCATATCTGGCTTGCCCTGGCACTACAGAAATCCAATGTAGTTCCAAACATTATATTACAAAAATAATTCAGTTCTCTATTGAGTAAAACTGGGGTTTTTTGGCTTGTTTTGCTCCTCTTGCCACACTTTTCTGTGAAACATCACTTAACACAAAAGATCCAAGTGTTTGTTGCTGACCACAGAAACAAATGTTCTTCACAGTGTTATTTAAATAACCAGAGGTAAAGAAATTCTAAAATGACATCCTATGGTTTTAGCTCTTTCATCTGAAAGGACTGGGGACATTTTATTTCAACACTCCCACCAGACATCAATGTACTCAGCGTGTGCTGTACCACATTCCATACCTGGTTTGCATCTGCAATGCTGCACCATCTCCCTCCTTCAAATGGTTAAGTATTTTAACTATGCACTTTTTCTAACTGTGGTTTTCTGATTGTTTTCAGCATAAACTGAAACCCAACATAATTCACCCAGTATTCTAGGAAAAATTAAATGCTCCTGTTTCCTCCATCCCTGAATTCAGAGCATGATCAGGAAGTGTCCCTTCTTTCCTTGGAGCGCTTTGTACCACTGCTAAAACGAACAGGTTGAAAGTTTAGGGTCTCATCTGGAGATTTCCTCTGAAGCTACTGGGATTCTGTACAAGCACACAACGTCTCTGTGCATAACCAGACCCCAGAACCACACACTGCAAAGCTATAAATACACATCCTTTGCCACATAGAGGAACATGAACGCTTTTATACCACACAATCTGCCATCATCATCTACAAAATAATTCTTTACTTATGAAGGAATTGGTGGCTGTGAGGGTGGGGAGGCCCTAGCACAGGGTGCCCAGAGCAGCTGTGGCTGCACCTGCATCCCTGGGAGTGTCCCAAAGCCAGGTTGGATGGGACTTGGAGCAGCCTGGGACAATAGAAGGTGTCCCTGCCCATGGTAGGGGGTGGCACTTTAAGGTCCCTTCCGACACAAACTACACTGTGATTCTGCGATTTTATGATTCATGGCAGTCCTGGAGGTTTGCTCTCTTCCCAAAGAATGGTACAGATCCTGATACGTTTACACAAAACCTTCAGAAGTATTCAGAGAGTAATGTAAGACCAGCTTATGCACTTAGAAAAAATGACTCTTTAGACATTCAGCCTCTAGTAAAATTTGTGTTGAAGAGCTTTGCCAGTGCAAAATAAAAGTTTGCGAGCCTGATAACTGCAACACAGGATCTTTCTTGAGAACATGGAGAAAAAGAACAACGCAGATGGTTCTCAACAAACTGTTCACTTCCCTCTTATTCTACAGGCTAACCTTCTCCCCACTTTTCTTTTTTGAATCTCACTACACAAAGCAATGCATTCAGGCAGACATTACTTGGGTGGTACAGTAGGAACTAGTTGTGAAAGAGCTATTTCTTGCCTCCAAAGTCCTAGTTCATTTAAGCCCTAATTCAGATCTGCTGAAAACTAGTTTCCTCTAAAGGCTTAAATGAATCTATAAATCCACCTTTCCCCAAAGGTTCAAACCTAGCTGTATGACAGACATCACAGAATGGCTTGGGTTGGAAGGGACCTTGAAGACCCACTCATGCCACCCTCCTGACACATTTAGTGTGAATTAAGACCAACAGGAAAGTAAAAACTCTCAGTTCAGGCTGAGAGTACAGGCCTACGCATTTATCAGCTACAGAGTCTCCTACTGCTGAACAAAAATCCAAAACACTAGCTGGAATGCTAAGAAATTCAGTCTTTTACAATTACAAGGAATTATTCCAGAGTCAGACTCATTCTGAAATTTTTCATTTAGACATAAAATATTATCCTGTTCCTGACCACAATTCTCTTATGAAACCTAGTTTTAAATTTATTACCTACCCAATTCAGCACAAGAGTGACAAGGTCTCAACTCTGTCATTATTAATATCCACAAAAGGAATACAGGGTTTGGATCCCAGCCAAGGAAAATCTGTCCATTGTACTGCGGCATTTCTACCAGTAATAGTCTACCTCAAGCCTCACAAAATGCTCAAAAATTAAGGGGGAAAGAGAGCAGTGCTTGGCACAAACACTGGAAGAAATACTATCTGGAGATCTAGAAAGGACAAATGAAAGCATTTGCTTACCACGCTAAATAAAAATAATGTGTGAGAGCTTATCAGACCAACTCGCTCTCCACTTGGCATAAGCAGGCCCCTAACGACAGTCTAACAAAGGAAGTTTTTTACCATTAACTCTTGGATGTACATTCACATCAGGAATGGGTTTACATCACAACAGCCATTCACATGTAACCAACAGCCTTCCTGTCAGCCAGCCAAGTTAGAGATGTCAGTCACCCTCCTACCTACAGCTACTCCACCTTCCCAGCTCCACAACGTCCCCATTCTTTGTCTTACTGGACAGAAACAGAAGACGGAAAGGACTAGGAGACAATATGGGACACTCAGGCAATAAGAGACTTGCTTCTGTGCCTGCCTCTCCAGGCTCTCATCTATCTAGTCCTCCCCATTACTTTACACAGCACCTAATTTTAAAATGCTTAGTTTTATTAAACTCCAATATTTGATGAAAGATAAAATGAGTAAGGTTGCATTCCAGCTATGGCGCTGGTAACATTTCTTCCCTCTTGCTCCAGCCCTTCACCCAGTCAGGCTGCAAAAAAGCAGCATGTCCCCACACCTGTAATAAACACCATCACCCAGACATCAACTGACAGAGCTTGGCAGCACAGCTCTGAGCTTCTTGTATATTCAAAATCCAAAAAAAAAAAAAATCTAATTACTTAGAAGCAAGCAAAAATTCGCACTTTCCTACAAGGATAATAATTGAATTTCCATGTAATGCAGAAATTTATTTTTCAATAATGGAAATCCATTCTTTTCAACCAGGATGTCTATTCCTAGGTGCCACATTCTTTTCTTGTTAATAGTATTTTTCTTTCCCCAAAGTGAGTCACTCTGGAAAATGCCATTCACTTAAAAGAGAAAAATTGACAAACAAGCCCAACTGTCACAAAAATGAATGTTCATGCTCAGTGCTACAACTACCACATACCAATAACTTAAACCTCAATCACGAAAGTACCAAATTACTCAACAATAGTAACTGGCCTCAGGACAAGGAAATAAAACCTAAATCTGCAACTGTGAAAATAGTTTCTACTAATACACTGCTAAACACATGATCTGTTTGGCTTTGCTCTGCTTTGGCTGGGAAGTCTTTCGCAGAAAGACGGAAAAAGTTTTTGATGGCTTATTCAAAAGGAAAAATAGCCATTTATCAGGTTATATAAAAATCTCATACTTGTGTTGGAAACTACAGTTTGGCAGAACACATTCAATTACCACTGGGCCTTCTAGAACATTAGGTAAAAAATAACGATGGTATAATCGCATTAAGGGTTTGTCTTTGTTGGTTTAAGACAAAGATTTTAGTCAAAGGCCTCATTAAATCTTAGATCATTCTGTGCAGAGCTTAGCTCCTCCGTGGGTCTACAAAAACAAGGAAGTACAACTATAATCCATAGAAATAAAAGAAAGATGGAAAGACTTCCAAGTTTTTTATGCTTAAAAGTAGAGGAACATTTTCCCCTCTTGAACAAAAATTATTCATTAGAAACTATGGCAGACAAAATTAAATTATTTGTGAAATCAACCCTCAAAATCAGAGTCAAACACTTCAGTCCATATAGGCAATACTGCAAGTTTGCGCTCTTAAGAACTCAACAAGGCTCAAGGGAAAACATACCCTGAGCCACATCCAGATGGTGTGTGGCTCCAGTAAGGCTGTAGTACCTCAAAATTACAAAATCAATTATACCCAAGATTTTCACAGTATTTCCTGTTATCACAGAATAGTTTGGGTTGGAAAAGCTTCCCTCATTTCAGCCCCCTGCCACGGGCAGGGACACCTTCCACTGTCCCAGGCTGCTGCAAGCCCCATCCAGCCTGGCCTTGAACACTGCCAGGGATGGGACTTCTCTTATCCTTCAAAATATTTTTTGTCTCACATTCTGCAAATTCAGTGTATTCTTCGCATATTGACCACAATAAAAAAATGCAAACAACCGAATTTAAAACAAGGTTGCTTAGGAAAATAAGAGCACAGTTTTATGATCTGAGTCAAGGAGCAAAGCTTCTGTACAGATCTGCAAGAGCACAATATTGAATGGCAAACATACACAGAAATGCACACAAATATTTTCACTACAGACTAAAGAGAGTCAAGTGCTCATGTGATTCTGAGTTTTGTTGCTGTTCGAAGTTTTTCTTTCACAACACACTTTTGTTTTCCTTCATCTCCCTCAGAGATCCAGCAATACCTACCACAGTCATCTAAAAGCACAGGATTCCTTTGCACCATGCACATTCAAAAGGCAGAATGACAATTTCTACTTGCAATAATGACTTGTTTATGGAGGTAGTTCATCACCCACCTTCTTCTGGACAGGTGCTTAGCACCGGCAGGACAGGTACCACTTTCTGCAGGAAATATTCTTGTCTGGTAAAAAGACTTCACCCACAGGCTCCTTAACTAAACTATTCTTTATATTTAAGCATTGTAGTTGAGCAGACTGAAATCACAAACTAAGGTTTCTCCCCTGACAAAAATACTGAAAGGCAAATAAAACTGCTTCAGAACTTGCACTAATTTGATCATGACACAGAACTTCCACATATAAAATGTGCCACTCCTATTACGAGCTGAACATATATCACACGAATAAACTTCTCTTTCACCTTGTACATGTCAAAAAGTCTACCAGACTTCGGGAGTTATTTGGTGCATGGGTTAAAATACAGGTTTTCCTTGCAGATGCACTAAAAAAAATAATCTATCATCATTTATTTCAGGGAAGGAGAAGGAAGCTGAAGACGAAAGGGAACAGGGAACTAAACAGAAATTACAGAAACCCTTTCCTCTACCCTTGTTTTATCTGTAATGTATCAATAATAAACTAATATAAAATCCTAAAGAAAAATGCAAAATAACAAGACAACTTCACAGAAGTGGTAATCCAGCAGCCTACAGGAGAAAAGAGAACACGCAGAAAATGGAGCTAGCTAATCAATATCTCCAGACAGGCAGTGCACAGCATTGCCTTTTCATTCCTTTAGTCTTTACACACACGATCAATCAATAAAACCACAAAATTTAACTATTAAAAGGAGTTTCACACGCCAGGCAATGTAACTCCCCTGCTCTGCTGAACATGGACAATGGTTAAAATGAGTGATCTGATGTCTGAATACTCCCACTCCAAAACATGGCACAGACATCTGGCAGGACAATGAAGGGGAAACAGTTAATGCGTTATTCAGTAACGTGTAATTTATTAACAAATGCAGCTTCGGATGGATTTAATCCATGAGCAGACCTGAAAAACAGTTTTTAAGAAAGAACAATAGAAAGCCAAAGAATTTGTTGTGCTTTATCAGTGTTCCTCATCCCGACTTGAAATGCAACTCAGTTTCCCCTATCCATTCACCTTCCAGTCTGTCCAGGGCACCTGTCAATTATCAGACATCAAGTTTAAACCTTTGATAACACGGCATCAGTGCATCTGGAACCAAACAGATCACCCTTTTTCCTGACCTATCCAACCATTCTCATGAGAAATCGTGTAGCTAAATGCCACGGTCTGAGCAGTTTAGTACAGGTATTTTAAAAATTATGAATAAAGCCCATAGGGAGTTGTAAGTTGCAGGTGTTATTTTAATATCCCACATTACTGAAAAAAACCTGAATCTTTTCAGTCATTAAAGACACAAAGTCTGCATCTGCCATCCAGAAGGAGCACCATCAAAAAGTTCAAGATCATAAAACCCTAGAATGGTTTGTGTTGAAGGGACCTTAAAGCCCATCCTGTTCCAACTCCCTGCCATGGGCAGGGACACCTTCCACTATCCCAGGTGGCTCCAAGCCCCATCCAGCCTGGCTTGGACACTGCCAGGGATGCAGGGGCAGCCACAGCTGCTCTGGGCACCCCGTGCCAGGGCCTCCCCACCCTCACACCCACCAATTCCTTCCCCAGATCCCATCTGGCCCTGCCCTCTGGCACTGGGAAGCCATTGCCCGTGTCCTGTCCCTGCAGGCCTTGTCCCCAGTCCCTGTGCAGCTCTCCTGGAGCCCCTTGAGGCCCTGGCAGGGGCTGGGAGCTCTCCCTGGAGCCTTCTCTTGTGCAGCTGAAGAGCCCCAGGTGTCCCAGGCTGGCTCCAGAGCAGAGGGGCTCCAGCCCTGGCAGCATCTCCGTGGCCTCCTCTGCACTGGCTGCAGCAGCTCCACGTCCTTGTGCTGTTGGAGCCAGGGCTGGGGCAGCTCTGCAGGTGGGCTCTCACCTGAGCACAGTATCTGTTAACACTGTCCAAGAAGTCCAGCAGCCTACAAGAATAAAGTACTGAACCCTTAACTCACAGACTTTGGACTGCTTCTTAGCACGGATTGTGAAGCATCTTTGTCATTTGAAATGTGCTCAAAAATGAACCAAAAAAATACTGGCACTTTTTAAAGCCTTGTCACATTCATTGCTAAAATAAAGATTAGGTAGGAAATGAACACTCTCGTTGACACTGGATTATAAGGTGAGAAATTATGGATTTCTTACCATCCACTAGTTGAAATTTATAGGACTTAAAGGAAAAGTCAAATATGACTGGTTTTGCTGCTCAAGTTTGGTTTTTACATATCTGATTACTGACATTTTCTAATTATAAACATTGTCTATGTCAATTTCAATTTCCATAATTCTCTAGAGCTAAGAAGAAGTTCAACAAAGCAAGAAATACCTTCTTTTCAGCCATATAAAATTCCTTTTTTCTAGCCCTAATCCTTGCAAAACGTCAACTTTCAAAACTTTGTTACAATACATCAGCTTGCTTCTTGGTTTCCTTTAACAAGCAATTTTCCCCCTAAAGAATTAAAGAAAAATCATTTTGAGCCAATAGGTTTTCTTTTCTCTTTTATAATGGGTTATTTGAAGCCGCTCAGGTTTTGGAATATCAGGATAAATGTCAGGGAGATAAATCACCAACACACCTCGTGAAACTTGCTGCTGCACTCCCAGTAAACAAGCTGAAGCATATGGTTACAATTAGGGTTTGTATGACCACAGAAATCAGAAGCTCTAGTCATGAACCACAGCCTCGGTGTGCTGTGCACTGATGGTCCCTGCTCCAAACAGCTGACAGGCTAAAGAGAGCTACAGCACAGCTCCCTGCACAACACAAGCCTGGGCAGCATCAGGAAGACATCACAGAAAAGGGGCTTTACAGACTTTAAAAACACGTAAGCCTCCACAATGTTAAGTATGAAAAATTTTGTCACTGTCACAAGGGTGGAATGGTGGCAGTGGGGTCCCCAGGAGGACCAGCCTCTTCAAAAGAAAGAAGGAAAACGTAGTTCCACAGAATCTTGGAATGGGCACAGGTGGAAGGGACCACAGTGGATCATCTGGGCCCAGCTCCCTCCTGCAGCAGGGTCATCCCAGAGCAATGGCACAGGATTGTGCCCAAATGGGACTGTAATATGCCCAGTGAGGGAGGCTCCATACTCTCTCTGGTCTGTCTCAGTGCTCAGTCACGACACAGGAAAGTTCTTCCTCATGTCCAGGTGGATCTTCTTGGGCATCACTTCCCCTGGCGCCATTGCTGGGTGCCACAGACAAGAGCCTGATCCATGATCTGACACCTCCCTGCAGATACTGATGAATCTCTTCAAAGTCAGTGGAAGATTCCTACGAATTATCAAGACCAGGAAATGATAGCACAAATTGCTGTTCTGGGAAAGAACGCTTTGCTGTCACTACCATCGGTGTACGTGCAAAGAGCAGAGCTCACAAAGCAAAGCCCATGATACCTGTGCAGCTACTTCTGATTAATGGTGGTTTACTATCAGAATAATGTTGGTGAAGCTAGCAGGACTGATCAAGAATTTCACGGAATCTCAGGATGGTTTCTGTTGAAATGAGACCTTAAAAACCACCTCATTCCAAACCCCTGCCATGGGCAGGGACACCTTCCGCTACCCGAGGCTACTCCAAGCCCCATCCAATCTGGCCTTGGACACTGCCAGGGATGCAGGGGCAGCCACAGCTGCTCTGGGCATCCTGTGCCAAGAATTCCTTCCCAATATCTGATCTAACCCTGCCCTCTGGCACTGGGAAGCCATTGCCCGTGTCCTGTCCCTGCAGGCCTTGTCCCCAGTCCCTGTGCAGCTCTCCTGGAGCCCCTTGAGGCCCTGGCAGGGGCTGGGAGTTCTCCCTGGAGCCTTCTCTTCTCCAGGGGAACAGCCCCAGCTGCAGAGCAGAAGGGCTCCAGCCCTTGGAGCATCATTATTTCTTAATTATACTACAATTGTTCTGGTTTCAGATCCCTGTCATTCAAGCTGGGGCCAAATGCCACCAGAAGTGCTATTGCTGTATAATCATTCTATACTCTTACATCATTGAAATACACAAAGATAAATTAGATTTCAAGAAACAGAACATACATGACACCTCCTGCGTCAAAGAAAGTGGCTAAGAGTTTGATACTGAATCCATCTCTGGCCTGCAGAGATTCCTGTCAGACACAATGTATTTCTGTACTAACGTGATTAATGCAGAAGGTGGGTTTTTTTCATAAAAACATGAAAACTCTCACTGGCAACACTGAGGCACTGCTCAGGCAGCAGCAACACAATTTCAAACCAGCTTCTGTGGTTTTTGTAGCCCCCAAGCACAGATTTTGGGCAGGATGAAGCCACTCTGGCACCACTTTGCTGTGCAGCTCTCGCAGACTGCCCCTGCCACAGCTACACAACCAGGAACACTCAACTATTTATTTTCAAAGTACCCGTGCCTGAACTGCACACTTTGCTCTGTGTCAGGCACATCGTCAGGGGAACTAAGTGAAAGATTAAAGATCTGGAAATTACCTCAATCTTCGCATTCAGACAGGGGAAAATATCACAGTCCCAGCGTCAAGAGGATGACACTTACAGACTGTAAGCAAGAAGGAACACGAACAGACAGAACTGGTAAAGAAAGCTCAAATGTACGTTTCCATTGTGGTGGGCATGAACAGGCAATTAAGCATTGACTAAGCACCAGAGATAGACACCAGACCTGTGACACATCACGAAAAGGATCTGGAAGGTAGAAGCAAGCAGAGTGAAGCATTTGTTAGCAGAAGTAAAGGTTGGTGAAATCATAAGAAATAACAGACACATTTTTGTAATAACAGTACCTTTTAGTGTCTCTCTACTCTGATATACTTTAATGTAGATATTACAATCAGGCCGCATAAAAATGAAGAGGAAAAAGATATTAACACAAAACTAAATATTAATGAATAGTTTTCTTGTAAAGTTAAAAATCACCATGTAAATGCTTCTATTAACCAGAAAGTAGCACCAAAAAAAAAAAAAAAGAATAAGCTATAGTGTATATAAATCACAGATGGACAACAGAGGTCTGATACCTTCAGATATCCTAATGCTGAAGTATAATGCAGAATAAAGCATATACTTGCCTGATATAAAGTCAATAGTGGCCAGGAATATTTCTCTAGTCTCAACCAAAGAATACAGGCATGAGAAAACAAGACATCACTGACCACTACACACTGAATTCTGCAATTCCGACTAATGCTACAGCAGTACATTTGTGTGGCAGACTAGTTATGATGATGACTTAGGTGATTAATGAAGCTGAATCCGGTTACTGACTCTGCTTTAGTTCCTTACAGATACAGCATTGTACCCCTCACATCTATAAACACCCTAACAGCACAAACCAAGGCAATTAGATCCCACTGTTGCAGTAACTCCTTCCTTCTGCCAGATGCATTAGTGTCTGGAGTTGTTTTTAATAGCAAAGTATAAACTGGATCAACTATTTCAAAGGAAACCATTTAAATTTACTTATTTTTCAATAGTCTTGAGTAGCACTATCATTTCCCTCTCTTAGCACATCATCTGCTTGGCAGTTCCTCACTCTAACAAGGATTTTATTTCGCAAGCAATAAAATGACTAATTAAAAAAAAATTGCTTGTCCACAAAAAGTTGTCTCAACTTAGCTGACTGTAAACTGTGAATTGGCAAAAGTTAATAAATCTCAACAAAAAAGAAGAGGGAACTTAGAGCCAACAAAAAAACTTGGGTTTGAGGGTAAGTTGGTTCAATGTGCTTTGTGAACCAAGAATAATTAATTTCTGGTTTCCAATAAATGAGTTTCTAATATCTAAACTCTACTGTCATGCATATTAATGTCATTTATGCTTCACAACACTGCCCCAGATCTAGCAGCACTTTACAATTACTTTGCACACCTACTGAAAGACCACAAAGACAAAGCAAAGTTGACTCAGGAGAGAAAAATCTCCTTTATGAAGTAACAAAAATAAATACCATTATTTTTCTCCTCCTTCCAAAACCACCATTGTTTCTTTAATTACTGGAGCATAACAGAATTGGCAGGACAACCCAATCCAGGTATTTTATATCCAGGATAGAAAAAGGTCCTTGCACGGAGGTAACATGGATCCAGTCAGAGGCCAAAACCAGAAGTTACTGGTGTAAGGATGTCGGCTGGTGGTTTCAGAGTTAAGAGTTAAGGAGAGTTAAGGAAGCTCATGAGAGGAAGAGCAACAGGCTATGAAGGATGAGAAGCAGGAGAAGGTTAACTGTGGGAAAGGGTAAAATTCTGCTCATATTGTGTATAATTATCACTCCGGCTGAATCACAAGGAAGGAAAAGGAGGGTGGATCTAAAATACGGTGCTTGTAAGAGTTTGTTGAACTCCTGCTGCAGTGCAAGTGACTATAAAATAGGAATAACATTATACATGATCATGTAGTAGACTGTGGTACCAAGTAAAATAATTAACAAGTAGAGTAATTATTTTAGGACTCAAAATTTCACAATAAAATATTTTTCTTTAAACCAGGCTCCTATCTCCTTTCATCCTAAGTAGATTATATTTAGACTACTTCGGTAAACTTATTTTAAGCATTGTATGGTATTTAAAAGGCACTGAGCAACACAGAAGTGAATTTTTCCATTATTCTTTCAATCTCTATCACATAAAGATTACAAAACACACAAAAGTAATACAATACAGAAATCACATCAAAGTTTCCCCCAGCTGTTCATTGCTCAACATTCACTTCTGTTCCCTAACAGACTATCAACTCATGTTGCTGCGCCTCCATTTGTGATGCACTCTACCCATGTGCCTGAGGCTACATGAACCAAGGTATTGATTTGATAGGAATTAATTCAGAGATAAGACAGGCAAATATGCCATTTACTCTACAATCCAACCACGTTCACGTATCACCTACAGTCCAACACCGCACATAGGCAAACAATTTTAAAAAAATCTCAACCAACTGTCTGGGCATGGATAGAAAAAACATTTCTGGTTTTTAACAGGATGTGGTACTTCTTTTTTCCCTTTTCCCAGGCAGGAAATTAAAAAGCTCCTTAAAAAGGCTCCTCTTCTTAAAGCTTTAAATGAAGACACTTAATTTGCCGGGCTAAGAGATGGCACTTCAGGTACTCATGAAAGAGGCAAGAAAACAAGCGTAGGCGTACGCCAAGGTAGTTGCTAAGGGAATGGTTCAAGAGGAGTGAAGGAGGTGGGAGTGTATGAAGAGACAAGAACAGATGTAGGCTGAAATCTTAAGAGTTTGCATTAAGAAATGGAAACTTAATATACAACGAGTAAAAAGTCATGGGGGACTTCATGTGAGAAGTGTTACAGAGGGAGGAGGCTGGAGTGGTGGCAATATGGATGGATTTACAAACCAGCCAAGTAACCAGGAGAGAGGAAGAAGTGTTTTGCCTGTGGCAGCACTGAAACAGAAAGACACTGGAGAGATCTGACCTAATAAAAAACACAAATAACAGCAATTATTCAGGTAACAACACGTGCCAAAATACGCAGTAAAAACTTCAAAACTACAAACCAGAAACTCAAAACTGCCTTAGCGAAACACGTTAAGAGCAACTTTCTCCTTGCAACCGAAATAAAGGCAAGGAATACACCTGACGGAACAGCGGGATAAAACACAGTAAGGAACAATTTAATTGTGTGTAAGCGACTTGCAAACCGCCCGGCGCTGGGTTTACGCGAGGGCCACAAGGCAGGCGCGGCCGCGGAGGGTGTAGCCCGGAGCCGCAGCAGACGGAGCCCAGCGCAGCAGCCGCGAGCTTTTAGTGCCGCCCTGAGGAGAGACGCGGCCACTGCCTCCGACAGAGAATCCTGGCAGACCCCTTGCGGCCTGAACTTTAATATTCCCCCAGGAGGCCGCCAGTGAATTGATTTCACAAAAGAGCTAAATAAATAGTATCGGTTTTAACAGCAGCTGACTTGCAAAGTGTTCTCTAGTTTATCGGGGAGAAAGGATATTATATATACCTTTGCTGTTAGCACTGTATTATGTTTTATTCTCGTTTGGTGGAAAAGGAAAAAAAAACCTCTAGGACGGATTTTTATATGCCAGTAAAACACATCTGGCGTGGGGAAGGGAGCAGCCACCAACCAAAACAGAGTACATACTATAAAAAAAATGAGAAACCTTTTTCTGAACAACAAATGGCACCAAGTCTTTGCTATTCTTCAGGCAGTATTTCTCTACAGTAAACATCCCGGGAAAGGTCAGAATCTAGTCATCCTTATCAGGAAAAAGCATCAGTTAACTTACTGGGGAAGGCACAATATGTTACAAAAATTCCTATCTAGGTTGCTCCTTTACATCAAAGAACTCTCCTTGGGAGGGACCCCTTGGGACCACCTAGCCAAACCTTTTGCTCAAGGAGAGCCACAGAGCAGGTCACCACATCCACCAAGTAATTGTAAAGAATAAAATGTGCACATAAAACTATTTCTTGCAACATTTTAAGTAACTTGAAGTATATGATTCATCAAAT
The DNA here is from genome assembly GCF_029207755.1 of Chamaea fasciata. Classification (NCBI taxonomy): domain Eukaryota; kingdom Metazoa; phylum Chordata; class Aves; order Passeriformes; family Sylviidae; genus Chamaea; species Chamaea fasciata. The sequence goes on along the minus strand of NW_027094089.1, from coordinate 1,335,993 downwards.
AGGGCACTGCTTGGTTGGTTGGGGTTTTTTTAATGTGTCAATAAAAAAAAAGCAGGGGCTAGGTGATACTTTCACCATCTGCTGTCCTGCAGGTATAATTGCTTCAGATTCTAACACATCTCAAGATGGGCCATGCAGGCCCGGGGACAGCTTTTTTACACTGGTATCAGTTGCTGAAAAAGAAATGGGCTACAGGTGTGTCTGCAAGAGAGGGCACACAGAAGGCGATACTTCATATGGTCTGAAGTACAATTTATAGAAAATCAGACTCACTTGCCACCCCAGATGCAATTCCATAGAGCAGTCCTCCTCCATCTGTTTGCTGCTGAAAGACGTGGGTCCCCGGAGGAGGGCTTCTCTCTTGTCTAATAAAATTATACAGCAAAGTTTTCACAAGTCTGCTGGTGTACGGGAGACTGGAAAGGAAAAAAAAAAAAAAAAAACAAAAAAACAAAACCACGAAAAACTTCAGTTGACTCTCAACTCACAAAAATTGGCACAACAAAGTCCAGGTAGGGTGCAAAGGCTGGTGTTTGGCATTAAAGACGGTCAGTAACTGTCCCAGCGCTGACCAGACTGGAAAGGGAAAGAACACCAAAGTCTTGCCCATGCAAAGCTGCCCAGACTTCAGCATGGGTCTACAGTGGCATCTGCCACAGCAGGATCATGAGAACTGCCTTTTGGTTCTTGTTTCTTAAATACTAATTTCAAATAAACCATTTAGTTTGTAGAATCGCTGTTTTCACTTACCTCAAGACACAACTAGAAAAAATATTTATGCAATGGAAAGAAACACTGTATTTTTTCAGCTTTTACTCCATGCTCTGGTAACACAGAACAGGCACCAACAGCATGTCTCCACACCCACAGTATTTTTGTCTGTGTGTGCAGCTCAGAACCCATCTTAAACACCTTTTCATACCTCAAGGATTCCATAATTTTATGAATTTGAAAAGACCAATGAAACAACCAACCTCTCATCAGCGAATATGAAAAATGCCTGTAGAATTTGTTGGGTTTAACAAAAAGGTTACAGTATTTCCAAAAACGGAGCAGCGTTTCCACAGAAGCAAACAGCTGGCTCCCATTCCCATCTGATTTAGAGCTGAAAAGACAGGAGCTCTATTAGAATGGACCCTCTGAACATATGTAGAAGTCCAAAAGGTGAGGGGCTAATACACACGTCCCAAACACAGACAGCTGCATGGTGCTGGGCCAACCAAGGATTTTTGGGGATAGCAACCAAGGACTGTTGGTAAAAACACACAAGAGAAAGACCAGGATGTGGCTGGAGAAGGGGCCATACGGAGGCAGGGCAGCATTTTCTGGGACAAACCTCCTGGCTGTGGCTCCTGCAGAAAAGCAGAGCCCGGCTCAGCGCAGGCACAGGGATGGGGCAGAGAAGGGCCAGACACTGCAGGGGGGAACGAGCCCACCCAAGACCCCAAAGCCTCCAGACCATTTCCAGAAAGGGCTGAAAGAACCCACTGTGAATGAGAACTGATTTGCAGGGAAAGTGAGAAACTTCTCTCCAGGGAGGGGAAGACTTAGAAGGTGCCCCACAAAGCCCAGGACATCCCATCAGCTGGATCGACACTGGAGCCAGGACTGCTGATCTCTTTTTTCCTTCCTTTCTCTCTCCCCTTCTTTGATCCAATTCTCTCTCTCTCCCTGTGTCCCTCTCTTTCTCCCTTTACAGCTCCCTCACCTTTATCCAAACCCCACTGTTCTTACACTGGGTTATCAGGGACAAACACATCGTTTTCCATGCCAAGTATGTAATTTACTAACAAGACTTGGCAGATCCTCTGACTATTGTCATTCCTTTTGATCATGAACATCTACAAATCCTGGGTGCTTCCTTCTCCTTAAGGGTGGGATGTCACACCAGTACCCCTCCAACTGTTCACACTGCTCTCGATTCCCAGCCACCAAATTCCCATGTCTCTCTCCAGAGGCTAGGCACCTCCTACTCCCAAATCAGACCTCTTACACATACTAACTCTTCCCCCAAACACTCCCCATTTTCCCCCAAACCCTCTGTTCCTGAAGTACCCAGACACGCCACACATCCTGAGGTTCTGGCTCTACCCTGCTGCTGTTTCAGGCTGAAGTTTGCCCTGTGCTTCAAGCTGAGCCTCCCTCCTTTCCCTGCATGTCAGAGTAGTCTCTTACACCTAGCAGTAGCTTCAGGAAACCAGAGAATAAATACATTTATGAGAAATCTGCCCACATGAAACTTGAGGTTGAAAGAGAACGAATGGGAGCCTGACTAAAATGCATGTAAGCCACCTTGAAAGCAGTTGAACACAACCACCAGCTTGCCAGAACAAGTGGTATTACTCACACAACCAAGTTTACCCACAGCTAAGTGCTCCCTTCAGCTCAGCACAGCACGTGTCTTCCTCTTTCCAAGGACTGCTGCTTATCTGGATGGGAAGAAAGCTCTAGCATTTCTGAGGGACCTGAGCTCCCTAGGCTGCAGTGCTACAAGGCTCACTGCTGAATCAAGAAACCACCCCATAAAGTAAATGCTGTTTTAAGCCCATGAAACTACCCTCAAAATATAAAAATTATTTCCAAATTAGTTTGACTGAAGTCTGGGCTGAGAGATTTCCACCCAAATCCCTCCAGGAGCCTATACAGATGTTCGCTTTTCTGTCCTCTTTTCTTTCGAGCAGGACAAATTTTCTATCAAAAGTAACATTTTTGCTGCCTTCTGTTTTCAGGCACAAAGAAACCAGCAGCGTTTGCTTCGCCCTCAGGCAGCACCCAGGGCAGGACATACCATCGACCATGCATCAGGTATCTGTGAATGATGCTCTCTCGCAGAATCTCTTTGTGGAATAATTGGCAGGAGAGGAACACGATCAGAGTTGTCACGGCTTCCAAAGAAATGCTGTATGTAATGTCTCTGCAGAATAGAGGGAAAATTACAGAGATTAGTCTACTGGGTTGTTTACAAGCTGGTTTCCAAGAATACCTGGTAGCTACACCTGAAGCTATACACTGTGTAGCACAGAGAGTTTCAACTGGGAACATGTAAACAACAAATTCCAGAAACCCAGAATCATTTCGTACCAAAAATGGGTTGTTTTTTCAGAAATAAGAAATTTCTTATTTAGAAAAAAGCACTTTTATCATATGTCAAAGGACAAAACAATGTAAAAAGAGGTATTGCTCACAGCACTCAAGTTGAAATTGATAGACTACACTTCTCCCCAAAAATAATAAGTCTCTCTCAGAAGTGTGTCCTTTGTACTGTTCAACAAAATTGTCGCAAAACCATCATGCTAAGTGAGAGAATAAATGTCCAGCTAGCCCAACACAGCTCCATCTGCCAAGAAAATTGGATCCCTATGAGAGGAACGTAATATACAAATGCCAGCTCAAGTGTACAAAACGCTCAGGGTATCAGGATGCCACATACATTGTTCAGTTTTAAATGGTGTTTTTTGAGGTGACAGGGAAGTAGGAAGTTTCACGGTATTACAGATAATCACAAGGAATGAGCTGCAATCCTTAAATACAGACACCAGACAGTTCAGCAAAGTTCATTTAGCTCAGGATGATTAGGAATGGCTGTACAGCAGAACAGATGACGGGCACACTATTAAAAATATCTTGTGCTTTCTGTTCCCACCTCTGCCTGTAATGACTTTGTTACAAATCTTGTTTTAAAAGGGAGAGAAAAATGGCATTTGCCTCCTTAATCAGTAACAAATTGCAGACTTCAAGAAACCTTTTAAAAAACACAATGAACTAACTTGGATAAGAACCAGTGCTATTCTTACTTTGAACCAAAGACCATTTTCACGTCCTACAAAAGGAGGTACTTCATTTGGTGCAACAGCACCATCTGAAATATTGTTATCAAGTATTGTTATCATTACCATAACTCCTTTTAATGCTTCTTCCACTGTCACTATTAAATTCCCACAGTATGCTTCACAACCCAGTATTGCTAAGTTAAAATGGTTTCCCTCCAACAATTACCAAGGTTTTCTGACCTGGGACCTACCGGAAGTTCAAAATCTGTTTATTATTGTCAAATGCAAATATTTAATAGTACCTCCATTTAGGATTTTTTAAAAATCAAAACACCAAAGAACAAATCAGCATCGATGTTGTTTAATCAGTGGGGCTAAATTTTTCTTTGTTACGTCACCTTGCAAAAATTTTATTCTCAACAGTTAGAAAACATATAAGCTTTAAACTAAATGTTCTTTCAAACAATGACTTGAAAACTACAGTGCAATCTCCCAAAGCAAAACAAATTAACCCCACAAAAAACTATATTTTCACTAGTCTCAGGGCCAGAGCTGGTGTGGTCCTCACTGAAATACACAGGATTTTATTTAGAAGAAATCAGTCTAATTTTTAACAATCAAATAGCTTAATATTCCCAAGTGTGCTGCCAGATATGCTGTAAACAACATGCATTACTGTGAAGTGTGAAAAGAAGAATTTCCTGCGTCGCTATGCATAGACAAGGTCTGCTGCAGCAGCTCCAGGCCAGAGTTTCTGCAGGGTGCAGTTATTTACACAAAGCCAAGTGCAAACTGGAATCACGATTTCCTGGATCACAATCCACAGAACTGCACCACCTCTCACACAAAAATGTTTTTAAAAGTGAAGATTGTGCAAATTCACTGGTTTTTTATTTTCTCTCGCCTCATTTGAGTATTTGAATCCCAAACATTTGAATTTGTGGGTTGGGAAAGGACATGCTGCCTAAGTAACATTTTCCTGAGAATCACGACGTCCTTTTGAATTACTTTTACTCTCTGCAAGTTACCTGACTTTTTGCCCACTCCCGAGGAAGTTCGCCAGTGTAAATGCTGATAATTAGATCAGGCCAGAGGTTACGCTCTGATCTGGTTCCACTGCAAATTCATCTCAGCCAGGAGCGAGGCTGCACTAGGAACAGTGCCTGCTCCCTCTCCAAACCGGGGGTGCTGTGCAATCCGCCACCCACACGCATCCCAAGCAAAGCAGAGAGGACATTTATGCACATATCAATTATCAAAGGTTCAGCCACCGGCAAAAAAAACAAAAAAAACCCCAAAGAAATGTTTTTCTATCAAAATGAAAGCAAAGGTTCGAGAAAATACATTTTTGATATTGTAAGAAAAACTTTGAGAAACTTATCATTATGACAAAGGCTGAGGATACAAGAACAGTGTCTCCCCAGGGTGATAAATCAAAAGGGTAATAACTTCATGACATACTACAACAAGCACTGGGTCACTGTTCAGAGAAGTAACAAATTTTTTGTACTTTTAAAACATTTTTTTATACTTTTTCTCTATTTCAATCATTCATCCATTTATTTTTATGATAACCCACACAAGTGGAATAGAAAATTCGAGGAAACATTACAAAATGATTTTCTGTTTTGATAAGAATCAGCATAAAAAAATAAACTACGAGATTACTGTACCGTATTAAGTACATTTTATGAGAAAAAAAAAAAACCCGCTTTCAAAAAATCTAATAGAAAAAAAAAAAAAAAAAGATAAATTCAAGCAGTCCCACTTAGTGAGTTATTCTCATTTTCTCTAAGTTCAAAACCCAGACAGGGCACATTTAACTGTAGAAACACTCCACTCAAACCTGCAGAATCTGTTCAAATTAAATCTGCTCTGACATAAACACAAGCAGGGTCCTGATACCTGGAGTAACCCCTCAGGTTCAGTCGCCCTTAATTTATCAGCACAAGGATAAAGCTTCAGAGCAAAATTATTTTCTCCATCAAGGGTCAAATGTATGGTTTTCTGAAACTCGGGCATTTCTAAAGGATCACAAGAACAACCAGGAACCTCTTCAACTTCAAAAAACGTATTGTTTATTTATACTGAGAGACTATATAATAGGGAGTCTTGGTTTTGATTTTTTTTTTATTTTATTCAAAGCTACTGGTCATATAGAATGACTTTATATGGAATTCATGCTGATCTCCAACTTCCCCTGAAAACTGTTTGCCTGCAGATAAGAAGGAAACTAGAAATAATGAACTCATGTATCAATTACATGTCAAAATTATTTAGTTACTTATTTCAGAAAGCCAGAATAGCTGCATGTTGTTTTGAGTCCTGTGGCATTTTTTTCCTTCTCAAGTGTCTTACAAACCAAATAAAAAATCCACAATTAGAGCTCATGTTCTGCGTAAATGGACTTCATAAAGTTATGTACCAAAACATGCAGAGGTCGTTCTCTTCTTTTGGATTTTCCCTTTTGGGAATTCTTCAGTTATTCTCAATTTTTTCATCTTATTCCCTCCCTCTCCTTTCCAAAGGGAGATTCATTGCCACATCAGGTAGACCTGCTGGCAGATACTACAGGTCTGTCTCTCAAAACACACGTATTTCACACGGAAAGAATCTGAGATAGACTGAAGTCTGGAATTCATGGCAATCATTTCTCCCCTGCATTTGGGCTCTCCTCTTCTCCCAGGCAGCTGTCCTCCTGGCATCACACCTCGCCCGCAGTGACATCCTTGGACCGGATGGAGCAGGTCCAGCCTCTCCCATGTGACACCCAAGCTAAAACTGATTTCTGGCAGCAAACCCTATGCATAAACATGTACTCTCTGAAGAAAAGACACATCACACCATGTCTATCTGAGATTATGTTAAATTATGGACTCTTCATAGAATGAGGAGCTCCAAAATGCAAGATTCCCCAATACTAGCATAACAAATGTGTGTATTTAACACGTGTTTGTTGTCTGCATTTCAATGAAAAACTGATACATCAATGGACTCCTTCCAAAAGCAAAAGATGCCAGATCATTTCAATAAAAACTTTTAAATTAAACAACGAAGGAGTTGTATGATTTACAGTAATCATTAGATAACAACTCAGTAAATCAAAAGACAAAAATTGGAATCACAGAATGGTTTGGGCTGCGAGGCACCTTGAAGCTCATCCAGTCCCATTCCCTGAAACGGGCAGGGACACCTTCCACTATCCCAGGTTGCTCCAAGCCCTATCCAGCCTGGCCTGGGACACTGCCAGGGATGGAGAGTCCACAACCACCAGGAAATAAATTCTACTGAGTCAGACCACGTTCCATCTTAATCTGCTATGTCAGAATTAGGAACTGCACCGATTTCTTCTAAAGCAGTACTGCTGTGTGTCTAAATGCAGCGCTGCTTTAAAGGAGCACTGCATTTACACACACAGTAGTACTGCTTTAGAAGAAATTGATGCAGTACCTAATTCTTCCAGGATATGGACTGGAGAGAACATCACTTCTCTTCTGGTCTTCCACCAAGAACATATATTTTAGTTGATTTATTTTATTTATTAACTTTGGTGGCAAACTTGCAACTTAGAATCACTGAATCCGAGACCGATTTATGTCAGAAGGGACCTTAAAGGTCATCCAGTTCCACCCTCTGACACAGACAGCAACACCTTTCACAGGACCAGGTTGCTCCAAGCCCTGTCCAACCTTAGCCCAAATACTGTTTCCAAATGATGCAATCACCCAAAAAAAGAACTATGGTCCTGTTAAGACCACAGCTCCCCAGTATCCTGGCATCTGCTTTATCCATTCAAAATCATGTGGATTGCCTCCTATCAGCATCACCTACCAAGAACTTCAACAATCTACCTATGTGTCACCATCCTGCTGCTGCTGGCTTCTCTCCAAGGCCAAGCACCACTCACAAGTGCTTTCTGTGCTCCCAATCATTCAGCTTTGTTCCCTGCCTGTGAGAGAGAGGTCTGTGACAGAGGAACCAAGGTGAAGTACAGAGGCACCATAGAGGAAAATCTCAGCTACAAACTCCAATTAACACTCTGAAGGCACATGCTGTTGTAAACACTTTAATTACTCAGTGAAATGCAGCTATTTCTCTATCAGCACACAGAGGCTGAGAGCTCATAAATGATTTCACACCTTCAGAGCAAACAGCCTGAACAGTCAAAACTAAACTTCAAATTTCAATTCCCACCCCTAGACCAAGCCCCCTCTCTGTTCAAATATTTTCCTGAACTTTCACCCAGCCAGAGCTGTCTACTCCGAGTATTAAAAGGTTAAAAGGTAACCCATTTTCTAATTTAGGAGAGTTGCCAAAAGGGCTGATTCATACAAAAAGTCTCAAATCATACAGGAACCAGGTTTCATTTCCCTGCTTCCTGAGGGCCCACCAGAAAGGTGAAAGAGGAGTCACCACAGAGAATAGGATCATTTTTGAAAACTGAAAAGCAAGTACAATATCTGGCTATCAGTCTCAGGATACAAGTACAACAACTCAAAGAGAACATAATCTTTCCTCTTGGAAACACTCCTAATTTTACACTCACTGATGGCACATATGCACTGTGGCAGCTGATAATGCTCTACACTCATTACAGCTGACTCCAAACATTTGGGAGATGTCCCAAGGGGGCACTCAGCAAACACTGACTGGAAGTAGAAAGCATCTCTGACATTTCGTACTGCATCCCCCCACACTGGGTATTCTCAACTGGGAGAAGAACAGAATGAGAAAACAAAAAATCCCAGAATGGTTTTGGTTGGAAGGGACCTTAAAAATCATCTCATTCCACACTCCGCCATGGGCAGGGACGCCTTCCAATAAACCTTCAAGCCCCATTCAACCTGGTCCTGGACACTTCCAGGGATCCAGGGGCAGCCACAGCTGCTCTGGGCACCCTGTGCCAGGGCCTCCCCACCCTCACAGCCACCAATTCCTTCCCCAGATCCCATCTGGCCCTGCCCTCTGGCACTGGGAAACCACTGCCCGTGTCCTGTCCCTGCAGGCCTTGTCCCCAGTCCCTGTGCAGCTCTCCTGGAGCCCCTTGAGGCCCTGGCAGAGGCTGGGAGCTCTCCCTGGAGCCTTCTCTTGTGCAGCTGAAAAGCCCCAGGTGTCCCAGGCTGGCTCCAGAGCAGAGGGGCTCCAGCCCTGGCAGCATCAACAACATGGAAATACTCTAAACGCAGTACCTAAAGGATTAACATGACACCTGGACTCGAAAACCTTTTTTCACAGACCTGTTCCTACACCACCTGAGACTATGTGACTATCTATATTTTCACCTCACTTATATTTATTTTTTCCCTCCACAGATTAAAAATACTAGAAGAAATTCTGGACTTCTAAATGTTGCACAGAGAAGCTGTATTGTTCTCTATTTATTTTTCATATTACCAATGATATATGACTGTTACCAATACCCACTAAAACTAATTGAAAGACATTACTTTTCAAGCAACAGAACACAAGAGAGCAGTCCAAATTTCCATAAAAATGGACAGCTGCAGAGACACCCAGGTGTAGCTTTCAACCCCCAGGAAAGAGAAGATGGTCAAACAACTACATTAGACCATCTGAGAGTTCTAAACAGAGCCAGACCACAGGAACCATGTTCTGCATTACAGTGATGCAGCCTAAGTGAAAAGCAGGCCTGCTCCACAGTCTATGTCTTTGCTGTTGAGACCCAGATACCTGCAACCAGAGGTTTTTCAACACCCACCATCTTTTGTGAAAACAGGGTTGAAAACCGAATCAGAAAGCAGATTATTAGGAATATGATACATAGCATGAAAAACTGCACAGACCTCTGATACTGTGCTTTGAGGTGAGGAAGTTTGTTACAAATTAAAGTGCACCTAGTGAACAGATAGGTCGTAGAGAAATACTGATCTAAGTCTAAAATAAAAACTAAACTAGAACAGAGTAAGTGCATGTGATACAGATAAAGGTTCCCCTACTCAGGATCTTTAGACACCTAAGACACCACATATCTACCACTAGAAATCAGGACACAAGTGATTAAGAAAATCTTCCAAATACATAAATATGTTTTATTTGCTGCACTACCCCAAGGCACAGCAGCAAATAAAACTCCCTTTATATGAATCCCTCATAAACAGAGCACAATAGCCTTAAACTTCGAGGCTCTTCAAAGTGCAGCAACACAAGTCTCTCTCAGTTTGGATGTTTTCACTGCCTTCAACCTCAGTTGCAACAGATGGATGTTTGCCTTTGATGATAAGACAAAGTTGCCAAAAATGCAAAGGTCACATGTTTTCCAAATAATGGAGCTACTACTATCTTGATAAAAATTCCTTCAATAGGCTCTCTTTAAAAAGCACTATTCTGACCTATTCTTTTGAAAGTAACACAAATAATTAAAATATGGCACTCCTGAGCTAGAACAGAAAACATTTCTTAATCTCTTTGCTGCTCACAACTGGCAAGAAAGAAAACCTAAACATTTCTCATCATCTGTACACGGCACCTTCCTACACTGCAGTTATTCTGTAGAGCTTTATAATCAATTGTATTGCCTTTCTTCCTCCTACATTTAACTTTTAAGCTCCCATAAAATGCAGCGAGCATCCCTAAATTAGTCAAAACATTGTCAACATATAAATTTCCAAACAACTAAGACTGTACCCTAAAACAACCATAACTAGAGAAAATAAGGGAATGTAATAGAAATATCAACAAACTTGTACTGGCACCACAGGGTGCTACTTAGGAGTGATGTAACTAGATCACAGTATTTCATTTTTCCTCCACATGCATTTATAGTTTTTAATGAAGTGAAAATGCACTGATAACAACCAGATGTTCAGTTATGGATACAAGCTCTTAACAAGCTGCTGAGAGAAGCCTTTATAATTTAAAGCTTTGGGAGCTCCGTCCTGCAACAAAATGTTAGCAATAGTTTCTACATAGAAGTCATACAATTAAATGCTAACATTGTATCTTTTTGCCGACTATGCAGTTCCAATCATTAGCGTACACTCTGGAGTGCTAACACTAGCAAAACCAAAGAAAAAGCAGAGTATCCATAGCACACCCAAGGGAATCATAAATCAAACATCAACAGAAGGTAACACAAGTGTTATAAGGGACTGCACAAGTCTAATTATTGAGAACCGTATTGTCTATAAAATTAAACCTGAAACCTTTATCCTTGGCATTTTGTACAATGCAGCACAGCCTGTTTTTCAGAAAGGTATTTTTTTCAAGATATTTTTAATAACTCTCAGAAAGTATCACAATGTTGCAGAGTCCCAGAGTCCCTACTGTAGCCTATTTCTGCCTTAAAGCACATTTGCCTTTTCCAATACAAACTAACTTTGAGAAAGATTTTCTTAAAATCCCTGTAAAAAACTGAGACACTTCCAGAAATGCTCTGCCTCCCAGAAAGACTCTGCAGCTTTTCTCAACAACAACAAAGAAGTTACATTTCATAATAAGGGACAGAGATTTGACATTTATCTTCTTCCACACCCCAGACCTTCTTTATTAATTTTGAGAAATACAGTCCACCTGCAATTTCCAAGCATGCTGTAGGTTGTTTTGTGGGCAGGAATGAGCTTATTCTGCCAAGACTGATACCTAGAGCAAGCTCAGAGGTGAGTGACATCTGCCTATACTCATAAAAGGACTGGAGCCTTCATGAATTCAGTGTCCCTGCCAAGCCCAAACTTCGTACATTTAGAATCCCAGGATGGTTTGGGTTGGAAGGGACCACCAAGCTCATTCACTCCCACCCCCTGCCATGGGCAGGGATACCTTCCACTGTCCCAAGTTGCTCCAAGCCATGTCCAGCCTGGCCTGGGACACTCCCAGGGATGCAGGGGCAGCCACAGCTGCTCTGGGCACCCTGTGCCAGGGCCTCCCCACCCTCACACCCACCAATTCCTTCCCCAGATCCCATCTGGCCCTGCCCTCTGGCACTGGGAAGCCATTGCCCGTGTCCTGTCCCTGCAGGCCTTGTCCCCAGTCCCTGTGCAGCTCTCCTGGAGCCCCTTGAGGCCCTGGCAGGGGCTGGGAGCTCTCCCTGGAGCCTTCTCTTGTGCAGCTGAAGAGCCCCAGGTGTCCCAGGCTGGCTCCAGAGCAGAGGGGCTCCAGCCCTGGCAGCATCTCCGTGGCCTCCTCTGCACTGGCTGCAGCAGCTCCACGTCCTTGTGCTGTTGGAGCCAGGGCTGGGGCAGCTCTGCAGGTGGGCTCTCACCTGAGCACAGGGGCAGAGGGGCAGGATCCCCCTCCCCTGCTGCCCACGCTGGCGATCAGCCCAGGGGGTGTGGGGTTTCTGGGTCCTAGTGCACATCGCTGGGACAAGTCCAGCCTCTCCCACCTTCTAGGGTACAATCAGAATATACCAAAACCCTTCTCCTCAGGGCTGCTCTCCAACCAGCCTGGAACAACTATGTACCTGCCTGCAAAATACCACACACATGTATCCCAAACACCTGACGAGACATTCAGAACAAGTTCAAAAGGAAGGAATGCAAGACAGCTGCACAGGTGCCGTTGTTCCTGCATTCTGAACAGGGAGATGGCCTTCCATGCTTTAAAAATAACGTTACAGTTTCCGTGAAGGAGAAAAATGTAAGCTTTAACTGGGGTGCAGACAAGCAATATATTCAGACAGCAGCTGCCAGCTGTGTCCACTCCTTCACCAAACCGCATCGCAGAACCCAAGGGACACACTAATTGTCACAATCCTCTGTTAAGACTACTGACTGCTCCTAACAAAATCTTTGCTATTCTGAAAGACGCTTTGAAGAACAGCTCAGCACGGAAATTTTAATGGTCTGTCACAATAAAAATTCACCTGTAACACTATCTTTACGGACAGACACTCTGTTACAGTGCCTCTGCAAGCTGCCAAAGCTGTCTTTTCTCTCACAGGTGATCCTAAGTCCTGACACTCACAAGTTTGAATATTTTATGCATTCCATTCAATCTATTCCTTCCCCAGATTCACATGCTAGGCTTGGAGCTCTCAAGTCATTCCAGCCAAAGACAGAAATGGACTGCTCCCTTGCAACAAAACGGGAAGAATCTCTAGTGATACCTGACCTGAGGGAGAGGGAGGTAAGCAAGAAGTAAACTCACTATGAAAACTATGAATCCTGATCACTCTCTTGAACAAAATTAATAATAAAGTAGTACCTTGTAACACTTTCACGAAGAACACAGTTGGACTGTGTATTAGAGAACACAAATATTCCAATATCTTCTTTCTCCTACCTATTTCCCTTTCAATCATATAGGAAGAAAATTCTTAGTTAAGGCACTATCACATTGTTAAACATATTCTAATGATAAACAAGACAGTAATATGTGTTTTGGTGAGTGTTAGTATTTATTAGCAATCAGCAACATGCTGTTTCAGGAGAAATTCAGCTAAAAAATCTTATCTGACAAAAAAAACCCCACAACAATCACAAAACAAGAATCTTCCACATCTCTCTCTTATGAAACATAAGTTTTTGATATAGCTGACTATTAAATTATGCACAGGCTTTATAATTTATTTTTCAAATAAGCCATTTTAGCATTCTATTTTATAGTAATCTAAGTGCTTTCAGCAGCTGCCTCCACTTTCAGGAACCACATTCACACAGAAACAGAGATGCTGACAGGTTCAGCTGTTGAAGGGGGTGAGGAACAATCATGCCGGCGTATTTTCTTCTGCTGAAAGGCAGAATAAAGGATACAGGACTACACACACAGACTGGTACTTCCAAGAAAGAAAAACAAAACCCTGCAGGATTTATGAACTTGCCCGTATATCACAGTTCTCTCGGCCCTTTGTATTTCCTCTAATCTGCTCCAAACAAAGCGTGTATCTGTTCCAGGAAGTCCTGACAAGCTCTGTGGAATGACACTCTGAATCACAGCACTAATTCATTATGCTCTACCTACACAAATCCCTCGCATTAATGTTGACAGAGCTGCATTTAATGACAGCAATGTTTCAAAAAACATTGCATCTTTGTCAGCTTTCCAGCCAAAAGAACAATCCCTGCTACAAGACAGCAGAGCTCTGTACTACGCTGTAGCAGACAATCTGAAGCTCCTCCAAAGCCGCAGTGCTTTAGTTGGGGTGCTACATTTTAGACACAGACTACTCTGCAATTTAATCCTAAAGACACTGCTCACTTTATCTTTAATAAAGTTTATCATGCGGAAGAAAGTCAAAACCCGTCAGAACACTTCCACAAAAGTGAAAGAACACTTTTTTTTTCCCCCCCAAAAAAAACAAAGCATGCTCTCCAACATGAAACACTGAAGCACGTTTTATGACACATATCCCAACAAGACGTGGAATCATCATCTCTCAAACACAACAGATGCATGAAAAAAAAGCCATAAAAACAAATCTGGAGATCTACAGAAACATTCCACTTATTCATTTCTCTCGTCCCTTCTTCAGACATCAATTCACTGGAATTTTAGAAATCAGTATTAAACAGCATAACACGATTTATTTTTGCAATTTAAACCCCCAGAGAACTGCAGAAGAACTTTAGTTTTCACCTTACTGCATACCCCAGAGCTGAAGTGACACCTCCACTGTACCTTCCCCTGTACCATGAGCACAACCATTTCCACCAGTTACTGTCTGTGTGCTGACAGGGGTACCTGAAACAAACGGAATAACTTCTGTTGATGGTTTGAACTGGGTGTGAGATGTTCATCATGTACTTCTTCCAACAGAATATTCAGGGCTGGCACTGGCAGCAGCTTATCATTATCTGTACTGCTCCATCACATGGAACATTCAAATGCAACTATTTAAACATTATAAACCCATTACTACAAGTTTCATACTCTCTCAAATGCTCAGTTTATAAAAGAAGACTAAGAAAAAAAAAAAAAAGAAAATAAAAAAGCCTACTTACAAGAGGGGAATTTCAACAATGAGCTGGATGAGGCAACACAGCAACTCTTCTATGAGGTCTTCACACTCTGTTCCTAAAAAAGAAACATAGCAAAGGATTTCTGGGTTTTCAAATACCAAAACAAAGTGAAGATTCAAACACACAAATGCAGATGATCAATACCTTAATTAAGGAACAAACACTAGAAGTTCTAGCTGTTAAAGGAGATGGGATTTTTTTTTTCCAGAAATAGAAAGCACTTGAGATTATTAACAGCAAAAATGGTGATGCCTTCTCTTTTTTACATTGAAAAAAAAAAGAAAACAAGTAATAAGAACTGCATAAATTAAATGAGATGTTGGTATTGTTGCTAATTGGTATTAGCACATACTGTTGGTATGTGCTAATATTCAACACATCAAGCCTTCCTTTACCACTTACAGAAGATCATATTAAACAGTGTTATTACTAACAGCTGAACTAATCATGGGTGACTTCTCACTGGTCAACAGTTAAATGCCCTCTCAAAATTCTTGCACTTCACATATTTTCCCACCCTGTTTCTTAAACCCAAGCAAAGAATAATGAGAGACAGTTTCATCTGTCTAATATACACTGAGCAACAATATAAAAGAATGACAAAAGAATGCAGCTACAGAGCGTGTCACTGCTGCTCTAGAGTAATATAGATGCAATTTTTTCATGAATACATATTTATTTATTGAGGAAGTTTTACACATTTCATGACAAGATGGTGCATTTCAAGGGAACAGAAATGATTCTCTAGTCATATACAATGGGATAAAATGCATGCAGTGATCCAGAATTATTTAAAAACTTGCAACCATTCTAAGCAATAAAATTGGCAATATTTTGCATCAGTAATTTTTAAAAGTAACCGTAACAAAAGACTTCCAAGACTCGCTGAGAAAAAAAGCTTGTATTACACCACTTCAAGTTATCACATAGTACTAAAAAACTCCAGAAGATAAACCTCTTGGCTCATCAGGATTTATTCTGCTTTCAAAAATAAAATTCTGATGAGAAACCTACAACAACATAAAGAAGTGGAAGGTTTCATAGTGCTGAATGGCCTAAGAGTGGCATAGCTGATCCCCCACATTACAGCACTGCAGCACAATAATTGCCCAAATGCCTGTTTATTTTGTACTTTCAAATAAATAAGTCCTGCCATAAACACAGCTTTATAGTCAGGTTACAGCAGTGTTACTCTGCCTAACCCAAGTTTGCTCTTGAATCCAGAACTCAGTTTTAAGAAGCACACCAGGGGGAATATTCACTATAAAGCAAAATTATTTCTTTCCACAATCAGTTTATTAAAAACACATTAAAAATTGTCACCTAGTGAACTGCACATTCTAAAGGAAATCAGTTTTTTATCACGGAAACATGGTTTCCTTTATATAGAATCCCCCATGAGTAACACAATGCAGCTCCTGTTAGTAAAACCTAGAACTGCTCAGAGTATTTAACCCTGGACAGAAACCACAGCCAATAATGGAGCACAGATAATATATTTTAAAGTAACCTGAATGTGACATTTTCCTACGGCTTCCTGAACCTAGAAAATGCTTATAAAGAAATACTGCTACTAGTTCCCAACAGGTATCTAATTTTTCTCCTAAGAGAAGAAAGTGAGAAGAAAAAGGTTAGAAAAGTGAAGTGAGCTGAGGTTTTTAAAACATCATTTTATTCTGCCACACTGTATGCACAACTCATCTGAACAGAGAATAAGGTTATTTGAACATGAAAGAAGGCTTTTCCCTCAGACAATACTCAAAATAAAGGGAGAAAACACTGGGTTAGCACAGTCACAGAGAATGAAAGATGCTATTTAAAACAAATTTTTAAGAAAAAAGCTTAATTGCTGTAATCAATGTCATTCAGCTACAGTAATTATTGTATCCTTTTCCCAATTGGGGCGCACACATTCTTGTTTAATTTTCATCTTGCCAAGACAATGAGGAGGATGCAAGCCAAATCTATAACGTGAGAGAGAGCCATAAACACGGAACACTCTGTGTTTTCACAAACAATGCCCCTTTCAACAGCAGGATAAAGACAATACACACAAGATTCATTCACATTAATAGATCACATACTTGGATCAAAGACCTGTAAAGCCTTGGGGAAAGTGAGTACAGGGTGAACCTGTCCAGATAAAATTAGATCAGGGAGAGGAAACAAAGGTGCATCTTCCAAACTCCACTGCAGAAGTGACTGCAGTTACACTGGTATTAAAATGTCTGGTTATGTTGAAGTACCCTTTTTTCATCAGCTACATTTAAGTCCTCAAATGTGGATTATTTTATTTTGCAAATAATTTGATGGATTTTGACTTTTTGTGGGGTTTGTTGGTTGATATATATATATATATATATATATTTCTGATTTTTTTAATAATCTTTTGTTTGTTTTTACTTTTTTAAAGTTACACACTTACACACATTACAGACACTGTACAGACACTGGATTAGCACATGCTACACAGGTAAAATGCAGAGGAAAGTAGAGATGCCAGGAGGCCCTGGCAGTTCTAAAACGAGTTCAGCTCCATCTTCCCAAGACCCTAACTACTATATTGGTAAGATCTGACCTGGTGGATGTGCTTAATATCAGTATCTGTAAGATATTCAGGCACAACAAGGTATATCCTCATCTTAGATGCTACTTGTTTTTCTGCCCTGCTGCTCATACAGAACCTGGACACAAGCAATGAAATAAATAATTCCTTGCAAAACAGACTTAGAGCTTTCACAGGTTTTGTAGTTTGATCTCCAGCTCTAAATAATCTCAAAAACTTACAACTTGTACTTATGAGTGATAATAATGAATACATAAATTGATTGCCTTCCCTCATTTCCTTCATGTGAAATTATGGGACACAGACAGTGGAAAGATGAATGGTTTGTGTTAGTGGGACTAACTCCAGCTTCAGCTGAGCAAATGCTGACTCCTGTCTGGGATTTATTGATATCAGGAAATTTTCAGCTGAATCTTAAAGTATATGGGTTTAGTCTCTCTGTGGATTTTCCTGCAATCAAAATTCTGCAATATTCTCCAAAATTATAAGGAAATTCCAGTTATGGATGCAGAGCAAAGGCTGCAATTCTTGGGCTAAAGAACCATCTGAAACTTCTCAAAAAGAATACATTTCTATTAATGGTAGGCCTTCTCTTCAAGGAAATCAATAACAGCGCTATTAGCAGGGACTCAATCCAGGGCAATTTATTCATTAGGCGTTCAAACCTCAAAAAAAAAATCCCATTTTATGACACAAAGCACAACTGCACAGCTTTCTTCTGAGCCTCAAGCACAGTCTAGCAGTAAAATGTACAAACTGGACATTCAGAAAAAGTGAAAGCATATGAACTGCAAAACCTGGGAGGAGAATTCTTCCAGATAAGGCAGCTACAAAAAATGCTCCCTGAAAAATCACGGCTACGTCATATACAGTTTATATTTCAGAGCAGTGACAGGGATATTCTCCATACGCAGCACTCTCATAGATTACAATTACACACTTCTCCCTGACACACCAAATATCCTGGAGCAGGTGCTGATGTGGTGCCTGACTGCAGTATGAGCATCCTGACGTGCCGACACTGCAGTTACGTGCTCTGAGCTGTACCTAAATCAGAGAGCGTGGCACCAGAAGGTACTGTCCCACCAGAAGGATAAAAATGTGATGCTCACAGGGAAACAAACACCACTACAGAGTGATTTCCAAAGGAGTTGTGAGACGATCCTGAAAAGAACAATAGCCTTTTCTCAGAAGGCTAGGAGGCTGAACAAAGCATATGAAAACGGACCACAGGGTAGAGAGGTTGCTTGTGTTGTTCTTTCCAATAATTACTGACCAGGCAGTAAGGAAATACAGAAACTTCAAAATCCAGAGATTTTGTATTAAAACTTTTTTTAATATGGATATTTCATTTACATCATACAGTTCATACAATTATGTCTTTTATAAGACTCGTTTTATCATGCTCTCAACTGGAGAATTATAAATAATGCCAAACTCTGGTAAATGAAAAACAGTAATGGCTAAGAACTTAATTTTTAAAAAGCATGTTCATCAAAGACAGGAAAATTTCCATAAAAGTACTAATAAATCTATGTAAAATTAAGAGGAATATAGGAATGATAATATTTTAATAATAGATTAATAATATGATAATAAATATATAATAATAACAGGAACAATCTACTTTCCAAGTAGAATATTCTATTTTCCAATTCAAGAAAGTGAAACTTAATTATAAAAATACAAATAATTATAAAAATACAAAAAAAACCCACTTAATTTTCTTCTGCTCACTTTCAATAGGTCCTAACACAACTACAGTTCATTACAATTCATTCATGATTGATGACTTCACGTTCCTACAGCTAAGCATAAGAGCTATAGGAAAGTATATGCCTTGTTACCACCTTCTGTAGATATTTAAAAGTAAGATTTTTAGGAATCAAACCCAATGGCCGCATAACCTCACCATGTTATGAACCTCAGCACACTGAGGAAGTTCACAAGAACCATCTCAAACTGGAAACCCAAAGAGGAGCCGAGGAGCAGCTCATTTCCTGCCTCACCAGCAGACCACACACAATTACCTTCCTAATCAACAACATCCCATGAACAATCTGCTCAGAGGTAATTGCTAAGTACATTTGCCATCAATATGCACAGAATTATTGCTAATAAATGTCACTGTGAATTACAGTCAAGTGCTACTAGACATGGTATAAACATGGGTCTACCCTGGTGACAAGAATCACTTTCCATATCACACGGTGAGGAGCTCCCAGAGCAAGGAATAAAGATTGCAGGGGTTCCAGATGACACAAGTCTCAGCTTTTCCACCCATCCCACTGCAGCACGTTGTACAGTGAAGCAAGAGGTGAGCCATTTTTTAAATCCAGGAATAAACTCACAGGCAGTCTGCAGGGATAGCTTACACACCAGCAGATATTCCTTTCCAATGCATCAACGAGCTGACTTCCCTCCTGGAGATCACTCATCACAGTTTAAATACATTAAACCATTTCAACATGCAGCACTTAATCCTTTGGCACCACAATTCTGATTTCCCCAGAGCACTGGCAGGCGCCAAGGAGTTAAACAGATTTTAATGAACAGTTTTCACTGCTGGATGAGCAAGCACCATTCGGTGTTCGCAACACGTGTCCTCGTTGCAGGAAATCCAGAGTCAGACACTCGGGGTTGTTCTCACACCATACACTCACACTGCCCTGCCACTCTTAGACTTTTTAGGCCTCATGCAACAAACAACATGCAATTACACACTGAACAGTACTCAGACTTGGCAGTGCTGGGTTAGCCATCTGACGTGATGATCTTAGAGGGCTTTTCCTCAACTGATTCCACAATTCACACCAAAGCCAAAGAAATCAAGGCTCATGTGGCAGCATTATCCATCATGTACTTTGTGAGAGCATCCTCATACAGGGCTACACAAAGACTTGTTGCAGTGTTCAGACTGTCTTTTTGCCGTAATGCAATGGATTTTGAATGCATTTGTATTGTTCTTATTCAAAGACAACAGCTTCTTCCTTGAGGACCTCTCATCTCGTGTAATACAGACTCCATTTCCTGGACATGACCCCATTTTAGTAATTCTGCCTAAATTCTCTGACTGTTACTTGTACTTATACTCTTGGATAAGCTATTGCCCCCAAATCAAGTTTTAGCAGTTGCTTTCTCAAGGGGACAATTCTAACCATAGGACTGTTACTTTCCTTCACTAGATCTCTAAAAATAGCATTAATTCCACCCCGTGGCTGCTGTTGGTTTATGAAAAATATGTGAAAAGATGCACTGAATTGCAATATCAATGTTCAAATGGTCATATGTTGTCACCTTCACCACAATTCTCTTCTGTTCCTCTGAAGGGGACCACTACCACCTTCCAAACTGCACGAAAATCACTAAAGCCCAAGGTAGGTGTAAAGCACCACATCTCAACAACTGTTCAAAAAAAGCCAGATTAAGCTAAACTGAACTCTGCGATACTTAATTTCTGGTTTTGAAGCAAAGTTTGGGATTCGGAGTCAAAAAAAACGTAGACTCATAGAATTACTTGGCCCTAAAGCATCTGAGGGAAAAGACTCTTAAGACCAAGTACAACCATTAACCTAACTCACTAGTCCAGCACTAAGCCATGTCCCTACGCGCCACAACTACAAACATCAGGAGATTTGAGTTTCTCATGGGATGCTTGTTTCACTAGCACTTGTGTGTACCCACCATATGAGCTTGGTCCTGCTTTCTCTTCGTAAGTAAAATGAAGTTGCAGCTCCTCCTCTGACATTCGACTGATGAATACCTTCAGCAAACAGCAAATAATGAACAGTGCATTGTGAGCCTGCCAGATAAAGAGGTGGCTAGAAAAGAAGCAGGAAAAAACAAGAATCAGTAATGCTTCACCAGCAAACACGCATCAAAAAACACAAGAAAATAGATGTCAGAGTGGACAAAGTTCTACAGCTGAAGCAAGGAAAAGCCAAAATGTTTAAGCAGGGAGTCTGCAGCTGATGTTACAGAAAACACAAGGGGAATGTATTCAAAAGTAGCTTAGAAAATACAACCTTATTCCTAAACTACATTTGCACCACTAAAAACATCACAGCAGACAGAACTCTTTGAAGAACTCACCAAACAGTCCAGGAAACTTTTGGAGGTCTCTAGACCCTATGGACTCAAGGCACAGAGACATCTGAAAATTTCCAGCAGGTTCAAACCTGAAAACTCCCTGGCTCCCTGAACCTTAGCCCTTTTCCCAAGCAAATAGCCTTCAGGTGACATAGGCATTTATGGACTCCATGAGCACCATACAGCAGGATCTTCTTATGCAACACACACAAGTATTTTCCAAGCCTTCTGAATGAAAGGGAATACAGCAGCATAAAATTTTTTTGAGTTCCAGTAAGCAACTGCTGGGGAGCCCATGCAACAGCACAGAGTCAACTATTGCCCACAGCTGTGCTGTCAAGGTAGCTTAGGATTAAAACAGCAACAGCTACCTGGGCACAAGTAACTTTGCATTTTTGATGCAAGCAAAAAACTTGATGGCAGTCCTGGGAACAAGGAGGAATTCCAGCTCCAGATCTGATGAAAGTGGGACATTTATCTGTGGGTGTGAGGGAACAACTACAGAAAGCCTCCTGCAAAAAAAAAACCCCACAGCTCTGCACAAGTAACCTCTTGGAGTTCTCTCCTACTGCTGAAAGGGGCAAACAAAAACAACAGCAGCTGCATGATATAACTTGAAAGCAGTATTTTCATACATATTTACATATTTATAGATATTTAAAATATTTCCAAGATAGCATACTGGCTCATACATTAAGTTCAGCTAAAAAGTTCAGATAATTTTTAAACACCTCTAACCCAGTCGTACCCATAGCTCACATCATCTACATAAAAATGTGTTAATCTAATGCACAAATATGTATTTTTCCCCAGTAATCTACTTACCTATTACACTTAATTTCTGTGTTTAGAAAAGTATTAGACATTTGTTCTGTTTCAAACAACAATTTAAGAGAATGCTACAGTTTGTGAGTACGTTAATTAGCAGAGTAAAAAAAAATTCAAGAGCTAGCAACAAAAGGAACATTTAAAAAATTAAATGGCACACACAGCTCCTTTCTGGGAACTTACTTCTGACATTCTGCTGAAATTTTTAACTCTTTGGTTCTAGAAAGAAAGACTTTAATCAGTGATCCAAGGTTTCCTGTTCGAGGGTTCTTCTCAACTAGATGAGGAAAAATAAAATAAAATTACAAAGCATGCATAAGCTGACACTATCTAGTTCAAATAATATATAGAAAAAAAAATTCAATGTATTAAATATTTCTAAATAAAGCACAGTACGTCTTGTTTTTCTGTACAGGGATTCTTCTTTCAAGATTCTCCAGCACATGGTTTACTAGTCCATTAATGTTCTCTAAATACTATTAATCCTACACTTACAATATCCCAAACGTGGGATACTCATACTGCCTCCTTTCCCAGACTTGTCTGCAGCACAACAGTCTCCTGTCAGAAAACTGGGCAGGTCTTCACAACTACATTTTACCTTCTCACAATACCACTGATCACATTTATATTATCCCTTCCTTTCACCCTCCAATTCTTTCCCCTTAGTGATAAGCTTAAAGGGCAAAGCGGAAAAGACATAGTAGAGATGGAATTATTTGTTTTAAACCTTGCAGTCATTTCAAGTTCTGTGAAACAGTTAACAACGGAAATAATGGTTTGGGATATACATAAACACACGTTTTACACTGCTTTAACCTGACTAGGGCAACATATAGAAATAGAATGCTAAAGGCATGAATGTGCACAGGGATGCTGTTTCCCAATTTTTCTGGTAAAGTACATGGAAAAAAAGATGGCAAAACAACTCACCTAAAGACTTGCAGACTGAGATTGTGGCTTCTTCCAAGAGCTTTAAATCAGCACTAGGCAGGAGGAAAAGAAAACAAAAATAGTTACACAAGCAATTTGTTTCCTGTGCTTGAAGTGAAAATTCATTCCAAAACAATAATAAAATCTTTCTATGAAGCACTTAATTTTAGCCATCCATTATCTTGTTGAGGTCAGTTTGTCCAACCTCCCTGCTCAGGCAGGACCTCCTAGGGCCAGCAGCCCCAGACTATGTCCAGATGGCTTTCGAGTATCCCCACAAACTCTCTGAGCAACTCATTCCAATGCTCCATCATCCTAACATCCGGCAGTGCAATGTTCTTTTGAAGTACAGCAACTATAAAACAGGAAACTAATATTCAAAAGCGAATTGTTCATCAGAGTGAAATTATGTCAGTGTCTTCTCCCAGGGAACAAGGGACAGGATGAGAGAAAACGGCCTCAAGCTGTGCCAAGGGAGTTTTAGGTTGGATATTGAGGAAAATCCCTCCATGGAAAGGGCAGGCAGAGGTGCCCAGGGCAGTGGTGAGTCCCCATCCCTGGAGGGGTTTAAAAGCTGTGTGGATGGGGGAGTCGGGGACATGAGTCAGTGGTGGCCTGGGCAGTGCTGGGGAGTGGTTGGACTCCATGGTCCTCGTGGGCTTTTCCAACCTAAATGATTCTGTGATTCCACGGGCATTTTATTACTGCTGGTTTCACAGCTTCAGTGCTGCCATGCTCAGTTTGGTGTTACTGAAAATACAAACAGAACAGCAGCCGACAGAAAGAACTTGAACTTTTTTAACACGAAATTTCACATGAAATGACGCACTTTAAAAAACATGAATAAAAGAAACCTCAATCTGACATTTAACCTCAAGCTAAGCAGCTCTTTCCTTTTAACTAATGTTACAAACAATCACATCAGATACAGCAAATTATTTGTAACTTCATTAATTGCCTCGTGATACGCCTCAGAAAAACATCATCTGAAAAGAACAATAAAGCACTAAAGCAAAACCTGACAGCAACCACTGAAACCACACCAGCTGCATCAAACTCATACTTCTGACCTAGCAGTGCAGGGCAACTGACTCTCAAAAACATCCTTAACAGATGGGAAAACAAGACAAATCATCAGATACTGTGCTCAGTGCCACACTGAGCAATACAAATATTAATAATTAAAGGGCACCCTGTTCCACCAGTCTCACCATTAAGATTTCTTCCTTCTATCTTGTCTGAATCCACACTCCTCTAGCTTAAAGCTATCACCTCTTGTCATATCATGAAGGCACTACTGCTCAGTGTTTTGGAAGAGATGGTAGAGCCTCTACACAGACTGAACACATAGCCTGACCTTCAGGGACTTCTGAAGTTCAACAAATTAAAGGGCAGTCAAAAAAAATCAGTTCAATGCTTGCAGTCATAACACAGTCCTCCTCTCTTTTTGAAGTCCAGCGAAGTATTTTTAAATTTACATGGTAATCTAGTTTACAGCACACTATTGCATCAACCTGAGATTATCAGCAGTGCCGCGTGGGAAGTTGCTAAACCAGCTCCAGAGCTGAAAACCCTGTGGACCCATGCTCTCGGAAGCTGTGGAGTTTGAGCTG
The DNA here is from genome assembly GCF_029207755.1 of Chamaea fasciata. Taxonomy (NCBI): domain Eukaryota; kingdom Metazoa; phylum Chordata; class Aves; order Passeriformes; family Sylviidae; genus Chamaea; species Chamaea fasciata. The sequence continues at coordinate 1,311,278 of NW_027094089.1, read as the reverse complement.
TTCCCCAGCTCATGAGGACTAGAAGACACTGTAGAAAGAGCAGTCAAAAGAATTATTTCAAAACCCTTCAATAGGAAACCATTCAAGATAGAGACATCAAACAAATTAAGTTTTAAGATGCCTGCAAATTTTCTTATGTATGACACTAATTTACTGTGTAGTGAGCTGACAGCTGAGACAGCTCTTCACCTTCAGCTGAATATCCTAAGACAACTTTAGATCGAGGAGATTGGCTTGTCCTGATATCAATTACCAGCATTCATTCTTCTCTTAAAAACTGCTTTGAAACACAAGATTCGGAAAGAACAAACTTACACTTTGATATATACTTTAAAAACATTAGGCTTGGTCTCAAAGGTGGTCTCTTGTTCCAGCACTACAAACATGCAGAGTAATTAAAAACAAATGGTATTGAGCAAGAACACGCCACCAGCAACTACAGACAACACAGTTTTCTAGGTCTGTGTGACCCCATACTTTTTTAAAAAAAAAACAAAAACTTCTAAATTTGCCCAGCTGGCTGCTTGTCATCAGGATTTATTCCTTCCCAAGACCTGGCAGGCAGGGAGGGTAAATATTACAATGGACAACAACTCAGTGGAGAGTTCTCAGGTACTGAAAAATCATAATCTAACACAACGTGAACCCTCCCACTATCCAAAGATCCTGGGGACACAGTCAGAGTGGTTACTGTAATTGCTCCAGGATTTAAACCATAAATGTAGACATTCAGCTTTGAATTATGGTTCATTTTCTCTCTAATTTCTAAGGTTAGGTTTCAAAGTACAGCATTCTTACAGATTTCTTTTTCTTCTCTTTGAGTTATTAAAACCCACACAAAGTCCTCAAAAAATTCCACTGAGTTGTTCAATTTCTATAAGTAGCCAGGATCAAAACCAGTGGCAAAGCAAGCAAGGCTTTCAGATCGTCAGCAAAGCTTTTAACACTCGAGTAATTCTTTTTCATACTAATAAGAAGTTTAGCACTTAAAAACTAACTACAGCCCACTGCCTCTTATTCATACAACAAGAACACAAAAGCGAATTTTGCCACACTCAAGACTAGGCAACAGCCACTGCAAAATTTCAGTTCACTCAAAAGAAACACCTTGTGAGGGGGAATTACAGCAGAAATACCATCCCAATAGACACACATCAGTGAAATACTCAATACTGTTACATCCCCAAGGATGGATTCATGGAGACAATATTGTGGAGGGGTACAAAAAATAGCAGTTCATTCCTAAGTGCCTTGGGCCAAACTTAGCAGTGACTTTCTTTCCTTTGATTGGGCAGGAAAGGGAAGTGAGAGACATGGGAAAAGATGTCTGGGTATTTTCTTGTGCAGAGAAGAGACAGAAGGTAAATCACATTAAGATTTGTGTAGAAGATGCCAGAGCCAAGATTCACAAGGTGGCACAAAAGAAACAGTACAACCAACTGTGGCACCGGGTTTTCTCTACAGTCCCTGTAGAAATGACATCTGGTTAATGAATGAATATAAGAATGAAAACACTGAAACATCTGTCCTCTCATTAAGCCACACAGAACACTGCTAGCAAGTACTTGAATTGTATTTCAGCTCTAACAAGAGCAAGGACTGATAAAATGAAGTTCCTTCACTGAATTGACCAGAAATAAAAGCTCCAATTCTCTCTGAAAAACCTCACCTGAGGAATAGGGACCAACCTGTTGTTAAATATCTCTCAAATACATGTCTGGAGCACAAGTCTAATGAGGAGCAGCTGAGGGAGCTGGGAAAGGGGCTGAGCCTGGAGAAAAGGAGGCTCAGGGGGGACCCTGTGGCTCTGCACAACTCCCTGAAAGGAGGGGACAGCCGGGGGGGGTCGGGCTGTGCTCCCAGGGAACAGGGATGGGAGGAGAGGAACGGCCTCAGGCTGGGCCAAGGGACCCTCAGGGTGGATATTAGGGAAAATTTCTTTACCTAAAGGTCTGTCAATCCCTGGCACAGCTGCCCAGGGCAGTGGTAAGCCCCCATCCCTGGGGGGATTTAAAAGCCGTGTGGATGTGGCACTTGGGGATGTGGGTTAGAACACATAAAAGTAAAGGACACATTTGTTAAGGACGGAGTATAAAATATTCCCTGCTCTATGAGAAATATTTGGTATATCTGCAACACAAAACATATTATCTACCGCTACTAGTAAAAAGGCAGTAAGTATGAAAAGTCAACTCTGCCTGCTGCTTGATGGCTCTGCTGAGCATCACTGGGAGGAACTCTACAAAGGCACTCCAGTAAGATCCAGGAAGTTCTGCCCCAGACAAGACACCTCTGTGGAAACTGGTCATATATGGGACAAACTCTGAGCCCAGAGCAGCTGTGGCTGCCCCTGGAACCCTGGAAGTGTCCAAGGCCAGGCTGGACAGGGCTGGGAGCCACCTGGGATAGTGGAAGGTGTCCCTGCCCATGGCAGAGGGTGGGATGGGATGATTTTTAAAATCCCTTCCAACTCAAACTGTTCTGGCCTTCTGTGACACCAGCCTCAAGCCACAGACCTGTAACAGTACGGTCACAGTGACCTGGGTGAGTTTGCACATGTACTTCAACTGGCACAACCTGCACTGAACCACCTCAGTCTCAGAGAGCAGTACATATTTACATATGCACCAGTTCTTCAGTTTTCCAAGAAATGAACAAAAGGTATCACCTGATGTGGGGATTCAAACAGGCTGAGAACATACGGGGCAAACAGAATAGATTCAAGGCAGAATATTCTTAACTATATAGGCTTTACTGGCTCACTTGGATACTAGCAAATTTGTGAGGTGCACGTTTGCTTCCCATACACTTTAGGAAAAAATTCCAGGCTTCGCAGGAGTTCCTCCCTCATCCTGTGATCTGATGGCCAGCATTTCCAAAGTACTCAATAAAAGAAAGAAATTATTTTATTTGCTTTTCTTTTATGCAGAGGCTAAGTCCACAGACCTCAGCAAAACTAAAATTAATAATAGTGAAATTTGCTTCCTTGACAGCACAGCTATGTTTAAAGAAAACTGGCTTGTCTTTGCTTATTTTGAAGGCATCCAAACAGGAGAGGTTTTACAGTGGCAGCGATTATTTTCTGTAACATCTTAACACCATGTAATTTGAATATTTTGCATACCAATTGTCACTAAAACCATTCTATACACACAGGCAGCATCTGTGTGACTGCAGCTCTCACACACCAGTGGTGAGAGTAAAGAGTAATCAAGGATAATCATTACTTCGTTGGGATTTAATCACTTTGTGTTTGCACTCACGATAGTCCAAAGAGTTTCTTCATCAGGAAGTCAGTTTTCTGTAAAAAAGCCTCTTTTCAGTAAAGGTGGGAAAGAATGGCAAATTGAATAGTCTATAAGTCAATAAAATTTCATCTTTTTTTTGACTGCAGATTTTTATTTCAGGCTTCTTGTGACCAAAAAGCAGGATCCCGCAGTCAGCTAATCTGGCATGTATAGTAAAAAACATTACTTCCAAAAAGAAGAGGATGGGGAAAAAAAGAAAAGGTGTATAAAAAAGTGGCATTATAAACAGGATTATTTTTAAATGGTTGACTTCAGCTGCCTTACTTTACAACAATCAGTCTTCACCAAAACCATAATTATTAAGACGGTGAAGGTTGTTTCCTGACAGCAGCCAGCTCTGAAGAAGGTGGTTTTACCCCCTTTTCTTTTAACAGCACCACAGTATGTTTCAAAGTTCCAGTGGCTTCTGTTAAAGTATCTCCACATCCCCAGAGAAAGCATTCTGTCTAAAAGCTGCAATTACAAACATGCTCACATCACAACACCTGTCCTTAGCATGGTAAGAAAAAGACCCAAACCAAAGCAGACAGGTACCCCTCTAAAAAAGGAGGGGGAAAAACCAAATCAAGCCACTTTCCTGACAGTTCTTTTCCTTGGATTAAGGCCGTTTTTATTTTCCATTGAACACAAAACAGAAGATCCAGCCCATTTACTAAATTCATACTGTGGGAATGCTGATTTTAACGGACTAGTTTGAGGACAGACATCAAAGAATGTAAGGCAGCATATGATTTATTGTACTGTTTAAAAAATGTACCATGTTAAGGCAACATAAAAGCTGCACATTTTTATGCCTTTCCATTAAAGGCCCATGCACATTATTCTTGAATCAGCAACTCATTAATAACTCTAGGGAAGGAACAAAGCAGAACAGTAAATACTAAGCACATGATTTTCAGCAAGTTCTGCTTTAGTTAACTTTAAGTTTTCCATCAGAAAATAATTGTAACTAATACCGCCACTAAAGAGGAGGTTGCATTCTTGGTAGCAAATCATCAAAAAGCCAGACAAACACAAAGTCTGCCTAGACTGAGAGCTAACACTCCAAAGCAAACCTCATAGCTCTTAATCCTGACAGGAACTAAAAAAATCCATCCAGAAAAGCTGTATTTAATTTTTCCAATATCCAAACACTATTGGATTGATAGGTCAGTCACCTGAAGTATAGAAGTGGAAGATTTAAGAGATTCTATACAATTTTAATTCAGTTCCCACAAATCCATTCTGTGCAACAAATAAGGACCCATGAAGGGAAAAAAAAAAAAAGAACATGCAGGAGTGTGAAATTAGTCTACCAAGCACTTCCTAATGGCTGAAACCAGAAATGTCTCAGCAGGCACTTCAACAGTACCTGCTGAGCACGTTACTGCACATTTGCTTTATGGAAGAGGATATCTCAATAAACCTTTTGCAGTGAAAGGCATGAGGCAACCTAAACCTAAACTGCTGGAAGCTGTTCCTTTGACTGTCATTTATGTCTGCACCACTTATCTGCTCCCCCTCCCAGATTGTGAAAGGCCCCAGTGGCTTTCTTTACCTCCCAGATACCCGGGCTGGCTCTGGCTGTTACTATTCACGTGTGCCACGGGAGCCACAGGCATGGAGCAGGGATTCACCATCAGCCCATTTCTGACTACTGACAGCTGATATCTCCTCTCAATAATTGACTAATTATTAGGAAAATCAGCAGTATGAGAGGAAGACCAAGCAGCCCAGAAAGGCAGAATATTAGACCCTGGCAGGCAGCTCTGCTTTGACCACACACTCTCCTGTTCATTTTTGGATGGCACAGCGGGTTTAAGCAATCCCACCTTTTAGCTCAACAGGCTGCTGTGCCCTAAAAAATCAATCCCTCATCATACCAGCATTGTTTTGTGGTGCCAAGCTATGAATCACCATACGGAATTATCTTGGCTGAAAAAATAAACACTTCTGCTGTGTTTTCCAGATAGATTAGTCCCTGATTAAACCCACAAAAGAACAAAATAAACACTGGAAGAGATAGTGACAGGGCAAGAGCATCTTGCATCAGTGTTGCTGACAGAGATGCAGCAACCTTGCAGTTGGCAGCACGGGTAATTGGCAAACTTTGCTTCATACAGCAAACTACCTTGTGTTCTTCACAGAAACAGACCAAAAAGACAACAGGACTGAAAAAACAAAACCCAGTAAAGAAGACATGGCTGAGGAAATGAGCAATGCTAAACAATTTCACATGGAACCAGAAAAAGAGACATTAACACATTCAGTCAGGTAGAGGTCAGAAAAAAACCCTAGAGAGAACCATGAAGATGAGGCATGGATAAAAGGAGGAAGAGATCAACCAAACAAGACAGAAAAGCATAACGAGGACAAGTAAGGAAATACAAAGTGCCAAGACACACAAAGCATAAGAAAATGAAGACAGCAGAGCACAGAAAGTGGTGCTATGTCTTCATGTATCTCAGAGCAGCAAGACAGTAATTCTCCATCTCTCAAGCCAAGGCACTGCTGTTCCACAGCAGTCTTTGTGCCTTGCCTTGAGAGATGTTTGGCACCTGGGATCCACAGCACCTGGACTAACTTGGAACAGCTTCTGTAAGGCAAAGCACTAGCCACAAGTTCCTAACTAGAAAAAACATACATGGAAAAGCACTAAAAACTTCACAAACCTTCTTACACACACTGATTCAGATTTCCCTTGGAAGCCTTCCTTGAAGATACTGTTTCCTTGCTACGGCCAAGTCTACCTGATAACAAGGTAAATTTGCTGGGCATCTGTTGCTGAAAGGAGGAAATCTTCCCCAGTCTCATCACTTCCCCACCTTGCTGGTTTTTCCTTGGATAATTTGGATAATTGCTTTTCCTACCAACATGAGTTTTTCTATCACCTTCTCTTCTAATGTTCTCCAGTGCCTCCACCCCTGTGGCACTGACATATGTAGAACAGGATTATGTCCAAAGCAGCACTCAGAGGAGACAGCCCTCTTCTCCCTGGGGATCACATCAGTCCCATCTCTGCAAAAACTTCAGGAAACAGATCTTTTACCCTGAGGCATCAACAACTGCCTCCAAAAAAAACCCATTACAAAACACTTACACAGGCCCCAATAATACTTGCAAACAGCCACTAGTTTTGCAACAGACAACAGGAAAAAGTGAATTTAAAAAGAGAAAAAAACTGCAAAACTCTGTCCTGTATGACAGGTGAAAACTGGCTCCTTTCCACAAATCACAAACAAGCATCTTGCTAATGACACTTAAGCCTCATTAAAAGAAGAGTTAACTTGGTAATTTGGAAGATTTCAATCTCAGAAATTGACATTGACCTCTATTGTTCCATTCCTGCAGGCAAGGTTATCTGATAGAGACAAATGCTGAGGGTGCTGTGCAGCCAACATCCTCCGATTTCACTTGCCAGTGGTTGTCTCAGGTAGATGCAATAAATGGGAAATTTCTATTTCCTTCCAACACTGAGCCGCAGAAAAGATGCCTCTAAAAATATTTCTCCTCTAGCTCCCAGGCAAGAGCACCATCTGGTGTTCAGCTAATTCAAGATTTCAACCTGCGTTTGGATCATTTTATCGGACTGCTTGTCTTTTTAATTATGTTTCTTGCTTGAGGTTTTTTTTGTTTGGTTAGGTTTTTGCTTTGTTGATTTGGGGGTGTTTTTTTTAGCAAATTTACTCTGCACTGGATCTGAATTCTGTGAAACAGGCATAAGAAAGCTGCAAAACAAGCTAAGAAAAACTCCTCAATTTTCATGGGGGAACGAAGGAAAATAGAAGAACCAAAATAAATTGGTGGGGCTCCATACGTAATTATTCCCCCTTAAAACAACCCAAACAGTTTTGAGTATTATCTAAGTTCTTAGAACACTGTCAATCTTATTAGTCATGGCTACGCTGCAAATAATTCTTGTCTTCGGGGATCTCAGAGGAACAACAACTTCTGGCTTGCACACTCCCAGTTCTGTACTGCCCTTTACCAGCTTTACCTCCACAACACCATCCCTCCTTCCTAACCTCTGGCCATTCTCTCCAAGCAGAAGCCAAAATACTCCTCACTCTTCCTCCTCCTCCTTCCTTTCTCCTCCTCACTCTTCACAAAAATAGCACCTAGTAAAAGCCTCCCACTTATTTACCTCAACCACTCTCCATTCCAGTTGCCTGAACTTTCATTTACAGAGAAGCACCAGTTTCATGCTGAAAACCGTAAAAATAGTTTTCAAGTGAGCCCTGAAGGTATTAATATCAGACTCTTCTTGTAAGACTGATAACCCACGCACAGGCCAAGGAATTTAGCAATGGAGTTGGGTTAATAGAAGTTACAAGAACCTAAATTCCACACTTCCAGAGATGTGCTATGGATCCTCTAAAAAATACTGGGTTTATTTATACCCACACCACTTTCTGGAATGAAAAGGCATTCAAAGCTTGAATTTTAGGTATTTAGAAAATATCTTTATGGAGATTACACACCAAATTTTTTTTTAACATGCAAAAGAGACTGATAAAAAAAAAAAAAGCCATACAGACTAAGCAACTCAAAAGCTAACTTACAATTAAATCATGCAAGAAGTACAATTCACTCTAAACTGAGAGGAAACATCAAATGTTGGAATCTTCAGCAAATCCAGTCAACCCAAAGGCTATACCAAAGGAAAAGAAAGCTTCTTAAAACAACAAGGAAAAAAAGTTTCCCCCCAACACTACAGACCCTATTTCCGATCTTTACCAGGAGAATGAATAGCAATTACAGCTATTATGAAGAAGAAAGAAACCCACAGGAATGGAAGAGGTGGTGGAAAACGCTTCCAAACTTAGAAACAACAGCTGATTTTACAGAGGCATTTTTGCCTCTGCTACCTAAAACGGGAATAATTAACATAACCACTCATTTGCCTTCAGACCGGTCACTTCTATAAACATACTACCAAAGCCAGCACCACAACACCCTCTTACCTGTTTGTTGGAGTGGTGAAGCTGAAAGACAGAAGCTGATTCCAGAACGGGTCATTCTCAGAGATGGGCTCTGATCCTGACAGTTTCTGCAAGTATTCATTTTCTGGAAGCTCACTGATGCTGCTGCTGTTTGCTCCCATCTTCTTTATTTGGCAAATGTCTTTCTAAATTTTCATTGCTTTGAAGAAAAAAAAAAAAGAACGAGAAAGAAACATTTTTAAGTCTTTTGCACAAATAAGGAATATGCAGACTCTGAGTTAGCCACCAGTAAAGTTTTAGATCACCACCTTGAAAAATTACTGAGATGTAGGAATCAGGCACACAGGAATATATTAGAAAGATTTCCTTTCAACAAACTTTGGACAGTAACATCTTTGGTCAAGAAAGATAAAAGTTCCTGTGCTATTACTTCATCTCACTTGTATTTTAGGTATATAATAAATTATACTCAGCAAGAACACTGCAGCACAGCTTTATCAGTAACAGGGCTGCTAGCAGTGGGGAAAACTACATAGAGTTCACAATTTTAATGGGGGCGTCAAGCTGACATACTATTCAGAAATATGTTTTCAAACTGAACATACACAGATGGAAAATTACCACTTCTGTAAAGGTGCAGCTAATTCATGTGTGCCACCAATGATCTACACCTTTGATGTTCCTGCTTTTCCAGAGTCAGCAAAGCTCTTATCATGCTGTTATCAAGTCAGCGAAGGCACTACTGACCATACATGGATCTCCTGACCTCTGTAAAATAACGTGGTTCCTTCCAGGCAACTACTTCAATGGGAAAAAGCCATAAAATGAACTCATCAGAAACACAACAGCTTTTTGATGGAACACTGCAGAAGCTGGCACTCCAAACCCTCTTACTATGTATGTTGTACTTGATCCATGCCAAGAATGATAAACTTTAAAATCTTCATGCTGCTTCTCATCTTCATAAAGAATTTAATTTAAAAAAAAAAAAAAAAGAACCACCACAATGCTACTGACTGTGTGCCAGGTATGATCCCAAGCACCTCACAACTTTCCAGGGCATCAACTTCAATAAACTTCCACCTTTTGGGATGAAATAACTGCGACTGATAGGTTTAAAAGTTTGTATGAAAAAAATGCATCAAGGTGAAGACAAAAATGTTGTGTAACATATACTGTAACCTAAATATGCACTCCTGAGTTGGCATAAGACATAGGAACAGGCATAGCTGTATCAGAATTTGTAAGCTACTATCCAGCAGAAACTTTTCCCTTGGTTGCTACAAAGATACAGAGAGAAGTAACAGATACAAGATATCGGACACAAGAATCATGCTTTTACTGATACTCTTAAAATCATCAGCCTCTCCCAAGCAATTACTTCCAGAGAAGACTTCTAATAGCAGTTAATATTAATGAAGAACTGTGTAAATATGAAGAAAGGTTACTAAAAAACAAACAGATGCAACAAAAAGCTGAAACAGTAGCATCCACAGTGAAAGTTCTCTGAAGAATTCATATTTGAGATTTAGAGCAACTGCATAGTACCCAAATATGTCAGAAACAACAAAGGGCCAGCACAGTCGTAGAGCAGAACGTAAAATATATTAAGTAATAAAGCGATCTTTAAAATGCAAAATCCTCCAAAAATAAAGGAAATAGGTGATTATTTTTTAAATTTTATTTGTAGGAGACTCTACAAGCAGGGACACCTTGCACTGGACCAGGCTGCTCCAAGCTCATCTAACCTGATGTGTTCAAGGTGTTCAACTACTGCAAAAGCCAGCAAGGATGCTGCTGGCGCTGGAGCTGTATTTTGACTCAAGTCCCATCCTTGTGCCTTTAAATTACTTAAAGGCCCTACACTTAAACCTTTATTTCTTGGAGAAAAGACAAGTCTAGTCTGTCTGCTTCAAGCACCCATTCTCTGCTCATATTTTCCAGCTTGCTCACTCCAAGACAAACAAGTAATGGTGAAGAGAACCAAGAAGCAGCTGGAGCCTTGCCTTCAAATCCCTCCACCTTCACCTGGAACTCCTGAGTTCCCCGTGCCAGAGCAGACAGTGCCCAAAAATCTGTTCTCCTAAGAGGAGTCACCATATTCTCTGTCTACAAGCTACTCTTACAACTCGCTGCAGCTCCCAAAACCCCCCTACATTTAAGCCACTTCCCCAGAAACACGACAGCGGCTGGAACAGGTTTCAAGCAAATTCTTGAAAAGGAGTCATGCCTGCTTCCCAGATTTCCTGTGGCACACCAGCAGGTTCAACACCATTAAGACCAAACCCAAACCAAAGAGGGCTTTAACATCAAGTCTTAGCGCAGTTTTATTGTCTGTTTTCAGAGCCAGTGTCAGATCACAGTGCCCAAGGAGGTGCCCAGCTCCACGGCCACAGCCACGCTCCCAAGGAGCATGACAAGTCATGGAGCCCCTGTGAGCCCCCCAGCCCTGACGCCCAGCTGGCTCCTTCCAAATTGCAGAGAAGACGCTTCACTCCACAGACCTTCCCCAAAGCCACAGAAAAACAAGGCACTGCCTGACTGTTTTCTAAATGAAATAAGTATCAAGCCATCCAGACCTGTCAAAATAATCCGCCTGCTAGCTTGAGCTTTAAATACCTGATAATAGTTTGCAGATAAGGGGGTTTGGTGAGCTTTGACTTCCACTCATTCAAGAGCCAACAAATCTCGGAGCAACCAAACAAACTTTTTTTCTCTCTCTTATACCCCAGGTGGTTTCTTTCCTTTCTTAAGTACTTTACACTCAATACAGCCCTCTGAAGTAAAAATCTCAGCAAGTTCTACTGATCCTTCCCGTAGATGATTACACCCAGACACACAAAGCTAACTCCTTCCACCAGGAACTCGTGTTATCCCAAAGCTTGGAGAAGTGCTCTGCAGGGACTTCAGGATGCAGCCCGAGCACCTTCAGCTCCTACAATCTGAACCACAGGCCCTGCTTTACATAACCAAGACACTTCTGAGGAACTACAGCCACAGAGCGACCCAGGAAACATGTATCTCCCTCAGAGTTCATGAATATCCTACAGGAAAAACGTCTAAAAATAATTTAAATACACACAAAAAAAAAAAATTAAAAAAAGAAAAATCAACATTCAATTTCCAGGCATTTCAACAACAGTAACAGATTAACCCCAATGCTTTAACTTAGCTGATTACATGCTAGTCATGATCTCAAACACATTTCCAAGACAGCTGCAACTAAATAACATTAAATTAAATGGCAGTCACCACCTTAAATCATTTTCAAACATGCTATCAAATGTTTCTTTTAGAAACAGCTGCCTTTAGCTGAAAAGATCACTCAAATAAAACATGTAAACCACCCAAATGTCCACACTGGTTTTGATTAAGAGGCACTGCCTCTGTGCCTGTATGCTGGCTAAGACAGTAGAGGTTCAAGTCATTAAAGTCATTAGATAATATAAAAGGTATGACAGTACTTGGACTTACTTGTTGTACTTACTACAGTATGCTTTAAGCAGTATTTAAAACATTTATTTATTTATCCATGATTTTTCCTACACTTGAATTTCATAACAGCCCCCACTGCACAGAAAGGCTGCTCCAGGGGATCCCAAAGAAACTGCAAAATACAAGGTCAAACAGCTCCTGCCTCCTCACATGCTGAAGTGGGACAGCCCCAACAAACTCCAAATCACAGGAAATTCCCTTTCACTCCAGGAAAGTCAGTCCTTACTCTAGCAATAAATTACCAATGAAATCTAATTTCCTTTTCCTTGAAATACGCTAAATAGATAAATGCATGGCTCATTAAAATGAGATTTTACAAAAAAACAGTCTACTTATTTTCCAGCCCCCCCTCCACCCAAAAAAACCAACCAAACAAACAAACAAACAAAATACCAAACAGACACAACTTACTAGCAACTCATTTAGTTTAACTCAGTATTATTACACTCCCAAAGAATCACAGCCTGGTCTGCAAGTGTCATTCTCTATTGAATCCAGCATCTGTTTAGTCCCAGAGCTCGGCTCCATGATGCAGCAGTAGAGGCTTTGGAGCAACATAAGGGAGCTTGTTTAGCACATCAGGACTCATTCCAATCTCAAATTGCTAGGGATAGGTGTAAATCTCAAGTCAGCTGCTTCTTCCAGAAGATTTTAGTATTAATTATTAACAAGGGTTACTAGAAAATATTTTTTCCTGTGAAAGAAAGTTGAAAGCCATTCAGCAGTACACAGATGCCATGTATGAGCTCCTAAGTGTAACTCAAGGTGCAGATGTGCTCTGTTGAACTTGGGAAAAAACTCGTCATGTTCTATATATCTTCTACTTAAATAATTTTAGACAAGTAATTAAAGCTCCTTTCAGGGTTATATCTCCTCCTGGTCTCACAACTTAATGGCTTAATGCTGGAATTTTATCTGTCCAGCACAGCCAGCTGCCTCCTTCCAAAACTATGCTTGCCATGATCATCTTGGCTGAGTCTGCAGACATCTTGAATAATACAGATTACATACAGCCATGGGATTTTTTTAAAATCACTGCTTTAAAGTGTAAGAATTTCAGATGGTCATGCACATGATTTTGCAATGTCACCTGAGATCTGGTCACTAGGTTGAGCCTTTAACACAACCACATTACACTGGTATAATGGTTTTCAGTATACTGGTTTTCAGTATTTCACAAAACCAGTATATATACTGGTTTTCGGTGTTTCACAAAACACTGAAAACATTTTAAAACCTAACAAAAATTTCATTTCTATGCATAGAAGGACTCTGATTATCTTTATAGTTCGTAGCATTATGAACTAAGGCAAATGGACCTTGTTTTCCTTCCAAGCAAAGCAGCCACAATCACTGCGAAGATGAGAACATGAGATGCAATGCTGCTCACTCAGTATTACCCAAACACTGCACTGAGGTTTTTGGCTGATTCCTGTTTGTATCCAAGAACTGCAGGTTTCAGACCATCCTTCACCCATGAGACATTAAAGCATCCCACAAAGCCCTAACACAAAGATTGCCACAGAGCTATGAGACTACTTCAATATATTTACACATAATTCTCCATACAACAGAAAAGACAGGAGTTGGATAAACAGTATCTGTTACTCAGCTCCGATATTTGAATTTTACTGTCCACACAACATATTTGAATTCTGACTACTCACTCGTGTTACAGTAATATTCCATAGATTGATGGAATGGTTTGTGTTGGAAGGGACCCTTAAGGCCATCCCATTCCCCCCTTCCATGGGCAGGGATACCTTCCACTATCCCAGCTTGCTCCAAGCCCCATCCAACCTGGCCTGGAACACTTCCACAGACAGGGCAGCCACAACTTCCCTGAGCAACTCTGCAGCTTTCCAGGCACATGAAGTGTTTATTCACCTGCACTGCCTGAGGAACTGTTTTGGGGAAGTTTTGGTGCTGTTATAAAGGCTTAAAAAAATAAAACCCAAGAAATGAGATTCCACCTTTCTACAAAGACAAAAAGCAGTTACACAAATACTTGATTACACCCAGAGATCACACTAATCTTCATGCAAGGAGGTACAAAACTGAAAGAACTTTGCTTTTACCAATTTAATTGGTAAGATTTTGCTAAGCAAAACTAATGATGCAGAAATACCTGGCAATAACAATTTGTGCCAGTAAAAGGGACCTTCAGGGAAAAAAAAAATCTTTACAATCCTCAGACTTTAGGAATTTTTGCCATTTCAAATCAGAGAAGTGCATTGAAATAGTCTTTGTTTTTAAAGCATGTTAATGAGTCAGAATATCCCAGCTATAACTTAATGATTAGCAATCTTCAAACACTATCAAACCACCATTAAAAATTCACCTTTTCTGATACACCAGTTAGCCACAACCAAGCAGCCTGGGAGATTTCAGGATGGAATAAACGCATCTTTCGCGACCAATTAAAAAAGTTTCCTACTGTTTTTAAGTTAACAAGTTACACAGGAGAGACTGTTTCTGCTAACTCTACTTTACACTGATTTGTAATTTTCCTCCCCTCTTCTACTGCCTTTTTGGCCACTAAAAATGTCTTTCACTCCTTTCTTCAGTTCCCTTCACCCACTCCTTTTACTTTTGCAAGCCGAAACTGCTCAGACACACACCAAATCCCCTCACCCCCAGAAAAAAAACCCACCAAAACCACAAAAAAAACACTGTTCTGTGGGAAGTAGCAGACAGGCACGCTGCTTTTGTGAAAAACACAAAATAGGTGCTTTTTTAGAGAACCTGGTTGACCGTGACAGGGTCTATCTTTGCAGCCTGGGGGCCAATACCATCTCTCACAGCTTTCTAGATAATCCCCTGCTTCTCCTCCACCCACAATTCTTCAGACACTGCCGAGTTTGATGGCACTGTCAGGGACCATGATACAACCCTCTAACCCATCCGTGCAGAAGCCCAGCACACTGACTGTTCACCAGGTCCCAAAATGTCTTCCTGTGAAGCTCAGCACATCGGGACAGAAGCACTTCCGGACGGCAGTAAGAAATGCCACAGAATTATCAAGTGGTCCCCACAGTGCCTAAGAACAAGAACAATACCAAAAAAAACCCCAACCATCTTAAGGTCTTTAGGTAGCTCTCAACATAAATAATCTGGCTCGCTCACTGTTTACTCAGCTGGATGAACAAACACAGCATCTCTTTGGGTTCTCCTGCTCTGTACTAGTGCCTTCCCCTCCCACAGCAAGAACCTGAGCAGAGCAGCAGTGCAGTGACATCAGCGTGGTCCCTCTAGGTTCCACGGAAGCCTGCAGAGCTCTGCACACAGCAGAAGTGATTAATCTTGATAGATTTACTGCAGGCAAGGAAGGGGAAGGCAAGCAGCTGAAAAAAAACAAGTGACGATGCTGTGTTTTCTGCTCCAGTTCATTTTCCACAACGTTTTCCTGGGAGTCAGTCATCAATAAAAGCCTAATTCTGAAGAGCACAGTCTGCTTCCTGCGCATCCCACCCACGGGACAGTTGTTCTGCCCACAGCTGAGAGGGATTTTTCAAAACCTTCATGGTGAGGCAGAGTATTTCAAGCAGAAGAATTTGGATGTGAGTGAGCCCGGATGTTGTGGTGCTTCCCCAAACTGCTCACCAAGGGATGCTATTGTCTTTGACAGCTCACCCTACAGAGTTTGTCACATTTTAATGAAGTGTTCTGAAAGGAGATGACAGAAAAATGAAAACCCAAATGCTACAAATGAGACTGAGATGTACTGATCGTGTTTCTCAGAAAACTAACACATTTTCATACGCTCTGTAATCTCTAACCTCCAGGTCACTGGTGATCCACTCTGCTAATTTCTGGTCACCAAATCCAATAATTTTGATAAGCAGATGTCCACTTACTAATCTCAAAATACCTTACTTCAAGTGAAATACTAGTCATCTCCACAGGTTGCTTTCGAAGCTGTTCCTGAACTTCCAGTTCCTGAGCTGGAAGTACTGACTCACAGGAGGACAAAAACAACCTTGCTCAAGCTGCTTTTCTCTAAAGTTGCAAGAGATCAAAAATAATTTACACAAAAATGCCGTTCCAACCTTTGGCCTCACAACAGAAATTTCTGCTACAGAGTGCCCTAAAAAAACAATAAAAGTTATGTGATGGCCCTGAACACAAATTAGCAAGTACAGGTTCGTGCCAAACCAAACCCCAAAATTGTCATCTTTCCACCCAACATGTACTGGCTTTTCCATCAGCACACACCCAGCAGTGACACAACCAATCTATATGAAGCTTTTTATCCTCTATCCCCTCAGCCACTATGTTCTTTCAGGGCGTGATGCTTGTGGCCAAATCTTCCTGAAGGCTCAAAAGCCTCTCCACAGATAAAATTTACCAAGAGTTACCAAAATTTAAAGCCACAAAAACTATAAAGATCATTTTTTTTCTGTTGAAATTCCTAGGTAGTAAGTTATGAAGTAGGTACTGCACCAAGGCCACCAACCTGGGAGCAGAATGACAGCATCAGTTTTACAAAAACCTCCTTCATGTCACAGAGGGGAGGAGACGTGGTATAGTGGCAATTATGAAGAAGTTTAATCATGAAAAAAGGTACCTCTATCCTTACTCTTACTCTCCAACACCCCAAGAAAAGGTCAGCACTCAAACACAGCTAGTGTTTTTTGGAGTACATGCAGAAATAAATTCTTTAATCCAATTAGCAAACACTGTCAGAAGGGAAGAAGGCTGGGTCAAGCACACCTTGTAATTTCAGTGTAAAAGGCTCTACACCTGTTAGAAAACTATTACAGCTAAGTAACACATTTTTCAAAAGTTTCAAGAGGTGAAAATTCAAATACTATCTCCGCTCTCTGCAGTGGGTAGGTATTTCTGTAAAGGTTTTGTTTGCTCTCACCAGCGAGATTCCTGCTGCCAGCCAGGACAGGTGTGCTGGAACTATAAAATGAGAAAAACAAACTGAACTTTAAACAAGAATATCAAAAGGTTATGGGGCTGAAAAGAAAAGACAAATCAAGAATATGCACAACCCATACTGAGACCTGCCTTCACAGGTTAGGAACAAACAGCACATCAGAACCAACACTGCTGGTTTAACCTTATCTTCTTCCAGTGGCCAAAGAGACTTTTATTACCACAAATATAGCAACAGTTTGCAAAAACAGTTTTACACCAACCCCCTGATAATCTATGATCGATTATAGTGCTGGAAATTTTGTTCAGTATGAGTATGCTTTGATGACTTTGTCCCTTCCCTCTAGTTTAAAAAAAAAAAACAAACCTCAGTATACCAGCCTAAAAAATCAATTTATGGCAATTTATTGTTTCTACCATAATTGAAATAGAGAGCTGGGTTGGATATGACACAACTCAGACTAAACCTAGCCTGATTGAATAAATCAAGTAGCTTCTATATGAAAGGGATGTTAAGATTATTGTTACACACAAATATTTCCTTCTTATGTCACTATCAGACATAAGTGACACTTGTCCAAAGGCCAAAGTAATGTTTCAAAAAAATAATTCAAACACCATTTAAGCTTCAAACAGATACTCAGATGTTCATCAAAAGGCCTGCATTTGTTTCAATACTGGTACGTTTTGCTATATTTCAAAGCTTATATAACTATTTTGGTATCTGTGCTCTTCCACAGCTTGGGTATTAACCACATTTTTTGCAACAGGATTATTTGTCTCTGCTTTTGGAGTTTCTCACAGCTGAAGATCTAACCACAGCATGAAAAAGCATGTTATGCTGAAAGACAAATCTGCTCTGTATGTGAAATAATTTTATATTAAATTACACATCATGATTTATAGCACCTATCTCCAAGATCTACTGCAAATTGAATTATACTTTCCAGGGTGTGGGATTACTTCAAGGTGCAACAGACTTTCCACTCTAGAGAATACACTTCGAAAAACACTGTTAAAATCATCCATCATCTTCTGTGGCATCAGTTCAGCAGCCACCAAACAGGATTTCTTGCCTCCAGTGACTTTTGTCAGTCATCAGCACGTTAAAAACATCTTAAAAACACAGCATGTCAGGAAATGCCAGAGGGCAGGTTTGGGTTGGATCTTGGGAAGGAATTGCTGGTTGTGAGGGTGGGGAGACCCTGGCAGAGGGTGCCCAAAGAAGTGTGGCTGCCCCTGGATCCCTGGCAGTGTCCAAGGCCAGGCTGGATGGGGCTTGGAGCAGCCTGGGACAGTGGAAGGTGTCCCTGCCCATGGCAGGGGGCTGGAACAGGATGATCCTTAAGGTCCTTTCCCATCCCAACCAGTCTGGGATTCTGCGATCTCAGAATCTCCCCCTCACTCTGACAAAACCACTGGAAGGAAGCACCAGCTCCACCTGAGTTCAGCAGTAATCTGCTGTAAGTACTTCTTTCACTGATTTAGCAGGAAATACGAGGGATTGGAAGCTCTGCCAGTGAAACATCAGCACGGGGCTGTACGAGGAGGAGCTGAGGGATGCTTCAGCCAGGTGACAGTGCTGAGCTGGGTCCATCACTCACTCCCCGGGCTGCCCACGGGTCTCTGCTGATGCAGCAGCAGTGGGAAGAGAAAGCAGCCCATGGAAATGACAGCAGGAGGCCTTCCCAAGCTCCTGGCAACCTAAGGAGCAATGGCAACTTTCTAGCCGACCCAGCTGGAGCACCGTGAACGTTTTTCAGTTGGGAATTGACACAGCGTCAATTACACAACCCCGCGTTGGGACACTGGACCCAACCACCCGGGAGCCTCTTCCCACTCCCCTGCACTCCCAAAGTGATCCCTGATGGAAACATCAACAGCTCACTGACTCCAGAAAATACCTACAGTGTTTAGAACTGCAGCCCAGCACGTTATCGCTCGGCACAGGAGAGGGGGAAAATCAGATTACGGCCCCGCGAACTCCCCACGTCCAGCACAGGAGATTAAAAAGAACAAATAAATAAACAAATACTGGTTGGCATGAAGGCGTATGAGGCAATGCAAAGCCTGGCAACTAGGGTGAGAGATCAGTTCAATTCTAAACTAAAATATGCCTCACTTTTGATAAATACTGTCATTCATAAGTATGAAAACAATGTGGTAGCAGTGAGGAGGCAGAGTGAGCCCCAGCAGACCTGAGATGCTTCAGAGGAACAGAGAAACCTCTGCTTCTTAAGAACAGGATGGAAAACAAATCAATGTATCATCTAGCCAATCATTTAGAGAACATAAGCAAAATACGGGTATAAAACTCTGGCTTTCCAGTCCTGGGCGCATTTAAAGGGACACAGGGACATCCCACGGACCCTGAGGGATCGG
This sequence comes from Chamaea fasciata, assembly GCF_029207755.1. Taxonomy (NCBI): domain Eukaryota; kingdom Metazoa; phylum Chordata; class Aves; order Passeriformes; family Sylviidae; genus Chamaea; species Chamaea fasciata. Next base: position 1,292,287 of record NW_027094089.1, on the reverse strand, counting down.
AGCACTCAAGGTCCGGCTAAAGGGACACAAGCACATTCTGAGAACCCTGGCAGGGTTCTTTGGATGCCCAAGGGACACAAGGACATCCACGGAACCCAGCGAGAGATCGATTCCCGGGTCCCGAAGGGACACAGGTTCAACCCGGGAACCCTGTGAGGGATCCCTGGAGATGCCCCAGGCCGGGTGGGGACACGGCGGGCGCTGGTGCCCCGGCAACACTCCGCAACGCCGGTGTCGAATGACGCAAGGCACCCCTCCATCTATCGCGACACAGGCCCGCGCCACGAGGGGACGGTGACGTCGGGGCAACCGGGGGATCTCGGGGGCCCCTTTCGGAGCCGCCGGCCGCCGCGTCCACCCGTCGCCCGTGCCCCTCGAAGGCACCGCCGAGGCCACGCTTACCGTCCGTGCCCTGGGCCCGAGGTCGGCGGCGGGGTCGGTGGCGGGGTGCCTCGGCCGGTGCCGCTCCCGGGTCCCCTCACGGCCCCTCACGGTCCCCGCCCGCCTCCACGTCGCCGGCGCGGCCCCGCTGCGCGTGCGCGAGGCCCGCGCGGGGCGGTGCGCGAGGCACCACGGGAGTTGTAGTTCCTGACGGGCGGGGCGGCCATGACACCCCCGGCGCCCGGGGCTGATCCCCAGCGTGGGCAGCAGGGGAGGGGGATCCTGCCCCTCTGCCCCTGTGCTCAGGTGAGAGCCCACCTGCAGAGCTGCCCCAGCCCTGGCTCCAACAGCACAAGGACGTGGAGCTGCTGCAGCCAGTGCAGAGGAGGCCACGGAGATGCTGCCAGGGCTGGAGCCCCTCTGCCCTGGAGCCAGCCTGGGACACCTGGGGCTCTTCAGCTGCACAAGAGAAGGCTCCAGGGAGAGCTCCCAGCCCCTGCCAGGGCCTCAAGGGGCTCCAGGAGAGCTGCACAGGGACTGGGGACAAGGCCTGCAGGGCAATGGCAGGAAGATGGGATCTGGGGAAGGAATTGGTGGGTGTGAGGGTGGGGAGGCCCTGGCACAGGGTGCCCAGAGCAGCTGTGGCTGCCCCTGCATCCCTGGCAGTGTCCCAGGCCAGGCTGGACAGGTCTTGGAGCAGCCTGAGACAGTGGAAGTTGTCCCTGCCCGTGGCAGGGGGTGGAAGGAGATGAGCTTTAAGGTCCCTTCCAGCCCGAATTATTCTGTGATTCATTCTGATTCTCTACTCTGCATCCCACATTTTCAGTGGGATATGAGGTAAGCCCAGCCAATGGGACCAACAGTGAATGTCTGAGGGCTGGAGGATTTACCAGGCCCCATCCTGCTCTCATGCTGCTTTAAATCATTGCTTCTCCAAGGGTAACACCTAAAGTGGGGCTTGTGCCATCAACATCAGGTTCCAAGCGACCCATTGTCTCGTTAAAAGGGAAACCCTTCCCCATGTAGCCCTGAGTTTATTCCCACATTCCAGGTGGTGCATGACAGCAAATGCCCAGGCGGGGATCTTACACCTGCCCGTCCCTGGGCCGTGCATGCCAACAGCACGCCTGCAAACAGCACAGGTGGGGTGTGACCCTGAGCAAACATTGCCACCTTGCAGCCACAATCCTGGTGTGGGGCTGGGCCTGGCGTCCACACAGCGCTGGCCGTAAAACACTGTGTGCCAAAATAAAAACAGGTTCCGTAGGGCAATCCCCATGGCAAATCCAGGCGTTGCTATGCCTGCGGGTGTGTAAACACATCTCTTCACAACATGTCAATTTTCGTTGTCATCTCGAGGCCGGGTTGGGCAGGGCTTGGAGCAACCAGGGAGCATGGATGGTGTGTCCCTGCCCTTGGCAGAGGGTGTGACAGGATGACATTTAAAGCCCCATCCAACGCAAACATTCCATGATTATAAGACAAAAGCGAAAGGAAGATACAGCACTACAACCTAAAACCTTTTCTAAAGCGAAAGAATCGCCTTGGCAAGCGTGGCCTTTCTAGACCTTTTCAATTAAATTACTGCGGCCAGGTTTCACTGAACACAGGAATAATTGGCAGTCAGTTACAACCAAAACATGATTTGGTTCAGCAAGCATGCTCTAACAATCAGAAAACTGCACAAAGGAGATAATCCCTTCTTTCATGTCTTAGGCAGTTTGATGAAACAGAATTATTTCTGACTGAAGGAGATTTTAGTTAACCTAAGTGTAAATTAAATTTCTTTTAATTTCCTTTACCTGCAAACTTTGAAGCCACTGTTCTTTCAGCAATAATATTCTGAATAATGTTCTCCATTGTACAGAAATTATGAAGGAATGACTCTGAGGACTGAACCTCTGCAGCACGTCCAAGAGCCCCCAGAATTCAGCTGGGATACGATTGCTACATCTGGGTAATAACAGCATAATGTGTTACTGTCATTAGATCAGACATTTTATTTTCAGTTTAGACACGCTTAGCAGCTGATCGTGTGGAATTTAACACGCCAGAATTTCCTTTCCTTTCAGGATCAGGCCCGTCAAAATTATCAGCAACATAAAATTAGCTCGTTTTTATTAAGGAATTTTTGGTGTATACTTGAATTTTTTACAATGTCTTTTTCAATTAACCTCTTGGCATCCAGCAACTTGTGCAAACCAACACACAGAAGGTACCGCATCCCATTAAGACCTTCCCATTAAGAAAAAATACTTGAAATTAGTTCGTTTGAATGACGTTTTTTCAAATACTGATTTATTGATCTTTCGCCAATAGTATTTAAATAAAGCCAGACAGGTTTAATGCTGAAGAGCTTAGGACTAGATTTGCAGTACTTTGGTCTCCTAAAGATGCCAACTCTGAAATTTTCTAGAGGTCTTCAGTGTAAATGAAGCTGCTTCTTGGTCCAGGAAATTCTGGTAGATGTCCATGTGCCACCATCAGGTGCCTAAACCCTTTCTACATCTTGTTTTTAGCAAGTAACGAGCACGAGGTAGTTTTCTCGGTTAAATTCAACTCGCTTGATCAATATTAGTCCCTCACATGAGGATTTCCTTTAATTTCTGCCTGCTTATTTTTCTTAAAGAAGGCTTTGTGCACTCTTTGGCATCCCAGCAGATGATCTCATTCACTCCAGCCCAGACTCGGGCCTTTGCTCTCACTTGATTTTTATTTAACTGTTCACAACACAACAGGATTATTGACCTATTCTTGAAAAAAGAATAGGGGCAGAAGAGTTGTAACACTAATCTCCTGAGAGGACTTCCAGTGAAGCGCCTCATACAGAAAGTTTTGTGATGCAGATTGCTCACTTTGGGGTTTAACTGAAGCTAATAAAAGCAGCGGAACACAATTCCAGAGAGCATAAATGTGTAATCTTACTTGCATTATCTGCCTGTTTTCGTTTTCACAGTTTTTTTTCAGAAGGCCTGGTGCTTAAATACGGTGCTGGCACACAGCTGGAAGCCTGGTGCAGACTGCAGTCTAATTTACTACACACTTTATTTTCTATCTTATTGTTCAATGCATTTTCTTCTGTAATAATACCCTAAATAACTTTTTAAAAAAAATTAATTATGGAGATTTCATAAATTGAATACATTTACAGATTAAAGGAGCCTCAGTAAAGCTTTTGTTCTGCTTTTTGTTGTGTCCACAGCTGTTCAGAGGTGGATATACTCTGAAACTACCGCCTATTTATGAGATGCTTTTTTATAAAAAGCATATTAAAACAGCATGGAAAGGACAATCTCTTCAGCAATGCTCAGGATGTCAGAACACGTATTCTTGTTTAGCTGCAGAGCTGCAGCTTGGACTGGGCATGGCTGAGGTATCTCCAATCCTGTGTCCAGCTTTGGGCCCTTCATGACAAGAAGGACACCGAGGGGCTGGAGCGTGTCCAGGGCAGGGAAGGGAGCTGGGGAAGGGGCTGGAGCCCCAGGAGAGGCTGAGGGAGCTGGGAAAGGGGCTGAGCCTGGAGAAAAGGAGGCTCAGGGGGGACCTGGTGGCTCTGCACAGCTCCCTGACAGGAGGGGACAGCCGGGGGGGTCGGGCTGTGCTCCCAGGGAACAGGGACAGGAGGAGAGGGAACGGCCTCAGGCTGGGCCAGGGGAGGGGCAGGTTGGACACCAGCAGGAATTTCTCCATGGAAAGGGTGCTCAGGAATTGGCAGGGGCAGCCCACAGAGGTGGTGGAGTCCCCATCCCTGGAGATGTCTGAGGAATGACTGGATGTGGCACTGAGTGCTCTGGCCTGGTGACAAGGTGGTCACAGGTTGGACTCCGTGGTCTTTTCCAACCCAAACGATCCTGGGATTCCCTGGTCTAGGAGGAAGCTGTGATGCACTGGTCCCATGGGGGGCTATGTTCCAAAAATAAGGGCTGATTGCACAGCAATTCCAAACTCGGGTCCGAACAGAGTCGCTCGTTAAGGGGGAGCAAACAACATTGATCAAGGCCTCACACGGAGGTGTCTGTGCCCCGAGCTCATTGCAGAGTCTGCGGCTGCAGGGGCACATCTGTGAACGCTGCACATCAATCCACACCAGGCACCGGCAGGAAATGAGGCACCTCGCCAGCGGCACTGGGCAGAATTAGACACCGGAGTAATTAATTAACTGGTGAGAGAAGTCACAGTCACAAGAATAAGACTGGACCACAGTAACAGCTCTGGGACTGCCTGTATAAAAAGGTGCATTTTAAGGCCTGCCTGAGGGAGGATTTTAGGGAAATTAAATCCTGAAGGACAATCCAAAACTGCTAGAATGGTTTCATTTTGAATCTTTTAAAGAGCTGTCTGGTTTGGCAGACAGGAAAAAGCAGGGATTAACACTTTTATTCCTTACTAAGCACAGGGATATTTAAAACCCTTCACAGTTGGGATGCAAGTCAGCAGCAGAATCCGTCTTCCCAGGAGGAGGCAAAGCTTGCCCAGTTCACTTTGTCATAAACCCAGTTATTTTAGGACCTCCTTCTGCCTGGGGCCTGTCTCCAGGTTTTCAAAGATTTTGTCACCACTTGAAGTGTTTATAGCTCTGAACACTAAGAATTCTGTGACTCTTTGTAATAATTGCATGAAGCGACTTATTTTTTAAGTAAAATCCTAGTTTATTACAATGAAAATTCCACAAGCATGTTGAAGAGGGTTTAGTTGGACGTTGGGTTTGGTTTTTTTTTTTTAAAGCCAGAACTGCACCATTTTAAATCACTACAACAGAACATAAAGCAACATTGTCTTGCATCATGCCTCTGCTGCTCCTCTTCAGGGAAAAGAAAAAAAAAAAAAAGGCATAACATTTCAAGGAAAATAATTAAAGGAAAGTATCACATCAAGACTTTCTGCTTTTAGTAAGCTAAGTAAATTTTGTATGTAGCGTAACTCCTTTAGCCCATCCGTAGATTTGACATGAAAATTCTAAATTCTTCATAGATAAATGATGAGCTTTTGCTGTCACAATGCAGTCCACAGTTCCTCACCAAGAACAGATAAAGCCTTTAAGGTGAAAGCCTCAAGTACTGCACTAGCACTTAGTGACATCAAGATGCTAAGATACAATTACCTTCCACAGACAGATTTATTCTTAAGTTATTTAACCTAAACTCTAACCACACCAAACAGATGGTAGATGCAAAGTAGTTCCAGCGAGAAAAGTACAAGAACTTCAGCTTTCAAATATTTTAAACAAACAAAGAAGCCAGTTGCCATTTTAGTGGCAAAAGAGACTCTCTTCTGCAAGCAATGATTTTTTTTTATTCCACTAAAATGTGCAAAGGAAAAAGTCTCAAAGTGAGAGGAATATCAGCAGTTCATACTGGACATGAAGGAATAAAATCCTTTAGGAATTAAATCCTCTAAGCCGTTTTCTTGTCATAAACTCCCATGGATCTTCTCGCAGCACTTCCATTTGCAATGCCATTGCTTTCAGACTGCAAATAAAAACACATTTTCATTAATGAGATGTCAGATTAGAACTTCACACCTAAAACAGGAACAGCTGGTGACAAAAATGGCTTTTAGAAGCAAGGCCAGTAAAGATCTGTGAAGACATACGGGGCAAGAACCAAAAGTGGTGGTGTCTGTGCAGATTTACAAATTATTACTGCCTCAGGGGGAAAGGAGGAATGAGGGCAACGACAACACTTACAACTCCTTGTGTCGTGACGGACAATAAATAATAAAAGCATAAATTTATATGCACTAAGCATCCTCCCCCATTACGGGTGGCAGAGCTGGCTGAAGAGAGGGGCTGTTTTTAATCTCCGCTTCGTACACCTGTTGCAATTTACCAAATACTTCGCCTTTTGTTTTTTTTTTTTTTTTTTTTTTCCCCCCTCTGAAAGAACAGCCAGCTGTTACAAAAAATTTAATTAATTAAGCTGTTTCAGGGTACGGGCACAACCCCCACTCCTCCGAGACCAGAAGGTGTCTTGAAGCAACCTTCTAGCTGGCATGTTAGTGTTGTTTTTAATTAAACAGCCACCGAAATATCTGTAAATAAGATCATCCGTAAACACCCGGCTACCGGCAGCTGCCCCGAGGTGCCACTGGGTGGCTCATTCGGCTCAGCTGGGGGAATCAACCTTACTTTGTGGCTCTCAGATCCATCCTCCTGGCCTCCCTTGGTGGCTGCGGGTCCCTGCAGGTCCCCTGTGCCCTGCCTGGTGTCTGGCGGCTCCTGCACGGCCCTCTTGGGCCAGACGCGCTTGATGAAGGGCGCAATCACGGGGTAGATGTAGGGCTCCACAAACTTCTTGTAGACCCACAGCAGGACGGGGATCACGATGCAGGGGATGCACACCATGGCCTCCTCCTGCTCTGGCACGGAGATGGTGAGGGGGGGAAAAGAAAAAACCAAACAGCTTAGGGTGGCGGCGTTCGCTGGGGAAACAGTATTTACGCAGTAAATAAAGAACGCGTTTGATATTCGAGCACAGGTTATTCTCTAATGATAGGTCAGCTGCTAAAGTTTCAAAAAGGCTGCGCGTTCCAATGTTATAAAGCCCCCAACAAAGGGGACGCTCTTGCCATTTTAAACAAAAAAAAAAAAAAAAAAAAAAAGAAACAAAACAAATGCAAACCGATTTGCTATTAATCCATCAGTCCTACAGGGGCAGCTAAGAAAAACAAATTCAGGAAACAAGAGTTTTTACTTAAACCGCACAAAGTTTAGCCCAGTTCCTGCTCTATTAAGAGCCCAAAGGTTTTATTTTGCTCAACCCATTTTTATTTGAAATTAGACAGCAGAGAGCAAATCCATCCAAATGGGTCGCTACCACTGAAGGGCGGGACAGTGGGAAACGGGGAAAAAAAATTCCAGTCAGGATTTGAGAGAATTAGAATATGGGTTACTTTCCTCCTCCTGCCCTCACTTGATCCCACACCAACCCCATACAGATAACTATGAGAAAATGAACCATGCCCTCTCACCAAAACCCCACAAGTCTTCAAAATTCACACCTTGGAGTCTATGCCAAAAGAAAAAAAAAAAAAAAAAGGAAAAGGCAGAAAAGGAAAGCAAGGAGGCACAGAGGATCAGCTGGGAGAGGAAACAGTTAATTAGGGCTGGACCTGTCTCTGCCAGTGCTGACGAGCAATATATTAGACACAGTCTGCTGCCACAAACTTTGCCCTTCACAGTCCCCCTCTCTAGGCTGCTGACATCTCAGTTCCCACAGCAAGAAGCAAAACAAAAGCTTTCCAAGATGGAGAATGGAGAAACAGATGTGCATACATCACTAGGGGTCAGTTTTGCCTTTTTTTTTCCTTTTTTTTTTTTTTTAGCTATCCCGAAGATTTTTAGCCCTGTGGAAAAACAGAGTATCAGTTCCCAGCTGACTGCTTCCAGGTTCTGTTCTGGCTGCTTCAAATACAGCTTAAATGTACCCTCTGAAGTCTGAGAAGAATCTTATATCGAGACAACAAAAATGGGTTAATTCTTTACAATTATTAAAAAAAAAAATTTCAGATAAGTGTCTCCACCAGAACTTCCTAAATATTAAATTCCCAGCAAAACGTGGATTCATCCAGCAGCGGAATAAAGTGGCTGGAGGGAACACCTCAGGCTGTAGAATCATTACAGAATTACGGAATTATTTTGGTAGGAAGAGAGCTTAAAAATAATTGCGTTTTATCCCCTGCCATGGGCAGGGACACCTTCCACTGTCCCAGGCTGCTCCAAGCCCCATCCAACCTGGCCTTGGAAACTTCCAGGGATCCAGGGGCAGCCACAGCTGCTCTGGGCACCCTGTGCCAGGGCCTCCCCACCCTCACAGCCACCAATTCCTTCCCCAGATCCCATCTTCCTGCCATTCCCTGTGTCCTGTCCCTCCAGGCTCCCTCCTAGGGAGACAGCACGCGTTGTGCTGCCTCTGCAGCCGCTTCCTGTCGAGATTCCCGACCAAAACACCCTCCGTACCTCCTCCCGATGCACCAGCGATCCCCTGGGATCAGGGTGGAACAGCGCCCTGAGGAATCCCCTCGGTGACTTCGGCGATGCTCCGCCACCTGGTCAGCAGGGAGAAAAGAACAATAAAGAAGGGAAGGGAAGGGAAGGGAAGGGAAGGGAAGGGAAGGGAAGGGAAGGGAAGGGAAGGGAAGGGAAGGGAAGGGAAGGGAAGGGAAGGGAAGGGAAGGGAAGGGAAGGGAAGGGAAGGGAAGGGAAGGGAAGGGAAGGGAAGGGAAGGGAAGGCGGTGGGACGGTGCCGGGCCGGGTGTCCGCTGTGACGGGCGGTGCTGCGCCCTCCGCCAGCCCCGCGGCGGGGCCGGCAATCCTCGGCACGGCACGCCTTCGTCCCCGCCGGCCGAAAACCGCTACGAGCGCCAAACCGCCGGGTTTCCCCCGTTTTCCATAAAGGACGAGCCAGCCTGAGGAGGCCGGATAATGTCAGGCGCTACCGTTCCGCTCTCCGAGGGCGGCTGGGGCCGGCGCAGCCCGTCAGCCCCGGGCGCCGCCGGGCACACGCGGGCCGTGTGGGGTAGGGTGAGGCGGGATGTGGGTGCCAGGGTAGGTGGGATGCGGGGAAGGGACTATTCCCTGTTCCCGGTGCTCCCGGCGCTCCGCACCCACCTGCGCCCGCACCGGAACGGCCCCGCGCTTCCGGGGCGGCGCTTCCGGCCAATGGCATGCGACGGCGCACACCACGTGACGCGCCAGGCCCCGCCCACAGCCGCGAGAATAGGGACACGGACAGGATTCCCGAATATCCCGGATTTGGGACAGGGGGGAATTGTGGGATGGACCCCGCAGGCCGGCTTGAAGGTCGGATCTTGGGAAGGAATTGGTGGCTGTGAAGGTGGGGAGGCCCTGGCACAGGGTGCCCAGAGCAGCTGTGGCTGCCCCTGCGTCCCTGGCAGTGTCCAAGGCCAGGTTGGACGGGGCTTGGAGCAGCCTGGGATAGTGGAAGGTGTCCCTGCCCATGGCAGGGACTGGAGCTGGATGCCTTTCCAAATCCCTTCCCAGCCAAACCTCTCTATGGCTCCGTAACATTCACTGGCCCTGCCCCAGAGAAATACCCAGCACCAGGTCAGAATTTGAAGCAAAACACAAGCAATCCAAATTTCAGAATTTTATTTATGTACATCTGTCCAGGCAGATTTACTCCCGAGCCATTAGCTTTTGCTTCTTCAGCTTCTTCTGAGATATCTGGGAAACAAATAAAGAAGGAAACGGTGAAATGAGACTTTCCAAAACATCCCAAAGTTCTCTTTTAGGAGTGCTAAGAACTGTTTGGAATTCCCTCACAAAATGATACACTCATCACACCTGCAGGTGAACAGGAATCCCTACCAGCAGCACACTGCTTGCTGGCTTTAAATTCAACTTAGTTTACTGCACACACCCAGGGCTCACACACAGTCCGGGAATGCTGTAGCTGCTTTGAGGGAATGAAGATAAACCTCTGTGGAATTAAAACTGTTCTTAGGGTTTTCAAGTACTTAACACTTTTGTTGAAAATTAACAAGCGGGGTTGCTCAGAAAGAACTTGGTTTTTTTTTTTCATGGGCATTCCAAAGGTGTCCTAAGATAGTCATCACAGCAACCCCTCTGTCTGCGGGATCTCTCCCGACAGAGTTACAGTGACAGAGTAACACATGAACAACACACTCTACCTTTTTCTTCTGGGCAACTTCCTCCTCTGGCTTGGGCACGATCTGCTCCTTCTCGGTGAGGATCATCTCGATGTGGCACGGGGAGCTCATGTAGGGGTTGATCCTGCCGTGAGCCCGGTACGTGCGCCGGCGCATCTTGGGAGCCTTGTTCACCTGGATGTGCTCGATGACCAGGGAGTCCACATCCAGACCCTGCCAAGGGAGAAAATCCCGTTTTCAGCTTTAAATAATTTATCTCGGCAGCAAAAACGTGAGGGATCGCCCCAGACACCACTGCTGGGCAGTGGAACAGCCACGCTTGGTGGTGTCACGGAGCTCAAGGTTTTCCAAGGATTTACCACTAACACACCCAGGCTTGGTGGTGCCATAGCACTGAGGGTTTTCCAAGGATTCCCCACTGACACAGCCAAGTTGAGCGATGCCATGGAGCTTAGGGGTGTCCAAGGATCTGCCAACAGAACGGCTGAGCTTGGCAGTGCCATTTAAAATCACAAAGGCCACCCCTCACAAACAATTTAAAATTGTGCTGATGGCTCATTGTCTAATGGATATTTCATGGTTACTCAAAGGTGTCACAAATTATTCCAACGCTGCCAACAAAGCTACCAAATTCAGCACTATAATGAAGACAGCAACTGACCAAGAGTCTGCAGATTTCAGTTTTGCAGATTTTGAGAGATCTGAGCAGCCCTTTTGTGTGAAAAAAAATTTAAATTTAGTTTTTCCCTGTGAAAAATGGTTGCTGCCATTTCAACTTAAGACCACACATAACCTGCTTTAAACAGGGAGCTCCACCAAAGCCTCCAGACAATTCATTTTTTTGGACAAAAAAGGTGGCAAGTAGCTGTCCAGGTCAGTGACACCCAGGCCAGGGGCGCTGACAGCACGGCACCACCCTTCTTTGCTCAGCAACACCCACCTTGAGCTCAGCATTGCTCTCTGCATTCTTCAGCATGTGCAGCAGGAACTCTGCACTCTTCTTGGGCCAGCGGCCCTGTGTCCAGCCCCACTGCTTGGCCTGCAAAGAGAGGACAGCAATCAGACTCCAATTTACCTTTTATACACCTTTAACTTGCCATTATCACAGAACGGCCTGGGCTGGAGGAGACCCTAAAGCCCATCCAGTGCCACCCCTGCCATGGGCAGGGACACATTCCACTGCCAGGGATGCAGGGGCAGCCACAGCTGCTCTGGGCACCCTGTGCCAGGGCCTCCCCACCCTCACACCCACCAATTCCTTCCCCAGATCCCATCTGGCCCTGCCCTCTGGCACTGGGAAGCCATTGCCCGTGTCCTGTCCCTGCAGGCCTTGTCCCCAGTCCCTGTGCAGCTCTCCTGGAGCCCCTTGAGGCCCTGGCAGGGGCTGGGAGCTCTCCCTGGAGCCTTCTCTTGTGCAGCTGAAGAGCCCCAGGTGTCCCAGGCTGGCTCCAGAGCAGAGGGGCTCCAGCGCTGGCAGCATCTCCGAGGCCTCCCCTGGACTGGCTCCAACAAATCTTTGTCCTTCCCGTGCTAAGGACCTCACACTTTACAGATTATAATCTATTCTATTCTGCCGTGCAGCAATCCCAACAAAATTTATTCCCTTGACTTGATGCTGCCAACTAAACACAGACACTACAAGCAGACGCATCTTCTGGAATGAATATCCCCTCTTTTTTTCCCTCTTGAGCAACCTGCTCTGGTGGAAGACCATGCCAGGTTAGCGGAGTGAGATGAGCTCTGGGGTCCCCGCCACCCCAAACCACGCCATGATTCCGTGTTCCAAGGCCAGTTTTACCACCAGCAGCGATAGGCGATGCCCACATCATCCCCACATCCCCTCTGTGTCCCTGGCACCCCCATCCCGAGGCTCCTTGGCCACGTTTCCAGGGGCTCACCTGGGCGCAGCGCCCGACGCCGCCGTTGTAGCGCCGGAAGGGGACACACTGCTTCTTCAGGGTGACATCCTTCAGGTACTTGGTGGCCTTGCGGATGTGCATGCCCTTGATGGCCTGCGCCGTCTCTCGAGTGTTCTGCCAGCAAAGAGCACAGAGAAAAGATCCCCTGATCAAACCTTTCCAAGGGACAGCACCAGCACAACCACTCCTCTCCCCTCCCAGGATACAATTCTTTCTGCTGCAAAGAAAGCACTCACCATAGAAGACCCAAATCAAAGAAAGAAAAATATTTTTTTTCCTTCATTACCCATTTTTCTAACCCTAACCACTGCTGAATTTGTGGTTCCAGCACACCTTTTTTTTTTTTAACCTAGTGGCTAAATCCAGCAAGGAAATTTGTAACTCTTAATAAAATTGTAATGTAAGTACTTGTACTTCTCACAGCTCCTCTCTGGCCAGTAATCAAAAAAAAAAAGCAAAGGATGGATAAATCCCTACTAAAATGTCAAATATAGCATCTCAGTCGAGGAAGAAACACTGAGACAACTGTTAACAATGTTATTTTCTCTAAAGGAATCATAAGAAAAGGATCAGAAATAAAAATTAAGGATAAAAAACCAGTCTTCTTAACAGCATTTACTAATTTTGTAAGCCCGCTCTAGCTATAATTATAGCTATTCATTAAAAAATAAACCAAAGTGAAAACTTTGTATTATATTAAGCAGTAAATGATCTGCTAAGTTCCGGTTTTGTGATTCAATAACACCTTGGAATTCTTTTCTGCACCTAAGCCTTGTCTACACTGAGGTCCTTGTGCCAAACGCCACACAACCAAAGAGAGCAGGAGAAACGAGACAAATTTCACACTAAGCACTAGCCTAATGTCTGATAAATTCACCCCCCAGCTGTTTTGCTCCCGTGTTTTGTTACATGAATTAGACAAGTGCAATTTTAGAATCCAGACTCTTATTTTTATGTGGATGGAGACCATTGCCGAGCAGCTAACAGCAATCCTTTAACGACTGAAGAGTAGAAGACACTTCCTTAAAAAGAAAGACGGGACATTGGGAAGGAATTGGTGGCTGTGAGGGTGGGCAGGCCCTGGCACAGGGTGCCCAGAGCAGCTGTGGCTGCCCCTGCATCCCTGGAAGTTTCCAGGGCCACGCTAGATGGGAGCTCAATCCCTAAACACGGCACAGTGAAAAGAGATTATCCCTACAATCCGTTTCAATCCAAAGCAGCCTGGGCCTCTTTTAAAAAATAACAACAAAAACTAACAAAAAAACCCCCACGTAAAACAGCAAAATAACTTGCAAGTCCTGCTAACCTCACACCCCTTACCTTGAAGTGCACACGCAGGTTAGATCCCCGCGACTTGCATGCTGCAGGAAAGAAAAAAGACCACGTTTTAAAGTCAAAACCTCACTGGTCCCATGAAACTCCTAAAACACGGAACTCCCACACGAACTCTCCTAAAACAGCAACTCACATTTCGTGGGGTTCTCCGGATCCAGTGAGTAGCGCACCATCTTGAGAGCTCAACTGAAAAACACCGATTAAAACATTTTAAACCTCCCAACACCGGCACGCAGGACCCGGACTGCTCCCCTTACCGCCGCAGCTGCTCAGAAATAACGCGTTCTTTTCACAGTTACATCCAAAGGTGTCCTAAGAGAGTCATCATCGCAGCCACGAAATCTCTCAGGCCTGTCCCTTCCCCGCACCCGCGCCCGCCCTCCCGCGCGCCATCCCAGGGAATACCGCGGACACGGGGCATTGTCGCAGCCATCCCGGTGCCCGGGACGCCGCTGCCGGCGGGGATGGGGCGGGATGGGGGCGGATGGCGGTGGATGGCGCGGGGACCGGGCCGACCATGTCTCCTCACCTCGGGGCGGCGGCCGAAGAGGAAGAGGAAAGGGCGGGGCGCGCCGCCAGCGCGCGCGCGCGTCTCGCGAGATTTCGCGCGGGGAGGGACGGCCGCGGGGCCGCTCCGCCCCCAAGATGGCGGCGGGGGCTCGCCGTGAGGGCGTGGTGCGAATAGAGCCGTTTCCTCGCTGTCCCTGTGAATAAATCCTGCTGTGGGGGAAGACGCCGCGGTATTCATGCTGCTATGGGGGAAGACAGCGCGGTATTCACCCTCAGCTCATGGTGCAGGTGCTTGTAGTGAGGAAATCGGCGTGCGTCTGGCACGGCACCACCAGCCGCCCGAGGGAGGGGGTTGCCCCGCCCCGCGCCGGTGCGGCCTCGCCTTGAACGCTGTGGGCAGTGTTGGTCGCTGCCATAAAAGATGTGAAACTGTTAGCGCCAAAAGGATGGCTGCGGGAATGGTGAAGGGCCTTGAGGGGGAGCTGTATGAGGGGCCGCGGGGGGCGCTTGGCCTGTGCTGCTGGAGGAAGGGGAGAGTCGGCGCAGTTTAAAACTTTACCGTGAGGGAAGAGGAAGGTCAGGCATTGATCTCTTCTCTCTGGTGACCACTGACAGCACCCAGCGAACAGCTGGAGCTGTGCCAGGGAGGTTTAGGTGGGATACCAGGAAAGGTTCTTCCCCCAGAGGGTTCAGGCACTGCCCAGGCTCCCCAGGGAATGGGCACGGCCCCAGAGCTCCAGGAGAGCTTGGACAGCTCTACCAGGGATGCCCAGGGTGGGATTGGTGAGGAGCTGGACTCAGTGGTCCCTGTGAGTGTTTTCCCACTCAGGATATTCTGTGGTTCTGTGATTCAGTCACTCGGGGTGGAAAAGACTTCCGAGACCGTCGAGTGCAGCCTGTGACCCATCCCCACCTTGTCACCAGCCCAGAGCACTCAGTGCCATGTCCAAGCGTTCCTTGGACACCTCTGGAGATGGAGACTCCAACACCTCCCTGGGCAGCCCCTTCCAAGTCCTTTCCATGAGGAAATTCCTCCTGATATTCAACCTGAACCTCCCCTGAGGCCGTTTCCTCTTGTTCTGCTCCCTCGTTGTGAGGGAGCAGAACCCGATCCTCCACCTGAGAGAGCATAAAATTCTTACGTTTGGAAAAACCTTTGAGGTAATCGCGTCTAACTCTCCTCCCAGCACCCACCGCCGTGTTCACCATTAGATGGCAGCTCAGGACGCGGATAGAGCAGCACATTGCTCACAGAGCTGTCCAGGAGACCAGCACCAAGAGATTCGTTCAAATTTATATTTATAAACCTCAACTGGCATTTTCTGCACCATTATAAAATAATCACAGACTGACTCACTGAAATAAAAGATTTTTCTTTCCCGTTTGAGGCGGCATTGGCGACTAGAACTGCTTGGGAAGCAAGTCAATAAAAACAAAACGTTTCCTGAAAGTGGTGCCCAGCTGCAGCAGAAGTCTCATTGAGAAAAAAAGAAAAAGACAGAATGCGGGGGAAAAAAAGAAGAGACACACTCCTGAGAGGGCAGTAATCTGGTGTGCAGGCACCTCCCCAGCATGAGGGTCTGGGTTTAACTCTGGGTTTAGAAATAAGCAGAGGAAGAGCTTGCTGCCGATGTAAATGCCATGAGCAGGAGGTTGTTTTTGGATCTCTTGTTCAGGACTAAAAAGCCCCAAAGCTCTGCAGCTAGGATTTCACCCAGATGGGAAGAGGAAAATATTTGAGCTATCACAAATATTTACATGGTTAAAAACCGTAAGAGGTCTAGCTGTTACTGCTGCTCTCCTTTTACCTGCCTTAAAATGTGCCTTTTTCTTTGGTTTTGGGGAAGCTCTCTGCAAAGTCTCCAAGCAACTTTCAAGCACTGATCTCAAATACCGGGGTGTGGGCAAATGTTATTTCTTCTCTTTATCACATCTCTTTATTTCTTATCTTTATCCCTGCCCATGGCAGGGACACCTTCCACTGTCCCAGGTTGCTCCAAGCCCCATCCAGCCTGGCCTTGGACACTCCCAGGGATCCAGGGGCAGCCCCACCACTTCTGTGGGGAAGAGTAAATAGCCCTAAGTTTCTGGGTACAATAAATTAGAACTGGCTGATGCTGAGGTCCTCAAACACTTCCGCAGAGGAAGAGGAATCCCCTCTCCTGAATGCAACTCTTCTTCATCCTGCCTGCCCTTCCCTCTGCACCTTCCTCTGTCTTCTTCTGGGGCAGGAACCCAGTCTTTCCATGGGAAGCACCTTTTACACACGGCTGCCTCTTGGCAGCAGAGCACAGAAGCAAGGAGACATTCAAGGAAAGCTGGAGGGGAGGTGTGAAACACAAGTACTTGACACGTGATGGGGATTATCACCTGTGTTCATGAATCAAACGCAAAATAAATGTATTTTCTGTTTCCCTACAGGTGGAACTGTTTTGCTCAGCTGCTCAGGGTTTGGAGTGGTGGGAGGTTAGCACAGAATCACAGAGTATCCTGAGATGGAAAATGCTCACCAGGGCCGTGGAGTCCAGCTGTTGGCCCTACACAGGCACCCCAACAATCCCAGCCTGTGCATCCCTGAGAGCATTGTCCAAACGTTCCTGGAGCTCTGGCAGCCTCGGGGCCGTGCCCATTCCCTGACTTGCATGTTTTCAGCTTTGCTGGAAGCTTGACAAGAGCTCTTGTGGGCAGCCCGGCACGTGCCTGGTGCTGGGATCAGGACTGAGGCAGCTGAGCTTGTGCCCTGGTTGGGATTCTACCGTGTTGTTCCCCCACTGCACCACCTGCCTGGGATGTTTGGGTTGTATGAGCTGACTTCAAGGGAGCTTTTGGATCCTAAGCAGAAAACTCAAGCAGGTAAATTCAAAACTGTGTTCTTGAAAACTCCTGCGTTGGAAGGAGCTGCCTGCTAATTGTACTGGGAGCTCAAATCCAGAGGACTTTACCTCAGACTCCGCTGCTGCCATCCCCAGCAGGTATGGACAACAAACACCCAGCTGTGCTTGGGCCTGAGCAGAGCCTCTGCCTTGCGCTCTGGGGGCTGCTGCTGGGAACGTCCTCCTGTGAAGGGTTGATTACAACGGCAGCAGAGCTTTCTGCCATCTCCTCTGCTCTGCAGCCAGGCTGGGAGAGCTGGGGGCTCATGTTCACCTGGACAAGAGAAGACTCCAAGCAGAGCCTTCTGGAGGAGCTCCAGGAGAGCTGGAGAGAGACTTGGGGCAAAGGGTGGAGGGACAGGACACAGGGAATGGCTTCCCCCACGCAGTGAGCAGGGATAGATGGGAAGGAATTGGTGGCTGTGAGGGTGGGGAGGCCCTGGCACAGGGTGCCCAGAGCAGCTGTGGCTGCCCCTGCATCCCTGGCAGCGTCCAAGGCCAGGCTGGATGGGGCTTGGAGCAGCCTGTGATAGTGGAAGATGTCCCTGTCCATGGCAGGGGGTGAAACTGGATGAGCTCTAAGGTCCCTTCCAACCCCAGCCATTCATTGATCCCATGATTCTCTCCTCTGGCTGTTCTCCTGGGGCTGGAATGGGGCTGCACCCCTTGTCCTGCAGTGGAAAGGCCCAGCAGGCAGTGGGGAGTGTTCAGGTACAGGAGTCTTACCTCACATAAGTGCTTTTGTGTCTTTAGCTGTGGGTAAACAAGCAGCCTTATCAGTGCTACTGGGAGCCAAATGTGACAATGTGCCAACCGTCCCTGACAGTCATCACCCCTGCTGAGCAGAGGTGAGCTCCAAGACTGGCTCGAGTTAAGTTTTCACTGTCTGGGGTTATGTCTTTGTGGCAGCTCTAAAACCACATGGAGTTCATTTCCAACCAGGGGACCTTCCTGTTCACCTTCCAGGCCTGGTTTATAAAGAACTCAAGCACACACCTGGCTTGGGGGAGTAATTTCTGACAGAGGGTCTTCTAACAGCCACAGGAGGGGCTGTGCTGAACCCCCTGTGACACAGAAACACCGGGGCTGGCTGACCCAGCTTAACTCCAGCTCGCTAAAACACACCCCGTATCTGCTCTTCTACAGGAGAGGGCCTGGCCTGTTCCTTGCACAGGAATGGAAGCCAACTCCTCAAATCTTTTTGGAGATATCTTGGCATTTCTCTTAGAGACCCAGCTTTTGGAGTCCAAGGGTTATGTGGGGATATTAAACTGTCATTCATGAAATTGCACACAAATGTTTCCTTGTCCTAATGTTTAAGCAGAAAATCTTGAAGACAAAGACATTTTAAATTGAAACCAGCTTGAATGCTGCAAACACCGAGGCTTTCCAACCATCAGACAGCTGCCTGCACCTTCTTTGTGTGAAACCCTCTCTGCTGACCAGGCTATGGTCTCCTGCCCTCCTCGTCCTGGATGCAGGGCTCCCCCAGAGGTACAGCTCACCCACACTGTTTGCCTTTTCCTCCCACAGTCAGCAAAACAGGGGCACTTGGACACATGGTAGGCAAGTTCCCCAGCTAAAGGGCTCTCCACAAGCATCTTAAAACAATCTACTGACCCAGGCAGTGAGTCACAGCAGCAAGATCATAGAATCAGAGTCGTGGAATAGTTTGGGATGCAAGGGGCTTGGAAGATCATCCAGTCCCACCCACTGCCATGGGCAAGGACACCTTCCACTGTCCCAGGTTGCTCCAAGCCCTGTCCAACCTGGACTTGGACACTGCCAGGGATCCAGGGGCAGCCACAGCTTCCCTGGGAATCTGTGCCAGGGCCTCCCCGCCCTCACAGGGAAGAATTCCTTCTCAGTATCCTCTCTATCCCTGCTCTCTGGCAGTGGGAAGCCATTGCCCTTTCTCCTGTCACTCCATGGAAAAGGGGAAAATGCACCTCCGGAAGATGGACTGACCTTCCTCAGAGATTTGCTCTGCTTCAGCAATTCTGTCTTGCTCACGTGGAGAGCTCAATTACGTTACGTATTCCACCCTGTGACTCTCAGGAAGAGATGCTTCCGTAGGGAGCCAGAAGATCCCTCCTTAAGCATATAAGTTATTTATATGCATATATTTATGTGCATATATCTGTCCACACATGTCCATGTATAACTCATCCTAAGTGTATCATCTAAAACACGTGAACAACCAAAACGCTTTTGGTTCCCAGTGAGTCCTCCTAAAACCCAGGCAGTTCTTTACAAGGAGAGAGTACCTGCACATCCTATTTAAATAATTTTTGGTCGTCTGTGTGCTGTACCCAGAGCAAGGGTGAGGAAAGAGCTGGGGAGCGTCAGGAGGGCTGAATATCAGTCCTCACCATCACCACCGCTGAAGGTGACGCAGCAGCCACAGCACCTTCCCCACGCTGCTGGTGACCTGCCTGCCAGGATCATAGTCAAAACAAAAAGAAAAAAAAAACGAAAAAACACAGCAATCAGTGATGTTGTCTCAATGCTCAACCTTTTTCGGCATATTTTCCAGAGCTACGGGTTCATCCACCCCCTACACACCCAGCTAGGAGGGAATCACTGGTAAAACAAACCTCCTGTGTGATTAAGTAACCTTGTAGCTGAAGTTTGTGTTTATTCAGTGCAGTTTTTGACAGCAAACGCATTTACGCAGATTGGAGGTCTATGACTGCCCGTTCCTCGCTTTAGTGGCCAGGAGTGGAGACAATCTCTGTGATGAATGAATAAAGGCATCATGTAAGTGCCTGATCACAAACACTTTCTGGGATAAATTACATCCTGGGGTTGTATTTGCCCTAAACTGTCTAACTCATAGCCAAGAAGTAGTGCTTTAAATGTGCTTTTGATTAATGAAACCTAAATTATCCCCAGAATCAGGGATATCAGGGGTATTGCCCACAGTTTAGTCACAAATTAAACTATGGGGAATTCTGTTGGAACAACAGAGAATGGTTGAGCCCTGAAGCAGGTGGGCCAGAGACAATATCCTGGGCAATCAGCTCTGGCTGACTCTGCCCTGAGTTGCGGGGAGGGGGGGGGTTGGTCTGGGAAGCCTTCACTGGCCCTTCCCAGCCTCAGCTTCTCTTGATCTGTGAATCCTGTCAACATTTCTAAAGCTGAGTGTGCCCTGTACTGTGAAACAGAGCCTCCAACTCCCTTTGTTGCACTGCACCTCCTAAACAAAATGGATCAAAGAATCCTCCTCCTCCTCCTCCTCCTCTCCTCTGTTACAGTCGTGATTATTAGTGTGGCTGTGCTGGGCTGGCATTGGAGTCAATCACCTTAGAGATATTTTCCACCCTTAAATGATTCCATGATTCTGTAACTCTGGCGGCTGTTTTTGCAGCTGCCCTGCTCCTCTGGACCAGCTGAAACACCACAACCAAACTCACTTTTCTCTTCCAGGGGCTTCTCCACCTCCCTGCTGGCAGACAAAGCTTGCAAGGACGTGGGACAGGACCGTCCTTACAGACAGGACCTGGCTTTGCAGAGTTCTGCTCAGAGCTGGGAGATGAGCTTGGATGATGCCTATTAACACAACCTGTGCCAAAGTTTCAGCCAACGGACAGCTTTCTGTTCAGGGCACAGCAAGAAGCAACAACCCTGAACATCTAAACTCTGTGTCCATAGCAATCTTTGCAGCATCTTCATTTTTCATCTCAGTGCGTGGTTTTTGTGGTCACTGCTTACTATTCTTATGGTCAGAGATTCTTCCTGGGTTTCTGATCCCTCCAGCTCTGACGACTGCAGCGTGTTCCTCTCCACAAGACGCAAACCACTTTGATTCCTCTCCACAGGACGCGAAATACTTTGGTTCCAAATGTCACCTCTGAGGTCATCCCTGCTTCCCAGCTTGCTCCATGCCTGTCTTCCAGTCATCCATCTACTTCCCTCTTTGCTGTTGCAACAACTCTGACACAAGCCCCCCCCCCCCCCGTTTGAAGGCTTTCCCTATCTGTCCAACTTATTAATCCTCTCTAGCTGCGCCGCCCTCCCCCTCTCCAGCCTCTCCCCTCTGCTCTGCCTGGTCTTTTCCAGCGTGCATGGCCCAGTCACATGCAGCGCTTGGGAAGGTCATATGATGGGTAGGGACTGCCGGGCAAGGCTGTGGCAGGGGGCCCCCTGAGGCAGCACACCTCCAGCTCGCCCACAGCCCTCACCGTCAGCTGCTCTGTGACTCACTCAGGTGCTGGACCTGCATCCTGCACAGGCACGGGAGGAGAGACACAAGGAGTGGCACAAGGGGAGTTCCCTTCAGGGAGCTGATTAGTGGGATGGGTCCTGCACCCATATCCCAGACTGGGGACCTGTGCTGCTACTGCTCCCCTGTCCTGCCGGCCCAGAGGCCTCTGCTAAGAAGATGCCACCTTTGCTCTGTAAAGGATATCATAGAACAGAGTTCCAGAATGATTTGGGTTGGAAGGGATCTTAAAAATCTTCTAATTTCAACCCCCTGCTGTGGGCAGGGATACCTTCCAGTAGACCAGCTTGCTCCAACCTGGCCTTGGACACTGCCAGGGATCCAGGGGCAGCCACAGCTGCTCTGGGCACCCTGTGCCAGGGCCTCCCCACCCTCACACCCACCAATTCCTTCCCCAGATCCCATCTGGCCCTGCCCTCTGGCACTGGGAAGCCATTGCCTGTGTCCTGTCCCTGCAGGCCTTGTCCCCAGTCCCTGTGCAGCTCTCCTGGAGCCCCTTGAGGCCCTGGCAGGGGCTGGGAGCTCTCCCTGGAGCCTTCTCTTGTGCAGCTGAAGAGCCCCAGGTGTCCCAGGCTGGCTCCAGAGCAGAGGGGCTCCAGCCCTGGCAGCATCTCCGTGGCCTCCTCTGCACTGGCTGCAGCAGCTCCACGTCCTTGTGCTGTTGGAGCCAGGGCTGGGGCAGCTCTGCAGGTGGGCTCTCACCTGAGCACAGGGGCAGAGGGGCAGAATGCCTCACCTTGACCTGGCTGTCACACTCCTGGTAATGCAGCCCTGACCTCTACTGGGATGCCCGTTTTTTTTTTTTCCCTATGC
Source organism: Chamaea fasciata (assembly GCF_029207755.1). Classification (NCBI taxonomy): domain Eukaryota; kingdom Metazoa; phylum Chordata; class Aves; order Passeriformes; family Sylviidae; genus Chamaea; species Chamaea fasciata. Next base: position 1,270,601 of record NW_027094089.1, on the reverse strand, counting down.
CACCACTGCAGTCCTTCTGCACATCTGGCCTTGGATTGGTAAGTCTTGGATGAAAGTGAACAGCATCTGTACACAACAGAGAGGAACATAAGTTCAAGGCACTAAGAAATGCTTCAAACTCTTCCTAATTAATTACAGAGCCTTCGACTCTTCCTAATAAGCTCCACACACTCAATAAACACTACAAATGGGAGAAGTTAGGCAATTAGGAATAAATGGCCAGAAGGTGAAACAGTACCTGATGAGGATCAGCGTCCCATCATCCCGTTGCAGACTCTGCAAACAGATGTGGTAGGTGTCCTTTTCATTGAGACCTTGAGTGATAAGAATGGATTCAGGGATGAGTTATCAAAGTAAAATGTGTAACCTGGTTAAAACAGAAATGAGAAATACTGTTGGTGTAAGTAAAGCCGACTTCTGAGAAAAGCAGGAGACTCCCTGTATTTCCAACGTGATTTGAGGCTTTCCCCTATCTCATGCAGATCCTATCTCTGCGCTTTATGGATTGGGGAAGACAAATGATTCAAAGGGGAGGGCAAAGGAAGAACAAGGTGCGGGGGAACAAATGACGCTGGCCTTGATGATACACAGCCGCGTCTTGTGCAGCTTATTCCTGTCCTCAAGCTGTTTGTCACCCTTTTCCTTCACACAAAGGCTACTGCGTGAAGTCTGTGTTTGTGGTTTAAAATACGATTGCTCTTCAGTGTGTGAATCACAGTGAAATACTGCCACAGGGTCTCCGAAACACCAGCTGAATCAGCAATCAGGACCAGAAATAGATGAAGAACTTGTGTGAGCTGGCACAATAACCGCCCAGGAAAAAACTAAACAAAACAAAACAAAACAAAACAAAACAAAACAAAACAAAACAAAACAAAACAAAACAAAACAATTAACCGAGATTTGCAATCATAAAGCTTGGATACAAATTAACAATAATGGTGAGAACTAACCTATGTTTTTACAGGGCTTTGCTAAAGTAAGCGACGAATTAATTGATTTTAATAAAAAACTTGTTTTCTTTCCAGCAGACACTGGAAATGGAGTGGTGTGCTCAGAGTTTCATAGGTTTGGTGCCCATCCAGAATTACAAGATCAGTTTTTAAAGCCTGAGGCAGATTTAAAGTGGATTTAGGAGTGTTGAAAATTAGTAATAGAATGATAGAATGGGTAGGTTAGAGATCCATCTGTTTCCAAAGCCCTTGCCATGAGCAGGGACACCTTCCACTAGATGAGGTTGCTCCAAGCCCTTTCCAACCTGCCTCCAGACAACTGGTTTGGGCATAATACTGGAGAGTTTTCAGAAAAGAAGGAGATGTCAACTTACTCATTATTCTGCCAAAATGCTGAACTCCAAGATTTTTTTTACCTGCTAATTGCCAGAAATAATCCCAAAGCCAGAGCTCTGGCCAGTCCAACAGACCCATCTCAGTGGGCAGGAGAGCAACTGCTTGCTCTGCCAGTTGTCACAGTCTCTGCTGGCACTGCAGCCCAGATGAGCGTTGGGTTCACCTCACTGGTGGTCCTACCACATCCACTCCACACTTGGGCCGAACATTTCCTGCAGATCTGAAGAAAAAGCATTTGGATAAGGATATGCACTCTAAAGCAATCCCTAAAGCAAACAGCTGCCCTACCAACTCCTCTCTTGACTCTCTAGCAGTCCCAGGCTCCTCTTATTTTCGCATTTTTTCTTTGCTGGGTGCAGGAGACTTAAAGCAGAAGCTCTGTTGAGGCCTCACTGTCCACCAGCTGAAGGACCAAGCAAACACAAACTTCTGAGATGTTTCTCCAATCCCACCAGAACAGGAGCTCAGAAAGGAGCAGAAGCAAATATCCCTCTGGCCACCCACAACACCTCTGCACTGCCAATGGTCTTGGCTCCAAGTCCGTGTTCAAGCCCAGACACGCTCAGCATTCATCCAGCTTGGATGTAAAACTGTGAATTTTGCGTTAAAGCGTAAGAAGAGTGAAAATACACGTAATTCTTCGGCACAGACCTAAAGGCATCCTTGTCTGCGGAGTGGATGGAGCATGCCCACCACACACCACCGGGCCTTCTGTCTGACACAAAGCGGCCGAGCAGCCTGGATCCGTCTCATGGAGCACGAGACATGCTGGGAATGACAAGCTGAATTCCACTTGTCTGCTTGGACACAGTGCACAGGCGTCAGGGCACACAGAGCTCTCTCTGGCTTCCAGCCTGAGCTCCTGCGCAGCCCTGCTGGGGCTAAAGGAGGGCAAGAACACTTGAAGGTCTCGCAGCAACCCAGGCACTCATGCAAGACATGGGCAGGGGCGAAGAGAGATTAAAACCATCATAAAAATCATTCCTGTTGCTCATACATGTCCAGGAAAATGGCAGAAGTTTGAAGAAGGAAGAAGAATTCTGTCTGTGGTGAAGGGTGGTCCAGAGGCAGGACTGGGGTCCTGCCGTGGGGAGGGGGCAGCCAGCAGGGATCAAAGCCTCCTGGAAACCTCCCGGTGGATGGCGATGCCTGGAGACAGGTACAAACTGTAACCCTGTGTGACAACGTTCACAAGAATTAGCATTTCTCAGGAATGCGGGGATTTATTCTTCAAGGCCCACCGTATCCGCGAGCGCTACAGACCAAACACTGCACCAACAGAGCATGTGTTTGATAAGAACCCAGGAACAGATGCCAGCGGATTTAATGTGGGACAGGAGGCCCATTGCAGGTTTGCAGACTGCTGGCAGGGTCAGCTGTAAATATTCCCTCACAATCAAAGGCATTCATCTAAGGATTACATGCTGGGGGCTTTGTGGTAAAGTAAATTTGCAACTAACAGGACCATTAATAGTCAGACAGTTTAGTGGACTCGCTAGCTGCCATTTATTTTCCCCCCAGTCATTTTTACTACATCTAAATACCACGGGGATGTGGGACTTGAATGAGGTGGCTTAAGAAATCAGCTTAGAAAGAGTAGGAGAAGGGGTTACCTCCAACAAAGACAGCTCAACGGGGATCGAACGGGATATCAATAGTGGGTAAGGCCACTGAAGCATGTGAGCTGATTTCATAACCTGGTGGAGATTAGCCTCTTCTGTAAGCAAACAAACCTACACAGGGTTATGAGGTATCGGTCCTATAAAGTGTGTTCATAGAGGGGACGTATTTCAAAGGCTGAGGAGGGGAGGCAAAATTTTGTGGGGTAAGGAGTGACTGTGAAACAAAGATACCACGGCCTGTTTTCACCGCAGTTTGATACTCTCAGAACAAAAACATCCAGAGCAGGAACTGTGCCGCAGAAATAATACGTCCCCTCTCTGCAGCGAGCACTAAGCAGAAAATAATTGTGGTGTGATGGGGCGATGACAAACCAAGAGTTCCAAGGCTGAGCAGGCACAGGGTGATGCCAAGATTAACCCAGGAGGATATTTCACTGGAGAGCTGCCTCTCCAGACTCTCAGACCTCTTGGGGTGCAGTCAGCTCTGCAACCCCTCTGATGTGGGGGTTCTTCCCAGGCCTTGGCCCCAGCTCAGCACACCCCAAGGTTGCTGCCATCCGAGCAGCCCTTCCCTCTCTCAGCTTGTTTGCTACCTCTCCTCCTCTGTCATCTCAGAAACAAAGTAGGCAGAAGGAGCCATGTGGGGAACTAGCACCAAATCCATTGGACTGTACTGCCTGTGTTTTGTATTTGAAAATAGCAACTTCTTTATAACTAAAAAAAAAACAAACCCAGAGAGAAAGAGATCCCTTTCTCTCCTCTCCTCCTATCCTGTAAATCCTACTCCCTCTTTCCTTGTAGAATGGAAGTACCAGGCAGGCGGAATGGAGAGCTGGGTAAAGCACTCTCAGGTTTCTAAATGCGCTCCCTGACCCTGAATATCTGACCTACGGCCGTGACATCACTCTTTAGGTTGTTCAAATGAGAAATTGTTAATGGGAGCATCTTTAACTCCAGTTGGTACGCCTTTGTTTCCACTAACCACTTCACAAGGCCAGGAGACACAATTTTTCCCTGACAGGAGTGTCCAAGTGTTCCACTTGGGTCCTCTCAGCGGCGTGAACACAACAGGATGCAATCATAGCCACAGGAATACTGTACAAATTCCTCCTGTCAGCAGTGGTACCCTGTCCTGGGCCACAGAACTCTCTCTCTGCTGCTTTTTTGCACGGCAGGTCATCTGGGGGAGGATGAGGGATGCAATCTTGGCAGCGCTGTTCACGCAAAAGGCTGCTGTTAGTTTTCCTTGTTATCTCCAGAACCGCTCGCACCAGATCTACTCTACCCCTACGGGTTTTTGAAGAGGTGGTGTGGTGATGAAGAGTTTTCCCCTTTCCTTTAATGCTTATCTCTTTAATGGTGCGGCCGTTTCTGCGAGGAAAGCAGGTGCCCACAAGCTAATTATAAAGACGGGGAAAAGAAGGCATTCATGACAATTATTTTGCTGAAGTCTTCTGGCTTCAGTCTCCTTGAAGTCATTTCTGTCAGGGATGCTGATCTCTGGCAGAAGACGCTGACTATAACCCAAGTTTGAGATGCTCTTCCTGTATAGAACATTGGAAGTGTCTCCATGATGGATGCATGGGTGTGGAAACCTCTCAAATTAAATGCTGCGGCTGTAAAACCTGTCTAGTCCTTCCCTGAGAGCACCAGCAGATTTCAGACCTTTAAATATTTGTGCATCTTAATTTACATATCATACTGATTTTAGCTTTTTGCTACTAAAAGAAGCTTGGCTCCTCTCATGTACCTTCTACCTCCACATTTCATGGCTCTGCTCTGACTCACCGTGTCTGGTGAAGAAGAAGAAGAAACCAGACTCAGCCACCCAGCACCCACACCTGCAAAGCGCTTGTGACTACAGCTGAGTGGAACGTTTTCCTATTTCCTATAAAAACACTCATAATTTCAGAAACATTCCTCTTCTGCCTTTGGACTGGATTGAGACCTTTAGGAAATCACGTAGGAATGAAGCCAGGGAGAGAGGAAGAAAGCCAGAAAGACACCCCCAAGAACAGCCACTGTCTCCACAGGCATTGTCCCCCTCATACCAGCTGCTGAGGCAAAGCCTCCAACATCCCTACAATGTTGTAACTCTCGAGCTTCCATGTCCTTTGAAGCGGGTTACTATCCATTTCACCCTGGTTTATTATTTGTTACTTACTACAATATCCAGAAATTCCATCTGGGAGCCATGAAATCTTTTCCAGTGGAAAAACTCATCAAAACGAGGAATATTCCCTTAAAAGTTATTTGGCTTAACGAACAGCTATTTTCCAAGCAGCTCTGGGTGGGAGCCTCCTTCCCCCCAGGCCACGAGGGTTACAGAGAGGTCAGTGCTGAGCCACACTCTGTGAGTTGATACGATGCCCATCACAACAGACCCTGAGCGTCTCCCCAGATGATCATCACCTTTCAGCCGAAGCAGCCAGGAATTATTTTGATGCACTTTTTCCTTGCTGTTGCTAAGCTATTCTCACTGCTACTGTCACTCTGGGAAGCCAGAGGCAAAGACCACGACTCCCCGCCCACAGCCTGGAGTTGCACAAACAAAAGCAGGAGCTTTACAATAGCAAGAGACAACAGAAGGAGAATGAGAAGACGTCGTGGTTAAACCACGATAATGTCGTGGTGGTCAGCAGTCTGGAAGGGGTTTGTTGGCACCAGAAATTTTTTAAATGATGAGGCGTTTGGTGACGAGGCTTGGCTGATTCATTTCCTGCAGGAGTAAGTCCAGTAGTGGACAGCAGCTGAAAAATTTGGGTCCTTTCTGTCTTAGGTCAGTGCTGTCAGGATGCTGCTCCTCTAGAGGGACCACACAGCTGCAGAGGAGAGGCTGCATCCTCAGGACATTCTGCTCAGTCCCATGCTCCCTGAGGAACACGAGCATCATCTCCTCCCTCTGGAAACAGGACCTGCTCGAGGAGATCCCAGAACACGTATTCATCCTGCAGAGTCAGAAATTAAGAGGTTCTAGGAATGATCCCCAAAGAGGAGAGGAGCAGCAGTCCCCAGTCACAACCTGTCACATATAAGAGAGGAAAAATAGAATAGAATAGAATAGAATAGAATAGAATAGAATAGAATAGAATAGAATAGAATAGAATAGAGTATTTCAGTTGGAAGTGACCTACAATGACCATCTAGTCCAGCGGCCAATCCAGAGGGAGTCAGGAGGTGTCTGGGCTGAGGAAGGCTCACAGAGATGTGGTGTACAAACTGAGTACCCTGAGAAAGCACTGCCAGAAAGTCAGATCAATTCTCTCCATTTGTAGCTACTAGGAGGGCTAAAGCAATTTCTGTGCGTGATTTTGCATCCTTCCTTCCTTCCTTCCTTCCTTCCTTCCTTCCTTCCTTCCTTCCTTCCTTCCTTCCTTCCTTCCTTCCTTCCTTCCTTCCTTCCTTCCTTCCTTCCTTCCTTCCTTCCTTCCTTCCTTCCTTCCTTCCTTCCTTCCTTCCTTCCTTCCTTCCTTCCTTCCTTCCTTCCTTCCTTCCTTCCTTCCTTCCTTCCTTCCTTCTTTCCCATCCATCCATCCATCCATCCATCCATCCATCCATCCATCCACCATGTTTATACAAGAAAATCAGGAACAAACACACCAATTTCCATGCCAAGCATGCAATTTTCTAATAAAACTTTTAAAGGAAAAGGAAAGGAAAACTTTTAAATGGAAAGGAAAGGAAAGGAAAACTTTTAAAGGAAAGACTTAAATATTTTCTTTTGAACGTGAGCATCCTGAGTGCTCCCGTCACCTTAGGGATGGGACACCACACTCCTCATCTTTGCCCATCATTTGCCTACACTTTTTTTCCTTTACCCTGGTGCCCTCCCCTTGCTTTCTTCTGTGAGTTTGGAGAAAATGTAGATCCACGGGGCTGCAGAAGCGTATGAAAAAGAGAGCAGGAAAATCGTGTCCCCAGAGTATGACCTCTTCTTACAAAGTGTGGTGAGACAGCAGCCGCATAAAGTGGAATAACTTGTCACTCATCATTAACAGGTAAATATACAAGTAATAAAAAAGTAGAAATAAATGGTTAATTTTTGAGTTCAGAATTATTTACGGTATCAATAACCTACTGCAGAAGGTGGTGGCCTGCGACTCGGGCAGTGCCCTGTGGGAAGCATCTCGTGCCCGTCAGGTCCAGAGGGCCCAAGTGGCCAAATTCTGCGGGTTCCCACGGGTGGAGATGGAGAGGACAGACCCCACTGGCATGTGGGGTGGGGCCGCAGCAAGAGGGGGTCAGCACCTGTGAGACCCCTCCCAAAACACCCGCCAGTTCCCCACGCCGGGCTGCATGTCCCCCGTGCCCCTCGGGGTGTCAGCGCTGGGGACTCTGTGACTGCCACCAAGCCCCCACATGTCCCCCGTGCCCCTTGGGGTGTCAATGCTGGGGACTCTGCGACTGCCACCAAGCCCCCCACATGTCCCCCGTGCCCCTCGGGGTGTCAGCGCTGGGGACTCTGTGACTGCCACCAAGCACCCACATGTCCCCTGTGCCCCTTGGGGTGTCACCGCTGGGGACTCTGTGACTGCCACCAAGCCCCCCGCATGTCCCCTGTGTCCCTCGGTGTCAGCGCTGGGGACTCTGTGACTGCCACCAAGCCCCCCGCATGTCCCCTGTGCCCCTCGGGGTGTCAGCGCTGGGGATTCTGTGATTGCCACCAAGCCCCCCACATGTCCCCTGTGCCCCTCGGGGTGTCGGTGCTGGGGACTCTGTGACTGCCACCAAGCCCCCGCATGTCCCCTGTGTCCCTCGGTGTCACCGCTGGGGACCTCCGGGGACCCCCCCACGCGGGGCGTGGCCTCCCATTCATCCCGCGTGACGTCACGGAGGGCGTGACCAATGGGAGCGGCGCATTGGCCCCGCCCCATGGTGCCACTTAAAGCGGCGCCGCCGCGCGTCCGCCCGTGCGTGTGTCCATCCATTCATCCCTGCCCGGCTCCGGCGCTCTGTCCGTCCGTCCGTCCGTCCTCCCGAGCCATGCGGAGACTCTTCCTCCTGCTGTGCAGCGCCGTGTCCTGCTGCGCGGCGGCGCGGGGCGCGGAGGCGGCGCAGCCCGCGGCGGGAGGTGGGTGAGCGCGGTCCCACGCGGGACCGGGGGAGCCGCGGAGCGGGCTCGTCCCCCGGCGGGGAAGGCGGGCTCCGAGGCGCTTTGCTGACCCTTCTCTCCCGCTGGCTCGCAGATGGCAGCGCCGAGCGTGTGCCGGCGCAGAAGGCGCGGGTGAAGTTCGGGCTCCGCTCCTCGCCGCACGCCGGCGAGGATGGTTGCGCGCTCGCCATCGGCCAGCACCAGCGCCTGGAGGACTGCAAGTTCAACGTGACAGCTAAAACCTTCTTCATCATTCACGGCTGGACGGTAAGTGTGGAGAATCCTGGGCAGTGCTTGGTCTGCCCACTCAGAGAGAGCGAACTGCCCTGCGAGCGGGCTGTGTCTGCAGAACAGTGATTTTCAGGAATTTCTTTGACTGCCTCATCCCTGAAGGTGTTCAAGGCCAGGCTGGACGGCACTTTGAACAAACTTATCTAGTGGAATGTGTCTCTGTCCATGCAGGGGAGTTCAAACTAGATAATCTTTAAGGTCCTTTCCTACCCAAACCATTCTAGGATTCTGTGCATACAGGAATTTGGGAAGACTTCTCATGTTCTGGGCACAATGGTCTCTTAAAAGATGCACCTCTATTGAGATCTCTGCAGCAAAGCGTTCAGGGTCAGGCTTAGGAACTCTGAAATCACCCAACTCATTCATAACCGCTCAAGATAGCTTCATAGCTGTATAAAGTGAACATGGCACTAAAATCCAACTGGCTGACCACTATGAATGTGACACTTGACTTTGACAGGCGCGTGTATAGACCTTATGTACTTGCAGCTGAGTGCCCAGCCCTGACGTCTGCTATGCGGTCTCCTCGATAAAGAAACAAGAGGGCACGCAGACTTTATCGAGCTTTTAATTCTGCATTTGATGAGGCTGAGTATGTGGCGCACAAGGGGACTTATCAGCTCTGCCAGGGCTTACGCAAACCACGCTGCCAGGTCTGGCGAATAATTTTGCAATCCGTCAGAATTTCTGAAACTCTTGAGAAAAAGCGCGATAAGGTGGCACGTAACAGATGCCTCTCCCTCCTGCCCTAAAAGGCAAGTGGGTAATTACAGCCAGAGTCTCCCAAAACCTGTTTTTCTTACTCCGTTGCATGCATGCTCTTACTGCATCGCTTAGAGGTAATGGGGCTTGCAGAGGAGCAGCATGCAGCTGGAGCAGCATATGTAAATGTCATGCTAATAACTTTACTGTGGATGTGTCATCTCGGTCCTGCAAGCTGGAAACTGACACCTGAATCTCTTTCTAGATGAGTGGCATGTTCGAAACCTGGCTTGACAGCTTGGTGTCAGCTCTGCAGGAGAGGGAGAAGGACGCCAACGTGGTCGTGGTGGACTGGCTCTCTCTTGCCCACCAGCTCTACACCGATGCCGTGAACAACACGCAGATTGTTGGAAAAACCATAGCGAGGTTGCTTGACTGGTTACAGGTAGTGCAAGCTAGGAGCAGGCTCTGTTGTAATGCTCGGTGAGGAGGGACTGTTGCACAAGGCTGCAGAGCGTTCACCAGCTCCAAGGCTCACCAGCGGGGCAGGCAGTGCTGTAACACCCAGGGCTTGGCCGGGCGATGGCTCATAGCTGCGGTGCTGCTGCCCTGCCTCCCTGGAGATGCTGCCTTGCAGCGTGCTCGGGTCAGGGGTGCTGCAGTGCTGCCAGTGGTGGCTCAGATTTGGGAGTGCTCCCTGAGCAAGGTGGACTCGGGAGCTGGGCCTGGCAGGAGGGCGGGGAAGGAGAGGGAGAGGTCCGTGGTGCTGCACTTGGCACCTGAGGCCACGGCCAGTGCTCAGCCTGCTGGCAGCTCCCAGGGGAAAGTTTTATTCTTTATGATAAAGAATATCGTAACTGGGGCTGGAGCACGGGGAAACCACAAGTGCCACCCAAAGCATTCCACTTGTCTTGATGAGATACAAAACGAAGCGTGCTTATCTGCCCCCTCCGTCCAGTCTCTTCTTGGGACGGGACTTTATATTCCTGCAGACAGAAGGAGCACCAGATGCACTGAAAGACCGGGGAACCAAACTCTCCTGTTTTCTTTTCCTTGCAGGAAAACCCCCTCTTCAAGCTTGAGAATGTCCACCTGATTGGGTACAGCCTGGGTGCCCATGTGGCTGGCTTTGCTGGTAACCACGTCCACGGCACTATCGGCAGAATCACAGGCAAGTGGCTTTTCAAGCAGTCTCTCCCCTTTCCTTTCTGGCAGTGAGTTTCCCCGAAGAGGCTCGTTTCCTGTATCGCTTCAGTGTTGTTTTGGTGTTACTCTTCCAGAAATGACAAGTTTTCTACTTGTGGCAGCAGTGGAAAGCACTGGTCTCTTCACATGAGTTATAAAAGGGCTTCAGTGAAAAAAAAAATTACCCGGGACAAACTGATCCTGGATTTAGTTGAATTTAAATGTGGGTTTGAAACAAGTCCAGATCAAGCTCTTACTATCCGAATGCTATTCCTCTGAGTGATAGTGTTTTTGCAATTATAGCTCATAAACTAATGGTAGTGAGAGCTATTGGGTGCTCTTTGTCCCACAGGATGTCTGATTTAAAAAAAAAAAAAATCTAACAATTCTAACCCCTCGTTCTGGAAATATCTAAAGGGTTTCCTTCCAGCTCCAGAGGAAAGCTGATATCAACATGTGAGAACTTAGGGCATAGTACAAGGGGTTGCATTAAGGTTTTACATGTGACACTGGCAGTGAGAATTCCACAAAGCCTGGCAGTAAATGTCAGCATTCAGTTTTTCGGGGGCAGTGGGAGGGAACAAACCACCTAACAGGCAAGTTGTAGAAATGCTCTGGAGTGCAGCTTCTGGTTGGGGGTGAGGCTCAGGGGTTAACAGAACATCCCAAACCCATCGTGGGATCTCAGATGCAGGGGTTTCCTGGCTGCTGCTTAAATTGTGTTAGTCCTTCCATCGGTGCAGTCTGAAAACAGACTAAGTGTCACCAAGACAGCTTTGGCTGCCAGCTGGGGTGTTAAACCTCTTCTGGAGCTGTTTGGAGCTGCCTCTTGAATCATCTCTTCACCATGACCTGGTGAAGGCTCTTTGCTGCCAGCGGGCAGGCTGGTCATGGTGCTGCTATTGGGTTGTATTGCCCCGAAAGTGGAGCGGGACATCTTTATTTGTTCCCTCAGGGAGCCCGTGGTGAAGAGATCTTGGGGGACAAGAGGCAGGGATTGTCTGTGTATCGGCTGGTGAGGAGACCTGCCTGCAGCAGGCCTCTGGCTGTATTCTGTATGAAATACCCAATTTCATACCTGTCTCCATGTGTTCTGACTCCAGGCTTGGATCCTGCTGGCCCCATGTTTGAAGGAGTGGACCCCAGCAGGCGCCTCTCCCCCGATGATGCCAACTTTGTGGATGTCCTTCACACCTACACCAGGGAGACACTGGGTGTTAGCATTGGGATCCAGATGCCTGTGGGCCACATTGACATCTACCCCAATGGAGGAGACTTCCAGCCTGGCTGTGGCCTAAGTGATGTCTTGGGAGCCATTGCCTATGGGAGTAAGTTCTCTTTTCCTTTTGCCTCTGCTCGGTGTAGATTTCTCACAAGTGGACTTGGGTTGATGCTGGGGGATGATCTTTTTTTATGAAAGCAAAGAAAACCATTTTCTTCTTCTAAACTGTCTGGAATAAACTTCCAAACTACTTTCCTTCTAAACTACTGGAGATAGTTGCTAGAAACCAGAGCTGCTTTTAGCTCTGAAGCATATTCTCACTCCAACCCCTGATCATAATCTGTGGTCTTATGCTGGGACCAGGATCCTCTTAAAGCTCTCCATGGGGGGGACTAAGTGAGCATCTCTCACTAATGAACCTGAGTTTCTGCTGTTGGAAAACTGTTCGAGTTTGGCCACGCTCAGCTCATGTCGGGCTGCAGAAGGGCATAGCTCACTTTATCTTGTGTGCTGCTGGGGTGACAACCGCTTAAACCAAGCGCATCCCTTGCAACTCTGCCTCCCCAGCAATTGGCGAAGTGGTTAAATGCGAGCACGAGCGGTCTGTGCACCTCTTTGTGGACTCCCTGGTGAACCAGGACAAGCAGAGCTTCGCCTTCCAGTGCACCGACTCCAGCCGCTTCAAGAAGGGCATCTGCCTGAGCTGCCGCAAGAACCGCTGCAACGGCATCGGCTACAACGCCCGCAGGATCCGGCACAAGAGGAACACCAAGATGTACCTGAAAACCAGGGCTGACATGCCCTTCAAAGGTAGGCCTCCCCTCCCGGGAGGAGCACGGCCTCGTCGTGGGAGCAGCAGAGTTGGGGTGGGATGCAGAGGTGGAGGAACGGCATCACCCCAAAACCGCGCGGCTCCGGGCGTCAGTGCTCCGCTGGCACCCGGCTGCTCTGTTGTCCTGTGGCATCACTGCCCTCCTTCCTCCCTGTGGCATCACTGCCCTCCTTCCTCCCTGTGGCATCACTGCCCTCCTTCCTCCCTGTGGCATCACTGCCCTCCTTCCTCCCTGTGGAATCCACCCACCGCAATGCTCTGCCGTTGAGCAGGGCTGCGGTTCACCTGCCGGGCTTGCAAAACTCAACCTCAGGGCAATGTAAGGGCTGGGGGGCCATCCCCAGAGCGGGCCTGCTGCTGCTGTTGTCGTGTAAAAAATCTGTAATCGGTAAGGGCAGGAAAAAGGGATCAGTGCTGTCTCACTAAAGGAAGGGCCTGGTCTTTGCTAGCCAACGCTATTTCACACGGAGCCGTGCTGAGCAGCGTTTCTTTCAGCACAGTTGGTTCCATCTCTGCTCTCCCCTTTCTCTCTCCAGTCTACCACTACCAGATGAAAATGCACGTCTTCAGCTACAAGGGCTTGGGAGAGGTTGATCCCACCTTCTCTGTCACCCTCCACGGCACCAATGGAGTCTCGGAGCCCCTCTCTTTAGAAATGTAAGTCTTTTGTGTTTTTACCTAAGCGAGAGGGCCACAGGGACTACACAGGGCAGCAGCATTCTTTTTCCTCTGCCAACACTGGCCTTGTACCCCAGCCTAGCAGCCCCGCTTCATCACCTTTCAAAAATCTTTTCGTTAAGTAGCTTAATTATAATTTATTTCTGGATGAATTGAGAACATTTCAGTGTGCCCAGTCCCATGTTAGCCTTCTTGGCTCGCTGCTTTTTTGTGTGGGGGGTTTTTTTGTTTGTTTGGTTGGTTTGCTTTTCCCCTCCACCGTTTGGAAGTATTCCGAAATGTCTCTGGAGGTACTGCTGACCTCATTTAGCCTCTCCCAGAAGAAAGACCAGGCACAAACCCCACCTTTGAGCTGTGGAAGGATGGCCAGGCTTAAGGACACAACGGGCTGTGTGGAGCCAGCTCTCTGAGCTCGAGTCAGTGTGATCAGTAATTAACTGGTGACAGTTGAACGTGCAGCACTTGATAAGCTGCAGGGGCTCTGTTAAACTCCTGGCGCGGAACAAAGGAGCACCTGGCATGCTTCCATAAGGAAAAAAATGCCGAGTCTCTGCCTCTCTTCCAGGCTTGATCTAATCGGCCTAAATGCTACGAACACCTTCCTGGTCTATACTGAGGAGGACATGGGTGAACTTCTGAAAATAAAACTCACCTGGGAGGGGACGTCTCAGTCGTGGTATGATCTGTGGAAAGAGCTGAGGAGCTACTGGTACAGGCCCATGAATTCCTCCCAGGAGCTCCACATCAGACGAATACGTGTGAAATCTGGGGAAACGCAACAGAGGTAATGATTGTGCCAGGCTGCATGTGAGCTGGCCTGAAACTTCAACCCAGAATCGAGGGGAAAAAAAAGAAAAAGAAAAAAAATAGCCAGTGTTTTGCATGTGGTTGGCATCCTGAGCTGCCTTTCATTTTTGGTGTCACCAGCTATTTGTCCCTTGTGCTGTAGGAGAGCAGGTTGCTGTCCAGCATGAAGCTACAAACAGGCTTTAAGCAAAACTAGTCACTACAGAGCAGACCTGGGATATTATTTTGCTTTATTTTAAAAAATACTGTGGGGTCCACTGGGGGTTAAATTAATGAGCCTCAAGGGGGTTTAGATTGTACCTGAAGTGTTAAAATACTGAGTGCCAAAAGTAATTTACAGGCTTAATGTGCTGATTTGGCACAACCAGCAGGACCTAAAACTGCAGCCGGTAACATGGTGACACCGACCCCTCAAGCACTGCGTTGCTCCTGCTGGGATCTGGCAAGAGGGTTGGAGCTAGGTGATTTTTAAGGGCCTTTCCAAACCCAACCCATTTCCCAGGATCATAGAATTGACCACAGAATTCTAGCGGAAGGTTCTCTACCTCATGGCAGGGATGATTTTTAAGGCCCCATCCCACCCAAATCATTCTCAGATTCTGTGGTTCTCTGCAAATGGAAAGTTACCTGAGCATCCAAAAAAATTACTAGAGCTGTCAAGCATGTAGCATGGCACTCCCACATCTTCTGTTAATATTGTTCTGAAGGTGACCCAGATCTGTCAAAAAGCAGCAGTTGGCACTGACAATTTCCCACATTTCTCAGAGCTTTGAACAAGCATCACCTGTCGTCCGTAAGGTATTCTGCATCCTGGCTTCTGTGAAACGTAGGGGTAGTAGAAGCAAAGCAAAGGTGCCCAGCTGAAATATTAAAGTAGAAAATAAAATGGCCACTTAATGGGCTGATGGGGTATCAAGATGTTCTGTGGGAAGGATGTCTAATCAAACAACTTGTCCTAGAATTAGCTCAAGTCCATATTACTTGTTAATTGTTAATCATGGAGACAGCAAGTACCTTGACTTCTGATTCCCCCTCCTCCTCCTAGGTTTGCTTTCTGTGTGGAGGACTCCCAGCTAACCAGTATATCTCCTGGCAAAGAGCTCTGGTTTGTGAAGTGCACAGAGGAATGGCAGAAAAGGTATGGAAATCAGTCAGGAGAAATTCTGTATGATGCATGTGGCTTGGCTGGGATGAGTGGAACCTTCTTTTTTTTCTTTTTTTTTTTTCTTTTCTTTTTTTAAGGCTCCCGAAACCTCTTTTTCTTTCGAAAAAGGTAAGGAATTCTAGCCAAAGATTCACAGCTGCCAGACTTAATTTTCATGTACACCGTATCTGCAGCTAAGTGGGAGATATTATCCTCCCTTCTGACCTTGGGTTCTCGTCTTTTACCTTTACATGTTTACTGCCAAATGGGTGTATCGCAGTCCTTGGTAGGTGCTAATGTGAGGTGCCACAATGCCCCAGATCTGTGCAACAGGGGAAAGGTAACCAAGAGTCATCTATTAAGTGCCCTGTAAAAGAGGGGGAAGCTGGGAGGAGTGCAGGGCTCTGCCTCAAAGATCTTTTCGGTCTGGTGGAAGACCTTGAGCCACCAAGAAATCACTTGGGTAAAGTCTGAGCTCAGCTGCACGAGGAAGACACAGGTGAGGACTTGCCAAGGTGTTACAGCCCTGACTCCTACAGCTTCACCTCCAGGCCTGCTGATCTCCTCCGGTTCGGGAGAGTGCCAGCTCTGCCACTGCCGAAGCAGCTCAGCCTTGCTTAACCTCTGGGGGACTTCCTGGACACACAGGACAATCCTCAGAGCATGACTTCCAGAAAGTCTGGTCCCGGCAGTGACAACCTGATTGCCTCGGATGCCTCCAGGCATGTTTTCAATGAATTCCTGTCCATTTGACGAAACTATACTTTCCTTTGGATTCAGCCCAGCCTCTTGCCCTCTCTTAAATTTCAGTTTGTAGACTTGGAGCTTTGTCACTTCTAATCCAGAGGACAAAGTGCTTGTTGGGGCTAGCAGAGCCGCGTGGAAGTCGGGCTTTGCACAGCCCCCCTGGGCAGCAGAGCTCAGCTCAGAAATGCGAGCTGGTCCCATTCCAGATTTGGCAGAAACCACCAAGCTGTGCTGTGCATGGCAGCAAGCAATTCTGTGAATGAAACCGCTGTGCAAAAACTTGTTGCTCTGCCACGAGTCTCGAAAGATCGAGTAAACATTCCTGCAGGTACAATAAAAGGCTGTTTTGATATGCTACTTGGTAACCCCCATAAAACAGAATTGCTGGCAGATGTGCCCTTCCTGCTTGCTCGTGCAGTGCAGCGTGTGCACGAGGCGGAGGAGCTGAGCTCAGCTCCAGCACGCCATTTTTTCTAGGAAGTGATCCTTCCTCCCAGAAATCTTGAGTGATTACTTGCTGTTCAGATCTCTGTTTCTGCCAAGTCAGTGCAAGGTAATGGTTCCCTCCTTGGAGATTGAGCCTGCAAACATCTGTCCATCCCAAATGGAGCTGCACAGGCGGGGTCTAGCACAAGCCCAGTAATTTCTGCTTGCAGTCTGCATAATGTCTGCTGCAGGCTCTCACTGAGTAGCTACTGGGCAAAGTGCAGCTTTGACAGAATAAAACACCAACTGTTGTGCTGTCCAAACCTGTTCCTGGAACTCCATGAGTTCTTAGAAATTCTTCATTACTCTTCTTAACTTCTGCACTTAACTAGGTATCTCTTTTGCTCTCCGTTTTCCCCAGATCTGTCTCAAATCTGCTCTGAAGGCTTCTCTAAAGACTCACAACCAAGCAACCTAGGTGCATGAAGACCACGCAGGTGGCAAGATGCTCTGGGAGAAACCTGGCTTGGTAGCACTTAAAGAAACCAGCTCTTCAGGA
This sequence comes from Chamaea fasciata, assembly GCF_029207755.1. Classification (NCBI taxonomy): domain Eukaryota; kingdom Metazoa; phylum Chordata; class Aves; order Passeriformes; family Sylviidae; genus Chamaea; species Chamaea fasciata. The sequence continues at coordinate 1,253,945 of NW_027094089.1, read as the reverse complement.
CCAAACATCTCGGATTGGACGCAAGAAACTGGGGAGCAACTGATGAACCGTGGTCCTAGACCTAGAACAACTAAAACTCCATTTTCCCTTTCCCAAGGAGCCTGTTTCGTGCATTTAACCTTACACTGACCTGTTACACGCTGCGTTTTCCCTTCCCTGCTCCCATTAACCTGGACTATGGATGAGATCCTCACAGACTGAGACCTCAGCAATGATCTTCTGGTCTGCCTGCCAGTGGAGTTGAGAAGACAAATAACCATGCTTAACTGCCTGTCAGACTGCGGGTGACTGAGCTGCCAAGAACAAATTAGCACCTAGGGTAGGAGTTGCCATGGTCCTGTAGCACTGCGGGCTGTGGGAAGGTGAGACCGGCGCAGGTCATGTGTGGGGTTGTCCAGGGAAGGGCTGGGGATAAGCACAATGCCACTTAACTTCAAGCTGTCCTTTGCTTGCCTTAAAAATAGTCCGTTCTGATACTGCAATGTCTATTCGCCTGACATATGGCCTGGTGAGAAGAGCAGAGCTCCGTCCTCTCCCTGTGCCTGGGGCAGGACTCGGTGCAGGTGGTGGTGGTGGTGGTGGTGGTGGCAGCTGCCCCTCTCTGCTTGGTCAGTGTCACTGCAGGGTCAGTCCCCTCATCTGCCCAGTCCCACCCGCAGATCCCTTTTTGAGGGGGCAGAGAGCAGCTGCCCTTGTACTGACCACAGGGTTGGAGGAAGGCAGTGCACCGTGCTGCCCCGGGAGAGCTCTGCACCACTCCTTTTAACTGCTGAGAACGTGCTCCCCTCTGCTCAGAAGCTGTTGTAGTACCAATGCATCCCTAAGACCTTATTTTTGAGTACAGTGCCAAACATCCTGCCCTCAATTCCCACAACACCCCCCCCGGTTGGATTTCCTGGTCCCAGGTGATCTTGGCTTTGCTTTGAGTTGGACAGACTCTACAGCTGTCCTGTTTGCAACAGCAGAGTGGGCCTTGTCAGTTGGTGAAATAGATTTTGTTTTGGTTGCTTGCTTTTTCCTTTCTTTTTTTTTTTTTTCTCCCTTTTTTTTTTTTTTTTTTTGTCTTTCTGGTAGGAGAATTGGTATAACAACCCTTGAGCTTTTGGCGTGCAGAAAGGCAATCTCAAAAATGGTGTTGCCAGGTGGTGCACTGAGTTCTGAAGTCTTAGCAAGTCCTTCTGAGGCCTGCAAATCTCTTCAGCCTTTGTAGAGCTTCACTCCAGCCAAAGCAAGCACATTTGGGGATATTTTTTCATGGTTTTATGAAAAGACTTTGATAACTGAAGCCTTTGGTAAGGATCTGTGACTTGTTGCCATGCCATCCTTAGAGAAGTTTCAAAGCCCTATTTGTATATTGTGGTTTTTGTATGACTTAAAAAATAATTTATTTCTCATATTGTATATATGTAAAGTTTTAAACGTTTTGGTTTTGAGTAACAGTTTTTATAAGCCTTGAGATCAAAAATAAAGGGCTTTGTAAAAATCAGTGACGTCTTGTTAATGATCACAGAATCATTTAGGTTGGAAAGACCCTCCAATAACACTGAGCCCAACCCTGCCCCCAGCACTGCCAAGGCCACCACAGACGCGTGGCACCAAGTGCCACATCCTCACACCTCCAGGCACGGGGACTCCACCACTGCCCTGAGCAGCTGTGCCACGGCAAGACAACCCTTTTCATGAAGAAATTTTCCCTAATTTCCAGCCTAAACCTCCCCTGGCCCAGCCTGAGGCCGTTCCCTCTCCTCCTGTCCCTGTTCCCTGGGAGCACAGCCCGACCCCCCGGCTGTCCCCTCCCGTCAGGGAGTTGTGCAGAGCAGTCTACCAAAAGCCTTGACATTCCTTGCCAGAACAGCTGTCTATGACTTTCTCGTTCCTCTCTGCAGGTCCCTGAGACCTTCAGCCAGGTGCAGCACCCTCCTTCCTCCTCCTCCCCAGCCCTGCTGTGTTGCCAAGGCCAAGCTGTTCTCTCCGTGCCCCCACCACTGAGGGCTCTCAGGACTGGGGCAAAGTCACTCTGTATCTACAACTGCCCCGTAGAGATTCCCCTGATAAAACATTTGGGGAGGGGGGTCACGGAGATGCTGCCAGGGCTGGAGCCCCTCTGCTCTGGAGCCAGCCTGGGACACCTGGGGCTCTTCAGCTGCACAAGAGAAGGCTCCAGGGAGAGCTCCCAGCCCCTGCCAGGGCCTCAAGGGGCTCCAGGAGAGCTGCACAGGGGCTGGGGACAAGGCCTGCAGGGACAGGACAAAGCGGAATTACCATAAGTTGAAGGACAGTAGGCTTAGGTAAGGTATTAGGAGTGAATTCTTTGCTGTAATGGTATTGAGGCCCTGACACAGGTTTCCCAGAGAAACTGTGGCTGCTCCATCCCTGGCAGTGTCCAAGACCAGGCTGGACAGGTCTTGGAGCCGCCTGGGATAGTGGAAGGTGTCCCTGCCCATGGCAGGGGGTGGCACAGGATGGGCTCTGAGGCTCCTTCCAACCCAAACCCTTCTGTGGTTACCAGTTTATTTGAGCTTTATCCCAGCAGTGAGGACATGATTTCTCACTTCTAGTACCGTCATCTTTTTTCTTTCCTTTTTTTTCCTTTTTTTTTTTTTTTTTTTTTTCCTTCCCCAGCAGAGTTTCAATATCAGAAAATCGAAATCCATCTCCAGTTTGCAGTAGAGGAGTGTTCTGGCTGCCCATTCCCCACGGTGACCATAAGCCACGTTCAGCAGGGAGCCCTACCAAAACCACCAACCTTTCCTTCCTGTGCCACTTTCTTTCAGACACGGCAATGCCACTGCTGCTGTTGGCTGGGGAAAAGCAGGATTTTGTGTTACTTTCCATGGTTGTTGCAGTGAGCACTGCGGACTCTGGAAAGACCATTGCTGCTGTGCCAGGCTAGTCAGGACAAGTTCAAACTCCCTCTCTTCCTTTGATTTCTTCCATTAATTCTTTTTTATTTCTCCATTAAATGTCACTTATGCTTTGCCTGAAATGCCTCACCTTTGCCTGTAGTTCACTAACAGACCCATTGGTGAGCACTTCTAAGAAAACTTACCCAAACCTAATCACTAACTGAGTTTTCCCAGCTTTTCCCAGCAGCCACACCACCGAATTTAAAGGGAAGCCTCTTATTGTGCGCTGCCTGCGCCTGACACAAATTGATGGCACAAATCCAGCAGCAGCAGAAGGACTCTGCAAACAGAGTAAATACCTCTGAACTGAGGAAGATTTGCATGAAATTACTTAGTTAACCTTTCCCCGTGGAAAGCTCAGCAGTGCCTGTCTGCAAGGAAAACTACCCCGGTGGATTTGGCAGAGAGCTATTTGGTGCTTGTAGGGCCCCTGATCATCCTGCACCCCAGAGCTGGAGCTGTTTTCTGATGTGTTCCTGTGGGGCTCCCTTCCACCCTCTGCAAAGTGTGTTGAGGGGGGGGGAACTAACACCAGAAGTCATTCCAGATATCTGGAACTCATTTTTTGGCTGCTACCCCGTGGACACAGCTGCAGCACGAGGGCTGGTGCCTCTTGCAGGGTGAGTCTCCTGCAAGGACAAGCAGGAGCTGGCCTCTAAAGGGAAAGGGGAAAGAATACAAGCTCACGAGAGAGGAGAAGCAGGCTGCAGCTCTCTCTTTCCCACCTGCGGGCATCCTCTTCAGGCGTCTGTCCCTACACACAGCAAATGTTGGCACTGAAATGCATCACTCCTGCTGTTCCACATCTTGAGGAATCACACCTGCTGGCATCCCTGCACAGCTCCCCTAGCTGGGACTTCAGTTGTGCACTAGATAAGTGAGAAAACAAACAAAAAAAGAGGGTATTGTTTAAGTGGGGCTTTTTTGTTTTGTTTTGTTTTTTAAAGTTTCCAATGAACTTAGAAAATTTTTTTTTAGCTCTCTAAGGAATTTAGTCCTGGCAGAGCAGACACATCCCAAATCTGTGCCAGGCAGGGCTGAGGCTGGACCACTGTGTCCCCAGCTGCCTGGCACCCCTCCCCCAGGTTTCCTTGGGGTCACTTTTTCACAGCCACTGCATTCAGCCCCAAGAGCTGGGTCCCCTCAAAGGTCAGGCTGTTCTCTGAGGAACAATAGGACCAGAATGGGGGATGTTTTATAACCCTCCTCAACCCCCAACCAGGGCTGCCCCAGCCTCACAAGCGGCAGCAACTGAGCACTGTTTCACCAATTACCATAAAATCAGAGCGCCATAGAATCCCAGCGGTTTAAGGGACCTAAAATTCCAACTCGTTCCAAACCCCTGCCACTGGAGGCATCTCTAGGGACGCCTTCCACTGTCCCAGGCTGATCCAAGCCCAATCCAACATGGCCTGGAACACTTTCAGGGATGCAGGGGCAGCCACAGCTGCTCTGGGCACCCTGTGCCAGGGCCTCCCCACCCTCACAGCCACCAATTCCTTCCCAAAATCCCATCTGGCCCTGCCCTCTGGCACTGGGAAGCCATTGCCCGTGTCCTGTCCCTGCAGGCCTTGTCCCCAGTCCCTGTGCAGCTCTCCTGGAGCCCCTTGAGGCCCTGACAGGGGCTCTCCCAGCCTGTCAAGCCCATCCCAGCATCCCTCTTTGGAGGTGGTTTGAACATGAAGTCCATTTGGAGTGTGCTGCTCCCTCATTTCCCAGCGTAATGCCTCCCTTTGGCAGTGCTCTGAGGTGGCTTAGCGGAGGTCCCCAAAGCAGGTGGGGCCAGCTATCTCACCCAAACCACAAAATCTGGCCACAAAAAATCTGTTTGGGATGAAAAAGACCATCCAATCCTTTCCAGAACAAGGACAGCACGTTTCTCGCTGGCTTCCCAAACTGAAGCTGTGACCCAGCCTCACTCCAGCAAGTAAAGCTTTCCAAGTGGCCCCCAAGATCAGCCTCACCAAGAGATGGCTGTGGCTGTCCAGGAAACCCAAGATCTTGCCCCTCAGCATGTGCAAACGAGTTGTAATTTTACGCCTGTTCCAATGCTGGATATTCTAACAAAAATTACACAGCTCATCGCCTTCCCAGCAGTCTCGTCCAGCCCAGGAGAAAACACAAAGGCTCTGGCAACTTCTGCACATGGATGCGAAGGCATCAGACACCTCATGCTGTCCAGAGGGATGGGTAAAGCAGCTCGAGCCAGAACCGACCCAGGTTTAAAACTAAAAATCAGATCATTTCTATTGCTCAGCGTTTGGGTTTTTTCCGGTCTCTGTCCCCTCTCCTCCGGGTTGTTCTGCAGCTGTTTCAGAAAGCTTCAGGGCATTTATGGCGATCTGTATAAAGAAGTGTCTTGGTTTGGAAAAGACAGGTGTCTGCCAGGGAAAGCTGGAGTTTCCTTTGGAATGGAGAATGTAAACCCCTTCCCTCCAAATTATTATAGTTTTGCAATTAAGGGCCTTCAGGCAAAGATTTGGGATTAGGAATAACAGCTCTTTACTGGGAATATTAAAAAAAAAAATACAAACGTAGTAAAGAAAGCAAGCAGACAAACAAGCAATCAAAAAATCCTAGAAACCCTGAAAGAGTCAGAATATAACCTGACAACCCGGTGGCAGGGTGCAGGAAGCAGTCCAAATAAATCCTCCTGGAGTGACAGATGTGGTTCTGTTGGAGCAGAGATGTTCCTGTAGAAGGGTCCAGAGATGGTGAGATGGGTGCAGTCTTTCCTCTGGGAAATCCAATAATAAAAACAGGCTGCACTGCTGGTCTGAGTCACAGCTTTTATCCAGATAGGAATGCTTGGCTCCTCCCCCTGGGTGGAGCATCTCCCGATGGGATGATGTAATTGTTTTGGCCATGCAGTGAGCCTCGATGGCCCATTAACAGCAGATATCCCCTGGAGTGAGGATGGGTCGTGGAAGAGATAAGGAACATTGCTCCACCTGGTTTTTAACAGCTGGCCCATTAACAGAACACACCTGCCCCCTCCCTCCTGGAGTTAAATGAAAAAAAAACAACACCTCTTCAACTGGTTTCAACAGACCGGGAATAGAATACATGCATTTGGTGAAAAATTGCGAACCAAGACAGGAAGGCACAAAATGGGAACTTTCAGAGTCCCCTTCTTCTGACCTGACTTGTAATAACATTGAAAAATGAGGAAAAAGGACCAATAAAACAAGACTTTTCAGGCCATGCTGTTCCGCCTCTCTTCGTTCCGTAAACAGGCGAAGCAGCTCAGAGAAACTAAGAAATTACACAAGACTTGGACAAAATCTTAACACAAACACGGTTGATTTTTCTCCCCCTCCTTTCCATGTGGCTTTCCATACCTTGTTTTCGGCTGACAACAGACATGTCCTACAAAGTTGTGAAGGAAAAGGCCACACCAGCTTGGCTGGAGCTAGGCAGGTGTACTGAAACAATCGTACTCCCATGCCATAAAACCTGCAGGTGTTAATGAGGAGAAGATCCTTGCTCTTCTCTTGCTATGGAACAACCAGACCTGTCATTGAACAACCCATCAAAGACACTCCATGGAAAAGCTGGACCACATTTTATTCACGCATAGCAACGGACAGAATACCCAGTGATCTCAACATCAGTTGGGTGACAAGGCTTAAAATTTATCTCTAAATTTCAGACTGGTGGATCTGGGTGGTTTGCAGATGACTAAGTTCGTTCAAAAACCTCGCTGCTGTTTTTGCAAATAGTTTATTAGTTTTGTCTTTATTGCTGAGGAAAATGAATCCATTCAGACTCAACAAAACCCACAGATAGCAGAAGAGATTAACAGATTTGCCTTAAACACTCTCCAGGAGTCAGTGAGAGAGAGAAAATCCAGATGCCTTAACCTTGGTTAACAACTCAGCACACAAACCTAAACCAATGTTCATGGTCTTCTGAACAGTTTTCACCCAAAACAAATAGTTGAAGAGTTTCTTTTGGTTACAAGAGTTTTCTTCTACTAGTCCAGTCTGGTCTAATATGGTCAAATCCACATTAGGTTAATGAAGGTAAGTGAATGAAACTGCAAATTCAAAGGGAGAGAAGGCCACAGAGATGCTGCCAGGGCTGGAGCCCCTCTGCTCTGGAGCCAGCCTGGGACACCTGGGGCTCTTCAGCTGCACAAGAGAAGGCTCCAGGGAGAGCTCCCAGCCCCTGCCAGGGCCTCAAGGGGCTCCAGGAGAGCTGCACAGGGACTGGGGACAAGGCCTACAGGGACAGGACACAGGCAATGGCTTCCCAGTGCCAGAGGGCAGAGATGGATGGGATTTTGGGAAGGAATTGGTGGCTGTGAGGGTGGGGAGGCCCTGGCACAGGGTGCCCAGAGCAGCTGTGGCTGCCCCTGGATCCCTGGCAGTGTCCAAGGCCAGGTTGGACAGGGCTTGGAGCCACCTGGGATAGTGGGTGGTGTCCCTGCTCATGGCAGGGGGTGGCGCTGGATGAATTTTACTGTCCCTTCCCACCCAAACCATTCCATGGCTCCGTAACACTCTGTCATGGTGGACCATCCATCCCCAGGAGAGCAGCAGCATGCTTGATCACTGGATGTGTTTCCCTTGACGATTTTTGTAACCAAAGCCAAGTCTGCAGAAGCAGGGACATGAGAGCTTTCCCGGGAGCTGTGTCTGCAGAGCTTCCTCCTTGTCTCAGGATCACGGAGCAGCCGCTGTCACCCGGGTTCGGGGTCACCCAGCGGGGCATTGCCCAGCAGGACCTCGGCTCAGGGCACGCACGAGTGCTCCAGCTGGGCCTCCTTTGAAATCTGAAGGAGTTTTCCCTTGGACCTCAGCAGAGGTTTGGTGCATTCTAACTCACGGAGAGATGCTGGTTCCAGGAAGGGCAAGGAAGCCGAGCTGAAACACCCAGGTGAGGAGCCCGCTCCGGGGTGTGCAAGACTGGTTATGAAAGGCACAAATCTAGAGAAACTAAAACTCTGTACATGTTTTTGCCCCCTTGCTTCTGCTCGTCATCCTCAGTTATTGACCTAAATTTCTGTCTGGAGTCCAAGTCACACGCTGCCTCCAAGCCAGCTCCAGTAACAAGATCAAAGCCCTGACCTAGACCCATCCTCTGTTCTGGCCAACAGCTACTTAACAGGACACGATGAACTTTATATCCAGTTCATCTTTACAGGGATGAGCCAAAGGAGGCTCTCGTTTTTCAGTCTGGTCCAAAGATCCTCAGTTAACTTTTGCTGCCCTGTAATGTTTCTGTTTAAAGTTGTTTGCCCCTCCCAACTGGAAGACAAAAAGAAATAAGTGGAGAAAACCTGACAGCTAGATGGGCGAAGCAACGAAGCTGATTGTGCAAATGGAATGCTGCCAAATGATCCGGAAAAAAATGAAGAAAGGGAAAGACAAAAAAAAAAAATCAGAATTTTCTTCTAACTCTATTACAAGTGATTAAGTAGTGAGGGGAAGCAAGGACAAAACCAGATAGTCTTACGATATTTAAATAAATACTGTTTCCTTAAGATAATAATCACTAATACTGGAAATAACCGGAAAGGCAACCAGAAAAAAAAAATCCACTCTTCCATTTACACTAAAATTGTATGTTAAAGAAACCCCAAACATTTTAGCGAAGACTGTTTTAATTCAAATCATGTGCTCTACCGATCATTGAAGCCAAAGCCAAGCTCTGCTCTTCATCATTAATGTCCAAAAACCATTTAGAAGACAGATTTTTAGATAATTTTGCATAATCACTATCTGTGAAAGAAAACCTGTACCCATATTTTCCATTTGCATCCTTGGGATGGCTCCCACCCATGATCCACTCCCTCTCCCCAGTAGATTCAAATCCATGTTCCTCATTGCTTTTCCTTCCAACTTTTAGAAGAATTGGCCCTGTCCACTGCTGCCTAATTTAGAGAATCAGTGAGCTCATGTTTGTCCTCCAAAGGATCAATATCTGCACCCAAATATGAGCTACTCCTCTCAGGTGAGAGCCCACCTGCAGAGCCGCCCCAGCCCTGGCTCCAACAGCACAAGGACGTGGAGCTGCTGCAGCCAGTGCAGAGGAGGCCACGGAGATGCTGCCAGGGCTGGAGCCCCTCTGCTCTGGAGCCAGCCTGGGACACCTGGGGCTCTTCAGCTGCACAAGAGAAGGCTCCAGGGAGAGCTCCCAGCCCCTGCCAGGGCCTCAAGGGGCTCCAGGAGAGCTGCACAGGGACTGGGGACAAGGCCTGCAGGGACAGGACACGGGCAATGGCTTCCCAGTGCCAGAGGGCAGGGCCAGATGGGATCTGGGGAAGGAATTGGTGGGTGTGAGGGTGGGGAGGCCCTGGCACAGGGTGCCCAGAGCAGCTGTGGCTGCCCCTGCATCCCTGGCAGTGTCCAAGGCCAGGCTGGACAGGTCTTGGAGCAGCCTGAGATAGTGGGTGGTGTCCCTGCCCATGTCAGAGGGTGGAAAGAGATGAGCTTGGTGGTCCATTTTCACCACAACTGCTGAGAAGCAATCTCACAGCACAGAGCTTGACCAAGGGTAACCCATATCCCAACCCTCTCCAAGTCCTGAGTTCCTCCTTGTCTTCTTTCCCCACGTGTGTGCAGCCTGCCCCGGATGCAGCCCCTGGAATTCTCTGAGCGTTTTGCCTGTCCTCAGCTGGGCAGTGGAGAGGTACAGAAGAGTATTCAGAGCAAGCTTTGAGGACGAGTTTCTCCTGCTGGGGAGCAGGAAACCCAGGAGCTCACAGCACCTGTAACAGCCAGGTAAGATTATGACATTGCCTTAGCAAGCTGGTCTCCCAGCGTCCCTGCATCTCAGGGCTATGCATCAAAGCAGTTGAGATCAGGAAAATTACTTTATATGGTTTTTTTTTTTATTAAACAGGGATAGACCACCATCTGGTCCCTGCCTTTAACCTTTCTGTTCTGGGGATGCTGGAAGAGATGCAGCCCCAGTACAGAGGCACTCAGAGCTTTATCTCCACCTGCATCCTCTCCTAGGACCTCTCGGGAGAAACACATCTGGCAGCCCACCTCACCTGTGTCTCATAAAGGAAACCATCTCTGCTGAGCTTCCAGAGAGAGGTGTAAGGCACGGGTGGGCAGAGGACACACGTGCATTTGATGTCCCCCTTGCCTGGGTCACGCTGCTGCTGGCCCACAGTGATCACCTGTGAACCCAGTGGAGTAAAAGCCCTCCAGGCAGTGTGGAATTTCCCACCAGGAGCTGTGTTAGCAGCAGCAGGGCATGGTGCCCTCAGCCACGGTGGAGGCCACCAGAGTTCCAGGCTGTTTGCCAAGGATCAACCCTCCTGTCACTGGAAGATGCTGTAGGAGCCAAGCAACACATTCCAAACCTCAAAGGAAGTTACAGGGCTCCCTCCTTGATGACTCTGCGGCTTGAGCATCCCGAAGAAGCAGCTACTGCTCATGGCAGGATCTGCCATTCCTGGGAGGTTGCTGAGTTAGGCTGGGCCCGCAGTGCTGGTTCCTGTGCTCTGGGACACATCAGCAACTTGGAAGGATGTACCTTCCCAAGGCACATCCCGTGTTCTTCTGAGCCACCGTCTGCTGGTGACCTTACCATCATATCAGCCCTTACCTAAACCTGTGGTCAGTCTGGGAATTTAGGTTGAAGGACTGTGTCCTCCCCCAGCTCGGCGGGGATCTGCAGTGGTTGTACAGCAGCGGGGCTGTGGTCTCTGATCACTCCATCAATCTGACTTTTCTGTAAAGCCAGGATGAAGCCACCTGCAGCACCTGCTTTACACCAGCCCTGGGCCTGGCCAGAGAGGTGGGACAGCTGCTCACTGCCAGGGCCGAGCCGGGGCTGGTTTACACTTTGGGAGATGGGCACACCAGCAAGCCTGTTTGTTTGTAAACCAAGGATGATTTATTCCTCTAAGTAATTCAGCGTCCTTCGGACGGCACACGATGTCAGACCCATTCAGCAGCCCTTTTATTTATTATTTTATTCCTGCATAATCCATGCTGCAGACAAAGAGGCACATTGTTCTTCTCTGGCTGACAAACAAAAGCTGGGGGTTTTTTTATAAATTCCTGCTGTGTTGTTTTCTCCCAGTTTTGCTGTATCAGCTTTTAACTTCCATTTAAAAAAAAAAAGTATTATTTTAAAAAGAAGCAAATTTTGTTTTTGTAATCCAGCTGCATTACCTCCTTATGCAGTTTCAGCAGCATTTTCTGTTCCAGTGGCCAGGAGGCTGTTTGTGCCAGCCTATCCAGACTGTCTTGCCTAAAACACTGTAGTTTTAATGGGACTGGACTCAAGAAACAAACCAAAGGACGAAATCCAGGTTTGGGCGTGTACCGATGTAGTTTTGCATCCTGCTTTCAGGGGGAAAAAATTGTAGAATCCCAGAGTGGCTTGGGTTGGAAGAGAGGTTAAAAATTAGGTCATTCCATCCCCCTGCCATGGGTAGTGACACCTTCCACTAGACCAGGTTGCTCCAAGCCCTGTCCAGCCTGGCCTTGGACAGTTCTAAGGATGGAACAGCCACAGCTGCTCTGGGCACCCTGTGCCAGGGCCTCCCCATCCTCACAACCAGCAATTCCTTCCCAATATCCCATCTAACCCTGCCCTCTGGCACTGGGAATCCTTTCCTCCTTGTCCTGTCTTTTCAGATCCTTATACAAAGTCCCTCTCCAGTGCTTCTGTAGTCCTCCCATGTACACTTGTTAAGATGGAGCAGCTGGGGCTCACATGATTGCAGATTTTAGGAGAGGTTACCTTGAATTTTGTGAAGTGATCCACTGCCCCACGGCAGAAAGTTCTGGGGAAAGTCGCGAGAGCCAACAAAAACTCCCGGCGCTTGTTAAACTGCAGACGATCTCTGCACCCACTGCAGTGAGAGTTGACCTGTTGCAAAATGCACACCAAACATCCCCCTCCTGGCCACTGGACTCTTGTTGCCTCTTCAGGGTCTCTGGAGATGATGCTGAAGCAATCACAGCTGGGTATTATTTTGACTGGTTGGCTGACCACAAGAAGGGTGTGTGGCTATAGCACGGAACTGGAAAGTAGATCCAAAGTTGGCCATCGGCACTGATACCCAAGGGCAACCCAAAGGTCACAGGCTGGCATGGAGACACCAAATGCTCTCTAAACCCCTTGGAAATCTGCTCAAAGCAGACCATGAGGTTGCTGGTCTCTGTTCCTGCAGGGTGCTTGGTACCTACCCAAGTCCTGAGGCCAAAAATCCCTCAGCAGCATCCCCATAACTCACTGTGCTCACTGCACCTGCTGCTCACAAGGACAGGTGAAACTGCTCTGGGTTTGGGCATCAGCTGCTTGCTGATGTGTGAGGTGGGAAAGGCCATTACTAGCTGCCCAGCCAGGCTGAATGTGGTTTTCAAGGGTGAAATCTGTTTAACGACAAACATTTATGCTGGCTCCATCTTGATCTTGTGGTTTTTCTTTCAAGTGAAAGGCTGCTGGGTCTGAGACAATTCTGTTGCAGATGCACAGCAAACCCAGGACAGTTGTTGAGTGTATGAAAGTTCCCAAGGGATGTTTTATGATGTGCCAAGAGTGACCCCAGCCACCCATGTGGCAATCCTGCACACATCTGAGTGCAAGCACAAGTTAGAATAAGGAGAAAGGCCCCTCGGCTCCATGTAAAACATCAAGAACCAACGTTGGCCAAGGGTGAAGAAAAGGGCATGCTTATTGTGGCAAGGTTTTTCAACAGTAGGAGAACATTATCGGAGCTCCCACCTCCCTGGAATCCACCGAATAAACAGTCCCTGACTCTGGGTCACCAAGGGCTGGCTTTAAATTCCCTGTTTCTGGGGACAACCCTGTCCCCAGCGTGTTCCTTGCGCTCTCGAGAGAGCACAGCAGAAAACTGCTGATGCCCCTCATTACTCCTGTAAAGCCGCAGGACAACCTCCCACCTCTCACTGGAGTGAAACCAACTTGCTCCGCTCATCCATGAGCAGACTCCTTGGGCAACAGCCCAGGGATGTGATCCCCAAGCTCCGGGAGCCTGGTAGTACTCAGGCTGGGGGGCAACAAACTGGAGGAGCCATTTGCTACCAGATTGCAAGGGGAAGCCAAAAACAAGTGACAGACTAACTGGGGACAGAGCAACTCTCCACAGACCCTTGGTGTTCCTGAGCAGTCCCCGGAGGACCAGCAGCACCGAAAAACACGCGAGGCAATTTCCAGCTCAGCCACTTTCCAATCACATATAAAGTTCAGAGAGGACAAAGAAACAAAAGAAGAAACTCTGAAAGGAGAGCTTGCTCAGTAAAACCACAGATAAAATGCTTTTCTCTGCCAGTGACGGTACCACTAGGGTGGTGCTATATTGGCGCGTTTCAGGGTCCTGAAGAACTTCTAAGGTGTTCATGTTCCCAAGGAAGAAGGGGTCAGACTGGGCTCCTCTGGACTGTTCACTGTGCACACCCAGCCTTGCAGGGGATGTGTCCTCCCTTGGTGACATCCCCTTTGTATTCATCATTTGCTGCTATTGCGTCCCTCATTCTTCAAAACCCTCAGAAACCAAGTCTAAGGTGACAATACTCCCTGAACAAAGGCCTGTTCTACAGCAGAGGAGAGCATGCCATATCTAAAACTGAGCCCCCGGACCAGTTCTCCAGCATGTTTGCAAGAGCTCCTGTGGGAACTCAGCGTTTTATGGACTTTGCGGTGGATGCTTTCCCTTCTCCAGAGACAAGAAGCACAGGTTTTACACAGGCTTTTCCGCATATACAAGAATTTCTGTTTTGGAGCACCCCAGATTTCCAGATCTGTAGATAAATCCTTCTCTCTAGCCTGTGCTCACCTGCTGCACTGGGCTTGGACTGAAAAATCAACCCTTCCCTGATCGCTTTCATGCAGCTCCTGGAAAAGCTGGACACTAAAGCAGGTATCAGACCACTGTTGACCCTGCCTTTGGTGTGAAAACCAGTGATTTCAGGTTATTAAATAGGCGTTTTGACTTCCACCAGATGCTTGTCATGCGCCACAAGGGTCCTGCCCCTGGCTGTCAGCATCTGGGACAAAAAGTGAGCACGGGACGGGTTTTGGAATGTGTGGCTGCTTTCAGCTCTGGCACAGTAAAAAGGGAAAGCTCCACACATGGACCTTGTCTAAGTTGTCAGCATCCTGTGGAATGTGGGCTGAAGAGCTGAGTATCCATCTACCTATTGATACACTCACTAGTTTTAAAAAAAAACCAAAACAGTAAACCTGATAACTCCCCTGCAGTTTCTATGCTGAAGTTTTTATGCTGAAGCTTTTACATTTTTCGGAACAAAACCCCACAAAAAAATAACCCTCACAAAACCACAGCCATCACTCTCAACTCTCCAGCTCTTATAAGAGCAGAATTTTAAATCCAATTTAAATGCTTAAGATGAAATTTTAAGCATCGGTTAGATCAAACTTAAACACAGAGGATGTAGTAGCCAACTGTTTGGAATTTAACTGAGGCTTCTCCAACTCACCCAAATTGTCCCCCACTTAAAATCTTACGTATGGATGTTTGGAACAGCTCCAAAAGCATTAGCAATTTCCACACAGTACAAAGAGAATTTCCCAAAGCCAGAATCTTACCTAGACATATTGCCTTTACCTACTAAAACCATCATTTCCCCAAGGCATGCACAGGATTTCTTTTGCAAATATCTCCTACGTGGCAACAGGGTAATAGCGCCAAATCCTCTCTCTGCTTTTTTGACACAAGAGAGTTCCCCAATGGTTTGGTTATGGAACCGCAGAATTGTTCTGGATGAAAAAACCCTTTCAGACCATCGAGTCCAACCACCCCCAGCACTGCCCAGGCCACCGCTGACCCATGTACTGGGGTGCCACATCCACACAACTTTTAAATCCTGCCAGGGATGAGGACTCCATCACTGTCCTGGGCTGCTGTTCCAGGGTTGGACAGCCCTTTCCATGGAGAAATTTTTTCTTCATGTCCAACCTAAGCCTCCCCTGGCCCAGCCTGAGGCCGTTCCCTCTCCTCCTGTCCCTGTTCCCTGGGAGCACAGCCCGACCCCCCCGGCTGTCCCCTCCTGGCAGGGAGCTGTGCAGAGCCACCAGGTCCCCCCTGAGCCTCCTTTTCTCCAGGCTCAGCCCCTTTCCCAGCTCCCTCAGCCTCTCCTGAGGCTCCAGCCCCTTCCCCAGCTCCTGTGACCAGGGTTGCCTCAGCACAGCAAGGAAACAACACTTTTCTCTTGGCTTTTTACCCACTGCTGGGTATTTGTCACCTGCAGGTAAGACCAGCTCCTCACTAAGACAACGAACTGCTCTGCCTTGGCAGCAGACTGGGAGTGGGAGGAAAACCCCTTGTTTTCAATTTTTCGAACAGGCAAAGATCAAGCAAAAAATTAGCTAATAAAATCCTCTGTGTTACATGGAAAAAAAAAAAAAAAAAAAAAAAAAGAGAGAGAGAAGAAATATTGAATAAATTGTGTCAGACACTGTAGCACCTGAACCCTATTTGCTACCAGAGATAACAAGATAACATACTTTTCTTTGTATCTCAAGCCAGTGTTGGCTTTTTCAAACCAGATTTCCAGAGTCTGGCTGTGCAATATGATATTTTTCTCTACCAAGCTGAAGGACAAGCCATTTTTCCCTCATCTGGAAACAGCTGGCAGCAACATACTCTGCCTTTATGGAGTACTTTTAATCTTGGGTGAAGTGTTTATGGACCGTGGGCCTTGTTCCACTTTCAGCTGCATCTGTGCAAGCTCGTGCTTGGCTGGGAGGGAGATAAATTAAAGGAGGGCAGAAATCACTGCAGTGTGTGCAACAACAAAACAAGAATTAACTCCATATGAAGCCCATTTGGCTCTGGCAGGGCTTATTTGTTTTCTCTGTGTTTTTCTTTACTCCTGCTGCTCAACGTGAAGGGAAGATAAAGAGATGGCTGTAGGCCGCCTTGCATAATAGAGCAGAATTTATTCCGGAGGATTTCATTGGTATGGGAAAGAGAATAGGTCTTGGAGGCTTTAAAATAGATCAAAATCCCATCTTTTCAGGTGCTGTACAGGTAGTCACTGAATAAAGAGCCAGGGATCTGGCAGGGAACACCCTGCATAAACCAGCCGAAGCTCCAGAGCAAGCAAGGTGAATTAGTCAGGTCACAATACCCATCAGTGGCTTCCAGATCTCTGCAGTACCCCCTAAATACCTCTGCAGAGATGCTCTGGATAAATTATCACCCCCAGGAAGCACAGCTTCCCTCCAGGCAGTCTCGAGAGCTTGAGGCCTGTCCCTGAACCAAAACCCTGTATAAAACTTACACACCAGATGATATTCCTGAGCCACCAAAGTTCTCAGGAGTGATTAGGAAAAGCTGCCTTCAGCTCCAAGCTCGGGCTCATTTCCCTGGCGGGACTCGGTGCTCCTTGTGGATCTGGAGTGATGAACCCTGTGTGCGAGGCACCTGCTTCCTCACAGCTGCCCTGCTGACAGCCAGGCCTCCAGGGGCTGATCCCTTGGGGCTTTTGCAGAGGCTGAACATCTGCCAACACCTGCACTCACCTAGAGGGGCTCTGTTCCTTCCAGAGATCTCCCGGCGTGTTCACAGGTGGGTACCAGGAAGAACACCTTCACCAAAGAAGAACGTTTCTTTCCCCAGATCTGTATGGGTTTTTAGACGAAACAGAATCATAGAATCATCAGAGCTGGAAGGCACTTTAAGATTATTAAGCCCAACTGCCACTGTAACCCATAAAACACACCTCTCAGTGCAGATCCTAACTCCTCCTTAACACCTTTCAGGGATGGTGACTCCGCAAACTGATCCAACGCCTTACCATTGTAACAGTGAAAAAATATTCTCTAATATCTAGTCTGAATCTCCCCTGTCTCAGCTTAAGGCCGTTTCCTCTGGCCCTCTCACTTCAGCCACGGTAGAAGAGATCAGCCCCCACCTCACTGCACCTTCCTGTCAGGGAGTTGTGGAGATAGCTGAGGTTGCCTCTGAGCCTCCTTTTCTTGAGACTAAAAAAACCTCAGATCCCTCAGCTGATCCTACAGAAGTTAGGCACACCTAGGGATCCTTAACCTTAAAAAAATACCCAAAACACCAAACAAATTAACACACAACCCAACACTGGCACCTTCCCTAGCCCAATTTTTTTTCTCTGCCTGTACGAGTCAAGAAATTTCACTTCCAAAACATCCCCTGTGGGATTCACTAAAACTTCAAACATTTTTTTCTCGTTATAAGGACTGTGATGGGACAGAGAACTTGAACAAAATTGTAGAATAGTTTGGGTCAGAAGGGACCTTTAAAGCCCACCTCATTCCAGCCCCTGCCATGTGCAGGGTCACTATCCCAGGTTGCTCAAAGTCCCCTCCAACCTTGCCTTAGATACTTCCAGGGATGGGGCCCCACCACCCTCACAGATAATAAATAATTCCTTCCCAATTTCCCATCCAACCCTGCCCTCTGGAAGTGGGAAGCCATTCCCCCTTGTCCTAATGGTAGTACACACAGACACGCACTGGACAACAATCATGTTTACAGATGGAGATGTGGATATTGCAGTCATCATTTACCAAACACCTAAAACTGTACAGAAACTGTACTTTGCGTTATGGGCCTATTCCAAGTAAAAATTGGAGAGCATCAGCGGAGTGAGGCTGTTCTCCTTCCCAGTTTTGCAGGTTCATGACATTTGGAGCACTCAGGCTTCTGGATGCTGACCCAGCCTTTACGACACAGTCACTCCAGGGTGTGTTCAGGCAGCATTTTTCAGATGCTGAGGATACACAATGAAGGTCAGACTTAGATGAAGCTCACTGATAGATCTGCTTAGATAAATCCAAACAGCTCTTTTCAGGCCTGCGCCTGAATCAGGTGCTCCACTGTATGAGAAATGGGTTGCTTTTGCCAGGGTTTGAGCTAGTGCAGGGTTACAGCTCTTGAGATCTTGTCCCGAGCAGTGCTGTCCTGAAAGAGGCAGCTAGGTGTGGGAAACCTCTGTCTCCATGCCAGAAAGAGCAGATGTCTATTAAACAACCAGACTCCCCAAACATGTGTAACTGATAATATTCCAAATTAGCATTCCAGGTAGAAATTCCACAAAGCAAACAGAGCACTCTATAATTTTTTAAGCTTAGGAGGCTGGTCTCTCTGCATCAGGGAGATGTGCACAGTCCTGGAGACGGTGCTGCTGGCCAGGCTCCAGGACTGAGTGTATCAGGTTTCTGCCTCTGTATTTGCACGTGGTTTCAGATTTGGGAGGAGGAGCCCTTCCTCCTGTGACAGCCTGTCCTGGATTTCTGGATTTTCAGCTGCCCAAGTACTGCAAGCTGGAAAGGATCTTCAAAAGTTCTGCTTAGGTTGCTATGAGTTTTCATCCTTGCAGAGTTTTTATGCTGCCCTTGGTATTTTTTTTTATTTCCTCCATGGTTCGGAGCCTTACTTTGGTATCTAAGTAACTTTCTTTGCAGTTGAATTTGGTGTCAAGGGTTTTGCAGCTGAATTTGCTATCAGATGCCTGGGCATCTGATGAATCAATGATTATTTTTCCCCTGGCATCTCTCTTTTATTTCAGACATTTCAGTCATCTAAAACAACAGCTTCGTATTTCCAGGTGTTCACCTTGCTGAACTCACCTTCTCAGCTCTTTGACTGCGCTTGGTTTGTTTACATCACGTGGGAGACTGGCGAGAGCACTGATCTGACTCAGCATAAGCGTATTTAGGAAGCCAATAAACTTATCTTTTTGAGCTCTCTCACTCCCCCCTGCCTTGTTATGTTGCCTGTCACTGACGAGGTTTATCACGCATTGATCACATCCAGCTTCCATCCTTGCCCTCAGTCAACCCCTTATGACTGGTAAGCTCTGAGCTGCATCTCTTAGGTCTATTTGATTGACCCGTTTTATCTTTTTTCTCTCTCTCCTCACCTCCCACTGACTGGCACTGGTGGTACTCCCCATTCCTGGGAGCGTTTAAGCTCAGGTTGGATGGAACTTGGAGCAACCTGGGACGGTGGAAGGTGTCCCTGCCCGTGGCAACGTGTGGAACAGGGTGAAGCTTGAGGTAGCTCCCAACTCAAACCACTCTGGGATCTCTTCTGCTCAGAACTTCTGAGGAGGGCCTTCAGCTTTTCAGAGCAGCAGATGTAGAGGGCATGATGAGGTTTTGGGGCTGGGAAGTCCTAAGGGACTGACACTCCTGTGCAGACCAACTTTCTAGGCGGCGTTTGGAAACTAGGAACAACGGCTCATGAGGCTGACGTCCTCGGAGCTGCCGGTGAATGTGGAGCCGCCAGCGTGCGCCAAGTCCTGGCCATAAATAAAACCAGAGTGCCCCTCTGCTAAGCCATGTGTCAAGCGAAGCCCCTGGGAATGGGATCAGCGACTCGCTTCAAATGCAAATCGCTGTCGGTGCCGGCGCGGCCCCGGGTTCGCGTGCGCGCACCGCCGTTCTTCCAGCCCCGGAAGCCAGACAAGGCCTCAACGAGAAATAAAGCACCTAACTGGCCTCTGACCTGGGCTGCGCTGGGCCTGCGTGCGAGTGTGGATGTATAAGTGTGTATTTGTGTGTGTGTGTGTGTGTGTGTTTTGAGGGGTGTGTGTGTGTGAGGGGGTTTTCCTCGGCCCGGGCCTTCCCCTGGGCGCTGCTGCTGCCTAAATGGCGCGGGCCTGTCCGTCACGGTCTGCTGCCTCTTGGCCGGCTTCCACCTGGCAGCCCCTCCGCCAAACCCGTCGAACAAAAACAGCTCCTCTGCGGGGCCTGCCTCGCTTTCTGCCGGGTTGGGAGCTGCCGGAGACGACCCTGGGACGCCGTGCTGGGGCAGCAGTGAGAGAGGGAGAGGTTTCCACCATCGTGTCACGAGCTGGGGTCTGTCTCTTACAAAGACAAATTTTTTAGCTGGGCTTGTTGCGACAGGATAAGGGTTTAAATTGAAAGGCAGGAGGTGTGTATGGGATATTGGGAAGGAATTGTTCCCTGTGAGGGTGGGGAGGCCCTGGCACAGGGTGTCCAGAGCAGCTGTGGCTGCCCCTGCATCCCTGGCAGTGTCCAAGGCCAGGCTGGATGGGGCTTGGAACAACCTTGGGATAGTGGAAGGTATCCCTGCCCATGGCAGGAGTTGGAATGAGATGATCCTTAAAATCTTTTCCAACCCAAACCAGCCTAGGATTACTTATAGGTAAGCTAAAGGACTTGCTATGTTGACCAGGGCTCTGCACATATCTAACAGCATCGTCCTAAAAAGTTTGTTTTTTCACAGATTCACACCCCCAATCTGTGCTGGAGACTCAGATCCCGCCAGACTCTGCAGAAATAGTGCTGGGAAATGTCCGGGTTTTGTCTGGACATCTCTGTGATTTAAGTTGTTGGAACCTGAATCCTCAAAGTCTTGGGGAAAAAAAAAACAGAAGTATGGTCTGCGGAGATGAGAGGAAACGATCAAAATGCGAAGGACAAAACAGCAGACAAAATTCAGCGAAACTGAGGAAAAACAAAGATCAAATCACAACGATTGCATGAAAGGAAGGGGGGAGAATGATTTGGATTGATAGAATCATTTCAGATACAGCTGCTGAGCAAAAACCTTCGCCAAAGTGTAGTTTAGCAGTTGGCAGATGTGGGTTGCTCGCTATTGCTGTCTCCAGGGGTGTATCTTCGCTTTTTTTTGGCACTCCCAATCTGTCTGCTTTCCTTTTCTTGCATTCAGAATGTAAATTGTTTGGGACAGAATCTCTCCTTTTGGTGCATGGTGGGCTTTGCCTAGTGGATCTCTGTGCATTGAGAATTCTACTGACAACTATGCTGAAAACATAGCTGAAAACAGCTTAACCCTGAGGAAAGGATTTTTGACAACCTAGAAACAGTCAAGATACTCCTTTTTTTTTCCTGCCAAAAAGCTAACTTGTGATGAGTTATGGGTTTGAAGCATACACGAGGAGTAGATACACAAACAGGAACACTATGTTCTGTTTATGAGAAACCTGCAGAAACTCAAAAGCAGCAAGTCTTTCTCCACCCTGCCTTCATCCTGTGGTCCTACCAAAAATCTCTTTCCGGTGGGCACTCCCCAGCTTTTCCTTGGCTGTTTGGGAATGCTTCGGGTAATTTTGAGCCATGACGATCAGGCACTTCTGCTTTGCTCTGCTTCACCACCGTGGGTTTCTCAGCGTGTTTCAATGATTGCATCAACAATCAGACAGGCACAGAGAGCCCCAGTGCATGTTTAATTGTTAAGGACCATATGTGTTTATGTCATGATGTGCCTCCCCTGCTAGGATCCTCTTTATCTGGCCACGGATCTCATCTGTATATTCTATCCACCTACTTCAGCCCCCAGCTGAGAAGCCCTGTCAAATCTTCCCAACACTCCTGGAAAGTCTAAAATTAGACCAAGTCTCTGTGGGTAGCTCTAACTTCTAAAGTGGATGAAATCCAAACACGAGCCTGAGCTGCACATAGTTTGGAGGCTGCTCTGGGAGGCTGAATCCATCCAGTCACCCTTGCACGGGGGCCAAACCCTTACATTGCCCCAAGCACAGCCCCCAGAAATGCATTAGGGCCGGGACCAAAGATCAGAGGGAATGGAGAATTGCCGCTGGACCTCTAATCCCCCTCATCCCCAGCACAGTCAGAGTTCCCTGCCAACAGAAATATTGCAACTATTTATTGTTTTTAATCACTTCGAGCTCAAAAACCTTTTCTTGAAAAATAACATCTTCAAACTTCAGGCTCTGAATCAACCACGTGCCTTACGCAGGTGTCCTGGAGGAGGACAACACAAAGCAACAGGGTCACGTTTCCAGATGTCGTTTGACCAAGTGGAGCACAACAGATGTGTGATGGACATCACTGTTCATTCCCTGCACACAGGCATTTCCCTGAGTATATATAGGCCATTTTCATCACCTCTGGGACACTATTTTTGCCAAATATGAATCCCTGAGTTCGTTCCTCAGCATCCAGTGCAATAAATTTCCAATTCTAAAAGGGTTTCCAGGCAAACAATACTGAAGTTAAGTATTCACAATGTAAAAGTACAGAAATTTCCCTGTTCAATACAAGATAAAACCTAGGCAAGAGACCCAGAAACATTTTAGATTAGAAGTGCCGGGGTAGTCAGACAAGAAACGACTCAGTGCTTTTCCTTTCTTCAATCTCAAAATTGAGATAATGGATATTCACAATTTATAATATGGAGATTGACTTCCCATTAATCCAGGATAAAAGGCTCTCTGTAGGATGTGAGTTCAGCTGAAGAAGGAATTTGGTGAAATACTAATTGGAGTCCGTGAGGCCGGAACAACTCTCCTCATTTTGGGGCGTAGAATTACGTCAGGGTGGTAACAGGCATTTTTTAACGAAAATAGGGCAAGGCAGGGTCTGTCTCCCATTTAGTACTCCAGTGGAGAGACCACTCACCTGAAATATCAAAGAGCACTAGTTTGAAGTCTCTTCTTCAAGTTACACACTTCAAGTATTCATATAAATGAGAGCTGTTCCTACAGCAGGCACTGGCTGAGGGCAGAGGAAAAAGCTCAAACCTGGACAGGATGGATTTGAGCCTGGTGGTCCCTCACCCCACCTGAAATGTTCCGGGGTCTGAGCCAAAAGGGATATCTCCTTCCCGACTGGGCTGGGATGTGCTCTGAGAGCTCTGAGGCACATCCTGCAGCAGCATGGCTGGGCACTTGGGATCGTCCTTGATACTGCCACGGAATCCTTCAGGTTGGAAAAGCCCTCTAAGCTCATCAAATCAACCATTCCCCAAAGCACTGCCGGGCCAGCCTGTCACCTGCGTCCCCAGGTGCCACTGCGGACTCCATCAGTGCCCCAGGCAGCCCGTCCCAGGGTTCGACGACGCTCTCCATGAAGAAATTTTCTCTGATATCCAAAGCAAACCTCCTCTGCTGTAACTCAAGGACATTTCCTCCTGCCACTTGGGTGTCCTGAGCACATGTGCCTGGCCCAGCCCTGGACAGCAGGTGCCCAGCCCGGCCCAGTCCTACTCATGGGAACATGGTGTGAATTACGCTCTGTATAAACACCCAAATCATGTTTGGGGTCATGTTAACTTGTCTGGGGGGAGCGGGGGGAAAAAAAAAAAGAAGGGAGACACACGGGTACATTTTGGGGGTAGGGTGAGGGACACAGACACCCTGCAGATTTCAAAGGCCCTTTTTTTGTCTTTAAGTTCTTTAAGCCCAGAAAGTTTATTTTTCCCTCAGAGTCTCTCTTCTTTCTCTTTAAAATGAATGTTTGCTTCTATTAAAATCCCTCCCAGACTACGAATGCCAGTCTCTCTCCACTTGTGATGCTGCACTCCCCATCAAAACGGAATGAAAAGCCAGTCCTCCCGAATTCTGGGGGAAGAGGGGGTTTTCTTATGGTGAAGCAGATTGCTCTCTGGGTCATTATGTACAACAGGAGCGCTGCAGAATTGTCCTTGCGCATGGAATTCCCTTGAAAAGGTGAAAGTCGCTTGAAACAAGAAGTGTTGATTTAATTTCACAAGGCAAAGAAACCTTGGGCTCAGACAAAACAACCTGGTGTGAGATATCAGCTGGGTGGTTTATCCTCACCAGGCTCCTCGGGGGGGTGGCTATGGGAACAGATCCAAAGCCAATTTAAACGACATATTGAATATTCAGATATCTGTAATGAAAAAGCAGTTTCTAGCACTGATTTTTTTTTTCCAGTGCTGAAGGGAGCAGTGCCCCCGAGATAAAACTGAAAATGTCACTTCCCCTTGGGGGCCCAGCTCTGTTCTCCGGTAGGCAAAAGAGCGATTAACATATTTTATTGTTTCTATTTCCCTGCTTTGCATTG